>NC_134358.1:334635001-334977501 GCF_048569485.1 Anomaloglossus baeobatrachus
GGAACATATAATGTAACAATGTGCCCCATCCTTGTGCCCATGCTTTAATAATATGGCCCATTCTTGTTCCCAGCCTGTAATAATGAGCCCATCCTGTAATATTGTGCCCATCCTTCTGCTCATCCTGTAGTAATGTCCCCTTTCCTGGTCCTCTTCTTGTAGCAATGCTCAATCCTGGAGAATCATCCCCTATTGTGCCATTCTTCACACACACAAAAAAACAAAGACAAATTCTCTTCACTTGTCCTCCATCCCACAGTGTCCTGTATGCTTCTTGTGGCCGCAGCCCCCTTGATGAATGCTGCTGCTACAGGGGCTGCCGCTGACAGCGCTTTTTATGACACTAGCTGTAGTACCTGGTATTGCCCGAGATAGTAACTGTCTCTCTGTTTCTCTCCCAGTCGCTGTTTGTCTCCCTTTCTGTTTGTCTTCCTTTCTGTCTGTCTTTCGGTCTGTCTCTTGCCCTGTCTATCTGTCTCTCTCTCTCTCTTTCCCAGCCTGTCACTTTGTCTGTGTCTGTCTGTCTCTTTGTCTGTCTGTCTTTGTCTGTCTGTCTCTTTCCCTGTGTCTCTTTCCCTATCTGTTTCTGTTTTTTGTCTGTTTTTTTGTCTGTCTGTCTCTTTGTCTGTCTCTCTCTCTCTTTCCCTGTCTGTCTTTCTCTGTCTGTCTCTTTCTCTGTTTTGTCTGTCTCTTTCCCTGTTTGTCTGTCTCTTTCCCTGTCTGTCTCTTTCCCTGTCTGTCTCTTTCCCTGTCTGTCTCTTTCCCTGTCTGTCTCTTTCCCTGTCTGTCTCTTTCCCTGTCTGCATTGTGACATACCAACATTCCATTCAAGGGCGTTGCTGCACATTATTCTGAAGTTATGGGTACATTGTGGCTCCCAGCTCCATTGACTTTAATGGAGACAGGTTTTTTGGTGAATAACTGTAAAACGTGGGGTTAAAATTTCCCCTCAAAACATAGTCTATGATGTTCCTGAGTCAAATGGAACGTAAGTGCAAAATTTTGTAATTGTACATGTGATGGTGCAAATTCCTTTAGCGGACATACCCAGATACATAGATACATACATACTGTACATACATATATACATACACTCAGCTTTAAATTTTAGATGACAGATTTCCAGATGCTGCGCAGGGACGAGCTCTCTGTACAGCTTCTCCAGTGATCAGCTGCTAGCCTCTGATTGGCTGATCATTGTAGTAGCTGTATAGAGATCTCACATCTGCGCAGCGCCCAGAAATCAGTCTTCTGATATAAAGCGCTGACTCCATGGGCCCCCAGCACAGGCCACGATAATCAAGGGGGCTGCGGGCCTGCACGATGCAAGAAGTATCAGGGGCCTCCTGCATGTGGCCTACGGGCAGCGTTTGAGACCACTGCACTACGGAATGTGTAGGAGGGTGTAGGATGGGGGAGAGCTGGGACACCAACGCACTGTACCCTCCAAGCAACATGACGTTTGCTGTGTTGCGCGTCAACAAGGTCCTGCCCCTGTCGACGTGACATCACAGGAAGTATTAAAATCCCGGCAGGAGCGGTAACAGGACCTCTCTGAGCCGAAGGAGAGGGGCTGACAGCAGGGCAGGTAGGTAGTTGCTATCTATTTACCTGCCCCTATGTAGCCCAATAGTGAAATGACAAAAAAAACAAAATAAGCCAGATAACCGCTTTAAAGACACATTATTGGACTGCAAAGAACTTTTATACTGTTCTTGCCCATGGAATGTTGTATAGAATTGTGACGTGCTTTAATGGTTTAGTATTATGTGCCATTTATTGTACTATAACCTACTTTGAAGCTGTTTTTTTCTCTTATGCAGACTGTAGTCATTCCTAGAAATCCAATATCACCAAATATACAGACTGCAAAATGCATTATGCTGATGAAAAATACCGTACATTAGATTTAGGTTACATTACATGGAACATATTTGCTGTGGGCGTCCTACAGCAGAAATACGGCAGTGATATTCGCAATGTTCATCATTGCGGATATCATTGTGAAGAAGGTGTGCATGAATTGAGGTGTAATATATTTCAGCCTTTGTCTGCCAAATAGTGAAATTTGCACAGATATCCACAGGAAACCCAAATTAATTATCTGCCTCTCCGGGCAGATTGCCAGTGGACCACTCTGCTGTTGAAGAAGACTCTAGCCTAAGCACATGGACATGTCAATTCTTTCCTGCGTTTTTCTGCGTTTTCCCCCCATGCAATGCATTTGAAAAACGCAGCAAAACGCAGAGATCAAAAACGCAGCAAAAGTCAGCCAAAAACGCACCAAAACGCGGTAAAAACGCATGCGTTTTTTGCCGCTTTTTGCTGCGGGTGCGTTTTAAGCGGCCAAAAACGCAGCGTAAAAAAAATAAGCAGCGTGTGCACATAGCCTAAATGTAATCATAGCTCGATGAATGACTCCGCGCCCCTCCACACACACACACACACACACACACAACAATGCACCCCCCATCACCCACTACACACACACACACACACACAATACAATGCACCCCCCATTATTCCCCACACACACACACACAATGCACCCCCATTACTCCCTACACACACACACACACACACACACAATGCTCCCCCCATTACCACACACACACACACAGACACACAATGCACCCCCCATTACTCCACACACACACACACACACACACACACTGCACCCCCCCATTACTCCACACACACACACAATGCACCCCCCATTACTCCACACACACACACACACACAATGCACCCCCCATTACTCCACACACACACACACACACACACAATGCACCCCCCCATTACTCCCCACACACACAATGCACCCCCCCATTAGTCCACACACACATACACACACACACACACAATGCACCCCCCATCATCCCCTACACACACTCACACACACACACACACACACACAATGCACCCCCCATTACTCCACACACACACACAAACCCATTACTCCACACACACACACACACACACCATGCACCCCCCATTACTCCACACACACACACAAACCCATTACTCCACACACACACACACACACCATGCACCCCCCATTACTCCACACACACACACAATGCACCCCCATTACTCCACACACACACACACACACACACACACTACACCCCCCATTACTCCACACACACACACACAATGCACCCCCCATTACTCCACACACACACAATGCACCCCCCCATTACTCCACACACACATACACACATACACACACACACACAATGCACCCCCCATCATCCCCTACACACACACACACACACACACACACAATGCACCCCCCATAACTCCACACACGCACACACACAATGCACCCCCCATTACTCCACACACACACACACAATGCACCCCCCATTACTCCACACACACACACACACACACACACACAATGCACCCCCCCAATTACTCCACACACACACACGCACGCGCGTGCGCACACACACACACACAGACACACGATGCACCCCCCATCACTCCCTACACACACATAATGCACCCCCCCATCACCCCACATACACACACACACAATGCACCCCCCATCATCCCCTACACCCACACACACACACACAATGCACCCCCCGTCACTCCCTACACACACACACACACACACAATGCACCCCCCATCACTCCCTACACACACACACACACAGTGCGCCCCCCCATCACTCCCTACACACACACACAATGCACCCCCCATCATCCCCTACACACACACATACACACACAAAAAACAATGCACCCCCCATTACCCCCTCCCCACACATACACTACAATGCATTCCCAATTACCCCTCCCCACACACACACACACACACACACAATACAGTGCACCCTTCATTACCCCACCCCCCCCCACACAATACAATGCACCCTCCATTACCCCCTCCCCAGACATAATACATTGCACCCCCACATCACCCCCTGCACACACAAATTACACTACCCCATCACTACACACTCCTGCCTCCCCCCCCCTCCCCTCGGAATACAGTGCTCCTCCTCTGCCTGTCACAAAGCTGTGTCTCCTTCACAAATGTTCCCACACATCTCCATTAATTACACCTTTCATCTTCGGCTCCTCCGTGGAGCGCTTACCGCTTCCTGATCCTGATGTCTCCTGTGTCCCAGCACCCGCAGCACTGTGATGATGTCAGCAATGTGCTGATCTCATCACGTTGCTGCACATCGGGGGCGGGGCCCCGTCTCGGCGCACTGTTCAAATGTATTTACGTCTGAAAGACGCAAATAAATTTGAATAGGAAGAAGGAAGCTGCGGTCACCGGCACCGGCGCGCTCCTCTGCACTGTGTGCATGTCGGGCACACAGCAGGGCCGACACAGCACAGCACGCTGCCTCCTGGTCCTGCTGCAGCTAGTGTGCCCGGCATGCACACACACACACACACACACACAATGCACCCCCCATTACTCCACACACACACAATGCACCCCCTCATTACTCCCCACACACACAATGCACCCCCCCATTACTCCACACACACATACACACACACTCACACACACAATGCACCCCCCATCATCCCCTACACACACACACACACACAATGCACCCCCCATTACTCCACACACACACACCCATTACTCCACACACACACACACACACCATGCACCCCCCTATTACTCCACACACACAATGCACCCCCATTACTCCACACACACACACACACACACACACACACACTGCACCCCCCATTACTCCACACACACACACACATAGACACAATGCACCCCCCCATTACTCCACACACACACAATGCACCCCCCCATTACTCCACACACACACACAATGCACCCCCCCATTACTCCACACACACATACACACACACACAATGCACCCCCCATTATCCCCTACACACACACACACACACACACACACAATGCACCCCCCATAACTCCACACACGCACACACACAATGCACCCCCCATTACTCCACAGACACACACACACACACACAATGCACCCCCCCAATTACTCCACACACACACATGCACGCGCACGCGCGCGCGCGCACACACTCACACACAGACACACGATGCACCCCCCATCACTCCCTACACACACATAATGCACCCCCCCATCACCCCCTACACACACACCATGCACCCCCCATTACTCCCTACACACACACACACACAATGCACCCCCCATCATCCCCTACACCCACACACACACAATGCACCCCTCATCACTCCCTACACACACACACACACACACACACAATGCACCCCCCATCACTCCCTACACACACACACACACACACACACACACACAGTGCGCCCCCCATCACTCCCCACACACACACACACAATGCACCCCCCATCATCCCCTATACACACACAATGCACCCCCCATCACTCCCTTCACACACACACAATACAATGCACCCCCCATCATCCCCTACACACACACATACACACACAAAAAACAATGCACCCCCCATTACCCCCTCCCCACACATACACTACAATGCACTCCCAATTACCCCTCCCCACACACACACACACACACACACACAATACAGTGCACCCTTCATTACCCCTCCCCCCCACACACAATACAATGCACCCTCCATTACCCCCTCCCCAGACATAATACATTGCACCCCCACATCACCCCCTGCACACACAAATTACACTACCCCATCACTACACACTCCTGCCTCCCCCCCCCTTCCCCTCGGAATACAGTGCTCCTCCTCTGCCTGTCACAAAGCTGTGTCTCCTTCACAAATGTTCCCACACATCTCCATTAATTACACCTTTCATCTTCGGCTCCTCCGTGGAGCGCTTACCGCTTCCTGATCCTGATGTCTCCTGTGTCCCAGCACCCGCAGCACTGTGATGATGTCAGCAATGTGCTGATCTCATCACGTTGCTGCACATCGGGGGCGGGGCCCCGTCTCGGCGCACTGTTCAAATGTATTTACGTCTGAAAGACGCAAATAAATTTGAATAGGAAGAAGGAAGCTGCGGTCACCGGCACCGGCGCGCTCCTCTGCACTGTGTGCATGTCGGGCACACAGCAGGGCCGACACAGCACAGCACGCTGCCTCCTGGTCCTGCTGCAGCTAGTGTGCCCGGCATGCACACACACACACACACACACACAATGCACCCCCCATTACTCCACACACACACAATGCACCCCCTCATTACTCCCCACACACACAATGCACCCCCCCATTACTCCACACACACATACACACACACTCACACACACAATGCACCCCCCATCATCCCCTACACACACACACACACACAATGCACCCCCCATTACTCCACACACACACACACACACACACCCATTACTCCACACACACACACACACACACACACCATGCACCCCCCCATTACTCCACACACACACACAATGCACCCCCATTACTCCACACACACACACACACACACACACACTGCACCCCCCATTACTCCACACACACACACACATAGACACAATGCACCCCCCCATTACTCCACACACACACAATGCACCCCCCATTACTCCACACACACATACACACACACACAATGCACCCCCCATTATCCCCTACACACACACACACACACAATGCACCCCCCATAACTCCACACACGCACACACACAATGCACCCCCCATTACTCCACACACACACACACACACACACAATGCACCCCCCCAATTACTCCACACACACACACGCACGCGCACGCGCGCGCGCGCGCACACACTCACACACAGACACACGATGCACCCCCCATCACTCCCTACACACACATAATGCACCCCCCCATCACCCCCTACACACACACCATGCACCCCCCATTACTCCCTACACACACACACACAATGCACCCCCCATCATCCCCTACACCCACACACACACAATGCACCCCTCATCACTCCCTACACACACACACACACACACACACACACACAATGCACCCCCCATCACTCCCTACACACACACACACACACACACACACACACAGTGCGCCCCCCATCACTCCCCACACACACACACACAATGCACCCCCCATCATCCCCTATACACACACAATGCACCCCCCATCACTCCCTTCACACACACACAATACAATGCACCCCCCATCATCCCCTACACACACACATACACACACAAAAAACAATGCACCCCCCATTACCCCCTCCCCACACATACACTACAATGCACTCCCAATTACCCCTCCCCACACACACACACACACACACACACACAATACAGTGCACCCTTCATTACCCCTCCCCCCCCACACACAATACAATGCACCCTCCATTACCCCCTCCCCAGACATAATACATTGCACCCCCACATCACCCCCTGCACACACAAATTACACTACCCCATCACTACACACTCCTGCCTCCCCCCCCCTTCCCCTCGGAATACAGTGCTCCTCCTCTGCCTGTCACAAAGCTGTGTCTCCTTCACAAATGTTCCCACAGATCTCCATTAATTACACCTTTCATCTTCGGCTCCTCCGTGGAGCGCTTACCGCTTTCTGATCCTGATGTCTCCTGTGTCCCAGCGCCCGCAACACTGTGATGATGTCAGCAATGTGCTGATCTCATCACGTTGCTGCACATCGGGGGCGGGGCCCCTTCTCGGCGCACTGTTCAAATGTATTTACGTCTGAAAGACGCAAATACATTTGAATAGGAAGAAGGAAGCTGCGGTCACCGGCACCGGCGCGCTCCTCTGCACTGTGTGCATGTCGGGCACACAGCAGGGCCGGCACACCCTGGCAAAACCAGGTTGTCACAGAGACTGCACAAATCTTCCAGGTGCAGGACTCCATCCTCCTTGGCATACCAACCAAACCCACACCCAGGTACACAACATCAGCCAGCAAAGCCTAGTCACCCCCCATGACAATAGGGACACACCATTGGGTGGGGCCAAGCGGATGGTGACGCCCACCTATGGGTCCTGAGGTGTTCTGGGAGGGAACAAGACACTCGAGTCTAGACAGTGGAAGTGAGAGGAGTGTGGAGTGACAGGGTAGTCAGGGGTTGGAGCCCCTGGACTACCGGACTACTGACTAGGTGGCAGTCGGCAGACAGGGCCAAAGGCCACGGAGACATCTTAAGTGGACCGGGGCAGGGTTGTAGCCCGCCGGTGCCGACAGCGGGAATCCGGTCCGGAGGCCGTGCACAGTCGGGGTGCCTGGACCCTAGGGCGAGGACTGCTTCAAGCCCCTTGTCAATTAGCCAGCAGGGGACAAGATTCCACGTCTTGTCCTACTAGCAAGCCCAGAGAGCGAGATGGAAGCCCAACGAGGGGGATAGGGCTCCGCAATTGCCTGCTAAGATCCCACGGATCAGTTCTCGCGGGCCACAGCTCCCAACACACAGAATCACTGGGAGTAGACTTCCCCATTCCAAGCAGAGTAGTCAAACTAAGGACACAAACACTAAGTGCAGGAGGAAGGGACCCCTGTTTGCTGTACCAGGATGTGGGACCCGAATACACCCGCCGGAAGTCACCGGTCACTGGCAATTTAGTTTACCACTTAGACTTTCTGTGAATTCCTCTAGAACTGTGAGTACACCAATACCACCCGGTCTAGCCCTGCAGAATACGCTCCGCAGCATCCTTCCCCATACACCTGTTCCCCGGGACAACACCTCCCCTACCCGTGGGGGGAAACCATCCTGCTGCCCCGCTTCATCAGCCCCGGGCGTCCCATACCAAGGCAGTGGCGATGTCACCAACCATCACCGCAACCCACGGGTAGCGTCACTGACAAACTTTTCCAATGTAAATACCCCCTTTTTATTGTTGTGGGCGGTGGGCTGCTGCATGAATCCAGATCCGGCTGCCACTCGAGCCACAGCCACGATTCTGGATCCCGGATCCGAGTGCCTCGGGTAGCCTTCCCTGCCATGGTCAGTCACCCCTGCCCGCACTAGAAGGACTGATGAGTCCAGCAGCAGCTGGAGAGCATGCTTTGAGGCAGCGGGTATAGTGGCAGACGTGGTAGCTTGTAGCAGCAATGTCAGGTTTGATAGGTCAGCAGCAGCACACTGGAATACAAATAAGAGACAGCAGCAGAACTAGCACAGAGTAATAACAGAGACAGCAGCACAGTGCTAGGTAACCTGACAACTAGTAATGAGTCTAACTCAACTCATTGCCTAGGCAACTTTTCAAATGGCAGAATTGCCTTAAAAACCTGCAGCCTCCCAGCTGACCTGGGAGGCACATCTGCGGTAGGAGGAACCTGGACCTTTAAGAAGGGGGTGTGGCCGAGGGCGTGCCCTACACTCTGTGAGGCTGCAGCATGGAAGGAGGACGGGACCACTGCTGCAGAACGCTGGACAGGTGAGGGAATTGACTCCCTCGCTGGGGGAGGGGGACAGCAGAGTGCAAGGACGCAGGCATGGGCATTACGTACGTCTGATGGTGACGATGTCTAGGCTGCCTTCCTTGCCCTGCTCTTGTACTGCTTTGATCTCATAACCCCTCTCCCTCAACCCACGGGAGGGCCAGGATAGGAGAGGTAGAACCCACACATAAGCACAAACATGGGAAACCAAAACTTGATCACAGCACACTTACACAGAGGTTTTAGACAAGTGTTAATTAGTGTTAAAAAAAAGAGAGCGCAGGGAGGAAACAAAGAGACAAAGAGAGAACTCCACAACTCCACGCACCAAGCATTACAATCACCTGCAGGACTGGGATACAACAGCGCACGGACCAGTGTAGCTAAAGCTATATTCAGCATGAGTAGACAGACTCCTCCATATTAAAAAGGTGGATAGTGACTGTGATAGGTCTCCAAACAAGATCGGTGTCAGCTCCCGGTGCACCTGGGAGAGTCCCAAAGTCCTCAACAGCCAGGAGGTTCACTCACCATTGTCATTTCTGTGGCACTGGGCCAATTTCCAGGACCGCAGAGCTCGGGTTGGCAGCCGCACTTTCCTGGCTGCCGGCACTTTAAACTTGCACCTTACACTCAGCATTCACTGCTGAATGCTGTATGCAGGTGCATGGAAGTTCATCTGTGGGCGGAGCTAGTACATGGTGTGCTGCCATCCCACACATGAATAGGAGTCACAGTGCAGCACCAGCCAGCATCCCAAAACACAGCATATACCCTCTTGAGCTGAATGGGCCCCCCTTGAGCTATATGTTACCCTCCCCCCGAGCTTTATGTGCCCCCAGAGCTGTATATAATAATAATAATAATAATATTTATTCATTTATATAGCCTATTAATTCCTCAGGGCTTTACATACAATGATAACACTGTCCCCATTGAGGCTCACAATCTAAGTTCCCTATCAGTATGTTTTTTAGAGTGTGGAAGGTGTGGCGCCCCTGACCTGGTCAGGCACCACTGAGTACTGCACCCATGCTGGGTCAGTACAAACAGGTAATCCTGATGGCTGAATAGGGTGTGGACACACAGACACATAGTGGCTAGTTCTCACACACACCATAGAAGGTACTCTTGGGCAGACCAAGGAGGGGGCGTGGCCTCAACATCTCAGCTAGTGGTGGGGTGGAGAAGCTGGTTGCTAGGTTGCAGGCACAGTGGGGAGGTAGTAGTGAACCAGTCTGAAGTGAGGAAGTGCAGTCGCAGAAGGAGGACGTGCGCGGTGTCACTATTCAGACCCTGCACGTGTAGTAGCTGTCGGCGGGGGAGTTCGGTTACCACACAGTCAGACTGAAAGGCACCTCAGGAAGGAGCGAGGTGACTAAGTAAGGGGACTCCTGGTAGACCAGGCCCGCACGGGGAAACAGGTCCCTAGAGCAACAAACCAAGTATTCGGTCTGTCAAACCTGCTGGTGAGGGTGCTGAATGTGCCTCACCAACCTACACAGAGTACACAGCATCAGCAGCAACGAGGGGGCCCATAAGTGAGACGGGGCAAGAAGCTAGTTCTTTACTTGGTCCACGCTGCCAGCAAATAGGCCACAAAGGGGGGATAGGCAGTTGTAACTTCTCTGGGTAATTCCCGCAGTACTCCAAGTCAGGGGTCATCCGAAACAAGAAGGGCTAGGAAGGCGAGTTGACAATCACCCCTGGATCAGCCTGAAGAATACCTGGTTCCACCTGGTTCGTCATAGTATCGCACGGGTTGTCTCACTCCACCAGCAAAAAGTGAGTAAAAACCCTGAAAGACATTGCTGCCTGTGTGTGAGTTCTTCTGCGACCTGTGGTACTACACACTTACACCTGAGCCCCTGGGGTCAGCATCACTCTCGGGAGGCCATAACACCAGATTGCATTTACCATCAGCCTCAGACGCTCTCTGTAAAAACATTAAAATTAATACATCTAGTTATCAAATATTTTATAGTAGGACATATAAGTTCATAGTTCTGTTTATGTTGGAGGGCATAGTTTATTAATTAAGTTTTTATAGGGAATAAGTATTAAAATATCTATATTGAGTATACTTGAGTACTGACATGGAAGGATATATATAAATCCTTCCCGAAGCTTCCAGAAGATTATGTCATATGGAACTATACAATTAAACCACCCTATATGGACTGAACAGCTGGTATATAATACACGATGGAGGGGGCTACTTGCTCGCTCCTCCACATTGCCTGCGGTCAGAAGACTCCAGTGCTGCAAGATGAAGACACGTTGTCCGGCCTAAGAGATGACACCCCCTGCCTTGCCATTCAGGACCCAAAGAGAGATGGGTAAAGATTTCCCATTGATCAGTATGGACTAAATGAACTCTTTGCGTAAGCTAACAAAGTATATTATTTTTCCTTTCTGTAACTGAACCCTGGCAACCATTTTTAAATAGATAAAATACGTTTATATTTTTACATTTTTGAAGTCCTTTCTTTCATGTGCCTTTACGTATTTGAAGAAAAATATATTTAAGAGTATATTTTTTAACATTTGGTGAGCCACCCATTCGTGATTTTTTTTTTTACATTTTTGTTGTTCCTTCACTTTGCATAAGGGGGGTCGAAGTAATAAGTATCTTAAGTATCTCCTGCAAAGGATCAGGAATCGACAATTTATAAAAAAATCACGCAGAACCTAGGAAATACGTATAAGTCAAGTTGCATGAATGTTTTTTTTTTTAATGAACTTTAAAGTCTTTACAAAGCCACAGAAGTTAACTTTTGACGTATTTTTGAGCAAGAAAGATAAAGTCAGTCCATAAGAAGTATTGGACATGCTGAACAAGGTGAATCAAGTCTTACAGGATCATCCATCAGATCATCTGATCATTTCAGGTAAGAAAATGGATTTTATCTCTTCATATGTTAAGCAAAGTAAACTTCAGTTCACTTATTTAGATATTTCTAATGTGGAAGAGATTTGGTTACGCTTTTATGAGGAGTGTGAACTTGAGAATTCACGTATAGAATGTGCAAGGTCTTTTAATAGAGAGAAACAGAAAATCAGGAATGTCTGTCATTTAGTCTATGATTTTCACAAGTTAATCGTAGAAAAATGTAAAAATGGTGGAAATAGACAACCTGAATTGTCAGGAGAGTCAGTGATAGAGAAATCCAAAGACTGCTTAGAACCTGGAATGTCAGTCAGTGATATGGTGAATTCTGACTGTAATGTTGCAAATGATGTCAGATGATTTAGACTGTAATTCAAATCAGAATGTTGATAATGGCGGCAGACACGTGCTACCTAATCAAGGTGCCTTTCAAAATACTGAGAAAGAAGCAGGAAATGACGTAGTGAAGCCAGAAGGGGGAGGAGCCAGAGTGGGACACGTGCAGAAAGTTGTCAGAGAAGGACACGTGCAGAGAGAAAATGGCGACGATCAGTTTCTAAAAATAGAACAGGCTAAGTTAGGGATTAAACTTAGAAAGAGTCTATTGGACATATGCAAATTAATTCCCGCATATAATCCTAAAATACATGTTTGCAGAAATTCAGAGATATTTGAAAGTTCCATCGAGAAGTTAAATTTAACCAATAGTGAGACGAATCAGTTATTCCGTATGTGGATACCTCAGCATTTCTTTAGAGAATTGGCATTAAAAAAGTCTTCTGACAATGAGACATTTGATTGTTCAAATGATAACGATATCATAAGGCTGAAAAATCTCATCTTCTGTGCAAGGAATGAATCTGATCCAAATTATGAGATGTTGAAGGAATTACAAATTGAACAGAATGAGAGTACGTTCTCATTTATGTCCGTTTTTGAACGTTTGTATAGGGCGGTTATTCCAAATGTCAGATTGGATGGAATGATACGTTTATTCATCAAGAAATTTAATTTCCTTGACAATGCCGCCTGTGCGGTGGCATTAAATAAAAAGTCCCTATTCGAATGTACGACATTTATCGATTTTGTTAGAAAAAGTCAATCAAAACAGAAATTAATTAATTCTGAAAAACCAACAGTGTCTCCCAGATCCAGATATTTTTGTGACAGGATATATGAAATTCGAAGGAAGATGCATACGTGTTACAAACCATACAATCCATCCCAATTATCATCTAAAAATCTTTTTTCACAGGAAAAACCCTTGTCTCCAGTGGAGGGATTGGTCACTGGGATTGATGATCCCAGACAAATTCTGAGTAAAAGCTTTGAAAGACAGAAACAGGTGTCTTGTGCAGATTCTTTCCCTGGGTTAGGATTTGATAGTCCGCGACAGCTGGATGGTCTTTCAGAGAGAGACATTCTCTCTCATTTAACAGAAAACCTTGAATTACATAAGTTCCGAGATTCCTATAAGTTCAAAGTGAATTTAATAAAGCGAATCTTTGAAGAAAAAATTAGGTATGGTCTTCAGTTAAATAAAGTGGATTTCTGGGTAAATTAATTTTATTGTTTGATAAATATGTTTATTCATATACAGTGAATCTATGCATATATATATATATATATATATATATATATATATATATATATATATATATATATATATATATTAAAGGTAGTGATAGTAAATTAAGGTCATATTTTCATTTAGTAAAATGATAGTTTAATGTTATAATTAATAATTTGATCTCTGTATATGAATAATAATATTTAAAATAAAACAATAAGAGAAAGTAACAGATTTTAAGTGTTTCATTTTTATCATAAATATGATAATAATTTTATTCTTTTATTTCCCTCAGAATTTATCAGTAAAGCAGATTGATGAAGTATTAACTTTTTATTTATACATTTGTTCTTGTCCTCAATCAGGTAACATATATTTTATTGGGTAAGGTTAAACGCGAAAGCACGATTAATTAATAATTATTATTTTCTCAGGTACCAATTGCCAGAGTATTATTGCTTTAACGTTTCTTTTAGGAATATATATCTTCTTTAGAGATATTAGAAATGTAATCTGAGCTTTGGAGTGTAGTAAAACTGCTTGCTGTTTTGGAATGGTGTTCTTTGCACGTACTAGAGCATGTGACTTGGTACTAAAGCTAATAATAAATGTTTGTTCCATGGTCATATGTACAGTATGTAATACATTGGAATTTGTTTTTTTTCGAGAAGTACTTCAAATTAGTAACATAATTTTTGAAATGCGCATAGAATATTGGAAAAAAAAGGGATATGTGTTTGTCAGTTTCTATGTAGAAGTATATGTTACAGACCCATGACAGTCTTGTGTGCATAGATGTGTCTATGAATGATTGATTGTCTGAGCAGCTGCTAAAGTCAAAGTACTTGGATCCAGAGAAAAAAAAAAAAGGGAATTTTTGTTTTAACTTCGAGGTTATAATATATGTACGTATACTATTAGATAATAAGTTATAGTACATAAGTATAAATGAAGGAATTTATACCGGATATATATATATTATTTTTAGACATATTTCTTTAATATAGAGATGTTAGGATCTTTTGTGTTAAGTCACTTCTTTTACTGATACATAGATTGGTAATCATTTTTCTTTTCAAATATGGAAGTGATATTTATAATATGGTCTTGAAGATATACAACACAAATTTTAATTTAATTTAATCTAAACATATTAATTTTTATAATATCATAGTTCATGATATTGAAAGGGGGAGGTTTGGTCTCAATCGCACATTTATATTTGATAAATATATGTGTTTACAGGATACTTTAATAATTAATATTTCAAGTACAAAGGAAGAATTGGGAATAAAAAAAAAATATATTTGAAGTATATGATAATGCATTTATATACTAAGAGAAGTGTATTATTTGCAAGGTTACATGACTTAATTACTGATATAATAGGTATGGTAATCCTATAAGATACTGGTAACATTAAGGTTATGTATTATTAAAGACATAGGTGTTATATACATAGAAGGCCTTATTTTTATTTCAATTTTTATTTTTATTCCGATTTTCATTTTTCCTTTGATTCCTATTTTTTATATTAATTATTATTTAATATTCACATTTTTAATCAAAATCTTAATTCTACAATTTTTATTTTTTCTTCAGATTTTAAATATCTCAATTGAGAAAACACTTTAATATTTAGTTCAGTAATATCGAATATAAGAATATTACTTTATTAAATATGAATCATATTAAAAGGGGAAAGTTCCATTTTTTGGAAGAAAAGATACTTCCTTCATCAATATATACAATTGTTTACTTTCTAGTAATACATTATTTTTATATTAGTATGTTAACACAATAAGGATGAAATATTACTTATAGTTACACATTTCCTTATAGTAGGTTATTTAATAAATAATAGACAAATCAAATAAATTAAATTAGAGTAATAAAGATGGAAGATCAAGGTACATCTAGGTTTACCTTCCTATATTTACAAATAATATATATTATATTTTTAATCAATAATAATTTATAATGGGTATTATTGTGTTTTGATGAAATCATCCAGTCTTTTCCAAAAGGTTATTTGCTTTGGTTTATAATTTTACAAATGATCTAACTAAAAAGCCACATTGTTGCCTTTCATATTTATAATATGATACATGTTATAGGTACACATTATATTGTTTCATATTTTATATTATATTTTGGTTACATTCAACACATTGCCACCTATCGGTTTGGAAGGGTAATGCACCAACGACAAAAAGGTCATTACAAGAAAATGCTATTGTCTATACCATTATGCAGTATTTTATCATTCTGAGTATCAATTATATTAATACTTCTACGATAATAATAATGACATGGTATTATAGTATTAGAGTTATGATACGCTGTGACATTTATTAGTGATAGTTATTGCCATATTTGGTATTTAGATTAGGGAATGAAGTCTTCAATCAAGATTACAGAAGATAAAAAGACTTTATAATTATCCTAAAGTTAAAAGGGATTCTGCAAAAAGGTCCAAAAGGTAACGTCTCAAATAAGACTGTGAAACATACAATATACTTACCGTGCTTGCACCTCAGAAACATAGTGGTCTTATGGTTCAAGGATGGACAATGACACATGGTCTGTGCATTAAGACCTCCCTACAGATACTAAGAAGAACAATGACGTGTTAAAGTTAACCCCTGTCGTGCTGACCAAGAACGTCTTAACATCTGTTCCAGGATTTGACAACAGGCAGCATGAAGGATAAAAGGTGACTAATGTAAATTACACTGCACAGACATCAAAGACTTTTGCTATTCTTCTACACTCTTGAACTGTGGTTTATCAATATTGGCTATGGACTTTGTAATAAAGAATAAAGTTTATGGACTTTGATCTAACAATGATAAACGCAATATGGGACTGTATAAATTGGTAACCATTCATTTTTATCAAAGGATTTATTTCTAAGAGACTGTGTTTATGCCGGATTACATCGGAGATAAGAAGACATCAACTCAGAGGACATCATATGGTGACCGGATTTGTTTTTTGCATTTCTTTTTAGGTCTAGCGAAGTATAGTTATATATATTTTTATATGATTGATCAGTCATGGCCTATCATAACAGGAATCAACATTATTATATTATTGAACTTACAACATGAACAATGCAAATTAATTATTCTTCATCATTATTATTGATATTAATCCGTTATCGCCAAATAAGGAAAGAAGATTTGTTATTTTAATGATGTATTAATTAATTTTCGGGGTTACTCCACCCGCTTCAAGGGGGGTTTGTAAAAACATTAAAATTAATACATCTAGTTATCAAATATTTTATAGTAGGACATATAAGTTCATAGTTCTGTTTATGTTGGAGGGCATAGTTTATTAATTAAGTTTTTATAGGGAATAAGTATTAAAATATCTATATTGAGTATACTTGAGTACTGACATGGAAGGATATATATAAATCCTTCCCAAAGCTTCCAGAAGATTATGTCATATGGAACTATACAACTAAACCACCCTATATGGACTGAACAGCTGGTATATAATACACGATGGAGGGGGCTACTTGCTCGCTCCTCCACATTGCCTGCGGTCAGAAGACTCCAGTGCTGCAAGATGAAGACACGTTGTCCGGCCTAAGAGATGACACCCCCTGCCTTGCCATTCAGGACCCAAAGAGAGATGGGTAAAGATTTCCCATTGATCAGTATGGACTAAATGAACTCTTTGCGTAAGCTAACAAAGTATATTATTTTTCCTTTCTGTAACTGAACTCTGGCAACCATTTTTAAATAGATAAAATACGTTTATATTTTTACATTTTTGAAGTCCTTTCTTTCATGTGCCTTTACGTATTTGAAGAAAAATATATTTAAGAGTATATTTTTTAACACTCTCTAAACTGCAGTGGCGGTCACCCCCTGACCGCAATTACCGAGGGTGGCGTCACGATTCCTATTGAAGTTAACCTGACATACCTGTTGCTGGAAGATTCCCAGCACGTGAAGACCCTGAGGCGACCTGCAGGTGAGCAAGGGGCTTCACATTCTGGCGTCACAAACAGGATAAGGACTAGACCTGTTAAAACAGGTGACCGTGTGCCTTGGCGGTCCGCTTGAAAAAGTTGAAACGCCGCCATATTGCCACCGCAGAAAGCGCGCCAAGAAACAACAGTAGCCAGCGCAAAAAGTAGTAACCACCCACGAAGAGGTGTGGCTATCATCGAATAACTCCTGAAGTGCTCAGGCGGAGTGCACAGAGAAGATGAGGATGGATCTGACCCTGAACGCCGAGAATGTTCTAGTCAAGTGCAGAAAACGAAACTCGGGCTGTAGCGTGACCAGAACCTGGTGAGCAGTGAAGGAGTCAGGATGGCGCCTGCATGCAGCGAGCCAGAACCAGGCTCTGCTGCCTGGTGGGACTGGGAGCTCGACCAGTTCTGTGCCCGGGTGCAAGCTCAGATCATGCAGCAAGTGATGGAGTGTTGCTCGGAGCTACGGGAGGCGGCGGCGGTTTAGGCCTATGAGAGGTGGACCACGCGACAAGTGGCACGCCGAGGAGTGATCACCCAGATCCCCTTGCTGATGCCTTTGGGTGAGTCCCACACTGCCCCTGCTCGATCGGGTGTGCTGACCCAGCCGGCGCTGCTACCGGAGGCGATCCCTGCTGCGGTTCCTGCTGTGACCCCCTGTTGCGACTTCCGGTGCAGCCACACCCAGTCCGGCCAGACCAGACCAGGCCGCAGCAATGCCGCGCCTGGCTAGACCAGACCAGGCCGCAACGCCTTTGACTTCTACCCCCAGACCTTAAGCGGTCACAGCGCCTCAGTCGCTGACTGAGAAATCGGGTCCCGCACTCCAGCCAGAAGCGGACCCTGTATACCAGCAGCAGAAAGAGGAGCCAACACCTTTGCCGCGGGCTGAGCTGCTTGCCAAGAGCAGAAGCTACAGACAGTTAGCCCGGCCACCACCACCCTGGCCAACTAACGATAGTTCCACCCAAGAGCTGCTGCCGGAGCAACCGGAGGAGTGCACAGCACCACTAAGGGGGAGGAGGAGAAGCATGGAGGCGGAAGTGACAATCCCCAAACGGATGCAGGAGGACGCAGCACCCTTTGCAAGTAAGGGAGGTCCTGAGGTTGCACTGTTGCCCTAAATATGGGAAGAGGTTACGATACCCCCTGCTAAAGAGGAAACATTGGATGACTTCATGCCCAGTATGAGTGTGACCTGGGAGCCCGCAGACAGCAAGGTGGCGGTGATGAGAAGACCAGTTCGCAGAGGACAGCGCCGCGTGAGGGCAAGGCACCCCCCGTGCAGCCTTCCCCAGAAAGAGAAAGAGTGGAGGCCAGGGATCTAGAAGAAAAGAAGTCCCTGCGGCAGACCAGGTTCCAGACCCGAGGTCCTATCCATCGCGGAGTGGTTGAGGAATTCAACCTGCATACTGGCTATGGCTTTATTGTGGAGGCTGGTGTCAAGAAGGACATCTTTGTGCCCAGAAGGGATGTCCGGTCCCACCTACCCAGAGGATACCCTGGTCGAGACCTACATATGGGAGACATAGTGGAATTCACCAGGCACAAGGGTGAAAGGGGCTGGTTTGCCCTAGACATAGTACCACGCCTGAAGAGCTCCAGCTACAGCCCTGCAGCTTCCACTTAGTCCCTAAGGTCATCACCACAGCAAGCTCAGCAACCACAGCAAGCTCAGCAACCACAGCAAGCTCAGCAACCACAGCAAACCCAAATTGCTCCAGAACCAACTTCCAGGTTTCAGTGCAACAAAGTGCTAAACCTTGGTTTTGAAAGACGCAGTTCTGTTTGATCCCAGTGAAGAAAAGTAAAGAGAAGTTCTACCAGTTTTGAAGTTAAGCAACGTTTAAAGTTCAAGATGTGCCCGCAAGAACTCTTGTGAGAATCCTCATGTACTACCTGTTTTAAGGACCTGGTTTTGTGCAATTTCACTCAACGGACCATAAGGCTATGAACTGGCTATAGCCACAAACTCTCGCAGTGGATGAAGTTTTACCTCTGTGGTACCAACACCAGAGCACGCCTGTTTATGGGGCCTGGTTCTGCACCCCCAGGAAGCATGCCTGTGATGGCGCTTGCTGTCCAAAAACTAGGAGCACGCCTGTTTTGGGGTCTGGCTCACCTACGACAAGGGAGCACACCTGTTTATGGGGCCTGGTTCTCCACCACGCGGAAGCGGGTATGCCCGTTTATGGGGCCTACCTTTTACCACCATCCCAAGAAGAAGAAGATGAGAGGGTTTTGGGTGGGTAATGGACTTGTGGTTGGAGGGTGGTGAAAAATGGTTCCTGGTATAATGTTTTGAATGTTTTATAATGTTTTATGATGTTTTTATGTGAAAAGTTTGCACTTTAAAATGTTCTTTTCTTTACAGCCTGAGGACGTGCTGTTGATAACTAAGGGGGAATGTGGTGACCCTGAACTGGTCAGGCACCACTAAGTACTGATGCAAAAAGAGAATATTTCAGCTCACCCGAATGAATGTCCTTGGTTCCACAGCTTGGGACGGTGCAAGGAGGTAGGCTCCGTGTTCAGGAGGGAGTAGCAACAGGGTGGAGGGAAAAGAATGCAGCAGCACGTCCGAGGTAAATAATTAAAATTCCACTTTTATTTCAGAAAAAAACTAAAAACCACATAGGTTAGATGAACATCCAGGGGGTAATAAAAAAACGTCTTACGCGTTTCAGGCCTTGGCGGCCCTTAGTCTTAGACATATAACAGTCAAATGAGAAAATATATGCAAATACACCCTGTTAATCCTTCAAACAGGAAAAGAAAACAAACAAACAACATTTCTGGTTTAAACCTGCACAGGTTTGATCAATCAAGCTGTTGAAAAAGGTCACAAAATGGGAAAAACAAATCCATACCTCCCTTACAGGCAGTTCAACCCTTCAAATAATTGAATTAGAACTATTTATTCATTTTAGCTTATGTTTATTTGTTATTTATCATAATCATATTCCACAAGCCTATTTATTATTTTAATTTACTATTTTTTATTATATTTAATTTTGATTTTTTAATTTTTATTGTTTTTTTTTGACTTTTATTTTCCATTCTCTATTGTGCACTCAGCAAATAGAATTATAAGGCAATCACCAAAAAATAAATAGTAATAATTGTTCAAAAATAATCCTGAACTATCAACAGCTAGATTGAATAAAACCCAGCATTACAATCATGTTTCAACAGACAACACATCAAAATGTTTTTAGTTAGTGACTCCCAAAGTAGTTTGAGAAAAAATTGCTGCAAAAAAAAAAAAGTCTTATATTAGGAGCAATAACATTGATCAGAAACCGCAAGGTTTGAATATAACACCGACATGACATTTTAAGCAACACTTCAATCATAATATATAGAACGCCATATTGAGCATCTCATTAGATCCAGAAAAAACGCACCTCAGTCAAACACACTGTGTGTACAACCTTCACTATGAACAGATCAGTGGTAAGTGTAATTCTTATATTAAGAGCGGTAGCATTAATTGTCAACCGCAGAATTTAAATATACAGTCATATGAAAAAGTTTGGGCACCCCTAGTAATCTAAATTAACTTTTTTTCTTTATAACAATTTGGGTTTTTGCAACAGCTATTTCAGTTTCATATATCTAATAACTGATGGACTCAGTAATATTTCTGGATTGAAATGAGGTTTATTGTACTAACAGAAAATGTGCAATCTGCATTTAAACAAAATTTGACAGTTGCAAATGTATGGGCACCCTTATCAATTTCTTGATTTGAACACTCCTAACTACTTTTTATTGACTTACTGAAGCACTAAATTGGTTTTCTAACCTCATTGAGCTTTCAACTTCATAGGCATGTGTATCCAATCATGAGAAAAGGTATTTAAGGTGGCTACTTGCAAGTTGTTCTCCTATTTGAATCTCCGATGAAGAGTGGCATCATGGGCTCCTAAAAACAACTCTCAAATGATCTGAAAACAAAGATTATTCAACATAGTTGTTCAGGGGAAGGATACAAAAAGTTGTCTCAGAGATTTAAACTGTCAGTTTCCACTGTGAGGAACATAGGAAATGGAAGAACACAGGTACAGTTCTTGTTAAGCACAGAAGTGGCAGGCCAAGAAAATATCAGGAAGGCAGAGAAGAAGAATGGGTAGAACAGTCAAGGACATTCCACAGACCACCTCCAAAGACCTGCAGCATCATCTTGCTGCAGATGGTGTCACTGTGCATTGGTCAACAATACAGCGCACTTTGCACAAGGAGAAGCTGTATGGGAGAGTGATGCGAAAGAAGCCGTTTCTGCAAGCACGCCACAAATAGAGTCGCCTGAAGTATGCAAAAGCACATTTGGACAAGCCAGTTACATTTTGGAAGAAGGTCCTGTGGACTGATGAAACAAAGATTGAGTTGTTTGGTCATGCAAAATGGCGTTATGCATGGAGGCAAAAAAACACGGCATTCCAAGAAAAGCACTTGCTACCCACAGTAAAATTTGGTGGCGGTTCCATCATGCTTTGGGGCTGTGTGGCCAATGCCGGCACCTGGAATCTTGTTACAGTTGAGGGTTGCATGGATTCAACTCAGTATCAGCAGATTCTTGACAATAATGTGCAAGAATCAGTGACGAAGTTTAAGTTACGCAGGGGATGGATATTTCAGCAAGACAATGATCCAAAACACCGCTCCAAATCTACTCAGGCATTCATGCAGAGGAACAATTACAATGTTCTGGAATGGCCATCCCTGTCCCCAGACCTGAATATCATTGAACATCTGTGGGATGATTTGAAGCGGGCTGTCCATGCTCGGCGACCATCAAACTTAACTGAACTGGAATTGTTTTGTAAACAGGAATGGTCAAATATACCTTTATTCAGGATCCAGGAACTCATTAAAAGCTACAGGAAGCGACTAGAGGCTGTTATTTTTGCAAAAGGAGGATCTACAAAATATTAATGTCACTTTTATGTTGAGGTGCCCATACTTTTGCACCTGTCAAATTTTGTTTAAATGTGGATTGCACATTTTCTGTTAGTACAATAAACCTCATTTTAATCCAGAAATATTACTGAGTCCATCACTTATTAGATATATGAAACTGAAATAGCTGTTGCAAAAACCAAAATTGTTATAAAGAAAAAAGGTTAACATTAATAGGGGTGCCCAAACTTTTTCATATGACTGTAACACTTAAGCATAACATTGCAAGCAACACTTTAATCCTGGTGCATAGAACGCCATATTGAACATCTCAATAGATCTAAAAAAGTCGCACCTTAGTCAAACGCATCATGTGTACAGCTTTGGGCATGAACAGAGTGGTGGTATTTCAAACTAGTACATATATATAAGATCACTTCTAATGTTCATGCCGGTGGGCATACATGAATTATACATTAGAATCCACTTTGCTTCTTTATCACGCAAAATGCGGGTACGGTCACCTCCTCTTCTGGGAGATGGAATGTGCTCAATGGCATTAACCCGAAGGGAGCTTACGTCGCCGCTATGTTCGTAGAGGAAGTGCCTCGATGCTCCAGACAAATTTCTGGAGGTAGAATTCAAAATGTCAGAGATGTTCACCTATGCGCTTTCTCAAGGTGCGACTTGTACATGCTATGTACTGTTTGTGGCATTTTTCACAGGTAATAGCATAAACGCAATAATCAGTGCCACAATTCATGAAAGATTTAATCTTATAATGTGCTCCAGTACTCAAAGTAACGCTCTCCCTAGTGCTATACATATACGGACATGTGCCACATGATTTCTTGCTGCATCTATATGAGCCATGTGTGGGCAACCAGTTCCCTCCATTGATGCACATTGGCTTTTTTATATAGCAATCACTGGGGGAAATTATGCTACCAACCGTGGCCGAACATTTCGATATAAGCGATCGGCAGCCCATGTCCAAAATATGTTTGAGACTCATCAACATGTAGAATGGGTAGATCTTTGTGGATGATTACAATTTTAGGGAAACTGTCACTATATTGGGTAGAAAACACCAAAGTGTTATCTTCATTTGTTCCCTTAAAGGGGCTCAGTTTTCGCAGGTAATGTGTTCTTGGCTTAAGATCTACTTTCATTCTAGCCCTATCAATAAGAGACTTGCCATAACCCATACTAGATAATCTCCTATCAATACGCTTACATTCCTTATTGTAAGCAATTTGGGTGCTGCAAGATCTTTTTGCCTTGGTGTATTCACCGGTGGGGATGTTTCTTACCACATGGTTGGGATGATTACTTGTAGCATGTAAGATAGAATTACCTGCTATGATTTTTCCTATAAAGCTCCGAATTGACTCGGCCATTCACAGGGTCCCCCGTTAGGGTCAGGTCAAGGAAGGAAATAGTTTCATGTTGGTAATTAAAAACAAATCTCAGATTAAAGTCATTTGAATTCAAGTATCCGAAAAATTCCGGTATGGTCGCCTCATGTCCCCTCCAAACAATCAAAATATTGTCAATGAAGCGACCATACCAGAGAATATAAGAATAAAAGGGTTTCCAGATGTTAGAAATGTACTGTTTTTCCCACCAATTCATATAGATGTTCGCCAATGAAGGTGAGAACCTAGCCCCCATGCTGCAACCGCAGGTCTGAATGTAATATTGCTTTAAAAAAACAAAGTACCATATTTTTCGGACCATAAGACGCACTTTTTTCCCCCCAAATGTTGGGGGAAAGTGGGGGGTGCGTCCTATGGTCTGAATGTGGCTGCGGGGATTGAGGGTGCTGCGGTGGAGTAGGTCATCGGGGGCACGAGCAGGCTGTAGCAGTAGCAGCCTGTCGTGACCTTGTTGGCCCGTACATTACATATGAACGCCCATCCTCCCGCCCATTTCTCAGCGGTGAAGCCGGCGCTGACAGATGGGGGGGTGTGCGCATAATTAACAACCGGCCCGCATGATCACCCCTGGCAACTACAACCTGGAGTGATCATGTGCGGCTGTATTCACTCCACCCGTGCATCATTATCAGCGCGGGGTGCAGTGAATCAGTGTACTCACCCGTCACCGTGTGTGGAGCACCCCTGCAGCATCGCGATCTCTTCCTGTCTGTGCCGGTCAGCTGATCTGTGTAGAGAGTGGTGAACACAGCGATGACATCATCGCTGTGTGCGCCGCTAGTGTGCACACAGATCAGCTGACTGGCACAGACAAAAAGACATCGCGAAGCTGCAGACAACGGTGATGGCTCCACTCAGCGACGCTGCAGCTGAGACAGAGAGGAAGATGATCAATGCTGCAGGGAGTGAGGAAAGGTGAGTATAAATGTTTATTATTTTTTCTGTGCCATAGGATACAGGCCATATACCAGTATGGGGGTATTTTATGAGCAGGATGGGGGGTATATTAGGAGCAGGATGGGGGTATATGTGCAGGATGGGGTATATGAGCAGGATGGGGGGTATATAGTAGGATGGGGGGTATATGAGCAAGATGGATGGGGGGTATATAGCAGGATGGGGGGTATATAGCAGGATGGATGGGGGTATATGAGCAGGATGGATGGGGGTATATGAGCAGGATGGGGGGGTATATGAGCAGGATGGATGGGGGTATATGAGCAGGATGGATGGGGGTATATGAGCAGGATGGGGGTATATGAGCAGGATCATATACAAGGCAGGAGGATCGTTACCAGAATGGGGTACCTTAAAAGAGAATTCGGGGACATTACCCCATAACAGTTTCAGCAGCAGATCCTCGACCTATAACAGTGTGTCATGACCACATTTTTTAGTTAAAATTTTATTTTCCTATTTTCCTTCTCTAAAACCAGTGTGCGTCTTATGGTCAGGTGCGTCTTATAGTCCGAAAAATACGGTAATTGTTTCTGAGCAAGAAAGAGGTGATATCTAAAATGAAATCCTGCAAAATTTCAGAATAGCTGGTACATCTTGACACCTGTTCCTGGAGTGCAGTTATGGCGAGATCATGTGGGATGGAAGAATATAATGCTGTCACATCCCTGCAAATCCAGGAATAGCTGTCCTTCCATTCAATGCCCTGCCTAAAACATGTTGGGAATCCCTAATATAAGCTGGAGATGATTTCATGAGAGGCTGTTGCCTTTCATTGACTCATGCCCCAATATTCTCCAGAAGGGCACCAACCCCAGACACAATAGGTCTAAACGATGGGGGGAAGGTGCCCTTATGGGTTTTGGGTAATGCGTGGAACAAAAGGGACTCAGGGATGTTCAGGGGTCATGAATTCCATTTGCCTGTCATTTATCAAACCCAAATCCACTCCTCTCTGTAATAATTCTTGCAACATAGTGCGTATATGGTATGTCGGGTAGTTATCAATTTTACGATACGTCTGATGGTGATCCAGCATAAGTTGTATCTGTTTCTCATATAAACCCCGGTCTAATACCATCACTGAGCCGCCCTTGTCAGAGTTTTTTATAATGATTTGATCATTTGTTTTTAATTGACCGAGGGCTATTTGCTCAGAATGTGTCATGTTCCTTTGGCCTGGGGTTTTAATGCTTGCTGTATGCAGTTTTTTTAACTCCTCAAAAATGACATGTTGGTAATCGTCCATAGCAGATGAACGCAAAGCCAGGGGGTAGAATTTCGGATTCGGAACCCTCCTGGAGAAATCCGTATCAGTGATGGTATGTTCTTTATCACTTTGGGTGTTAAGAGAAATTAAATTTTGCAATGCCATCTGTTCTGTGAACATTAAATTCTCATACTGGTTGGTTGGTTCTTCTTTTCTTTTTTCAATTCTACTGTCATTCTCCGCAGTGGACTGGAAAAAATGTTTTTTCACGGTTAGACGTCTGATGAATCTGTTTACGTCTTTAAAGGTGGAATACAGATCAAAATTTCTCATAGGCACAAAATTCAGACCTTTCTTGAGTACACTAATCTGGTCTGCAGACAAAATATTGGCCAATAAATTTAGGACCATAAATTCATTTCCATCAATTATTTGCGGTTCCTGAATGAGTAACTGTGCATTCGTGTTTGACTTGTGTTTCCTGCCTGACCTCCTTGTAGGTTTTTTGCTTTCCTTCCACCCTGGCCTAAAAAATTCCTGTCAGATGTTGTAGGTAAACATTCAGACTCTGTCTCTCCCTCCGTGGTGTCAAACTCCGTGGATGAAAAGCTAACACGTGAAGCATGGCGGTTAGGTTTGTATACATCCAAAGTGTTTTTCAAAATAGATCTAGGATGTCTCAAAGCTCTGACATCCCGCCATGTATAGACTTCATTGTTATCATAGTCCCTTCTATCATGGGTAAACTTCCTCCACTTAGTCTCTGTTATGTTGCTTTCTAGCTGATCCAGCCGGTCAGAAACTTCTTTTTTAATCTTAGCATAGGATACATCATCCTTGAATTTGAGCAGAGAGATATCCAACTCCTTTATTTCCCTTTCCAGTGTTGTAATCTGTGATTGTTCCCTGTCCACAATGAGCTTCATCAATTTTGTGGAACAATCCGTAAATACCTCATTCCATGATTTAAAAAAATCTGGATCAAATATAAAAGTGGGCTGTTTTTTTAGCCGTAAGCCCCGCGGAATCATGGAGCTCTCCATATACTTCTGCAGTCCGTGGAGCCTCTGTTAGGAGTCTCAACACAGAAACAGCCATATATCCCTCCGGGAAGGACCCAGCCAAGGGGTCGCTCTTTTTAGGAGACCACCATAACCACCATATTAAGTGGCCCTTTTAGTCAATATCCAACTTTTTGACACGTTTAAAGATATGACAATATGATATAACAGAGGCTCCACAGACTTTTTTGATTTGCATATTTCCCAGGGGGTAATGTACCTAGGATTTCACTGTCTTGAGCGCCCTCGCTGGCTGCCAGCAGTGTTTTCTCTGGCTGGTCTCCCCGAGATCAGTGATTGTTTTGTCTTGTTGGTCTACTAGGCATTGCTCCCACCTGGCCAGAATCCTACTCCACACTGTTGAGGGGCAATACCCCGAAACATCTGTCTGTGGATGGATACCTGGCCTTGGTATTTCCCTTGTCATATCTTTAAACTTGTCAAAAAGTTGGATATTGACTAAAAGGGCCACTTAATATGGTGGTTATGGTGGTCTCCTAAAAAGAGACACCCCTTGGCTGGGTCCTTCCCGGAGGGATATCTGGCTGGTTTCTGTGTTGAGACTCCTAACAGAGCCTCCACAGACTTTTTTGATTTGCATATTTCCCAGGGGGCAATGTACCTAGGATTTCACTGTCTTGAGCACCCTTGCTGGCTGCCAGCAGTGTTTTCTCTGGCTGGTCTCCCCGAGATCAGTGATTGTTTTATACTTCTGCAGTGTTATACAGTCCCACCAGGTGCGCACTCTGGAAGACATTAACTTCTCCATTTTAACATACACTCTTTAATATCTATGGTTTAAACACCAGCAGCAGCGCTATCCATAGAAAAAATAGTCGCTGCTTTATTCAATCTATCTGTGTTGTCTGGATTGAAAAGAGCCATATTTGGCAAGGAGTAACAAAGTGACCTGTCTTTTTATATATTCAGTAATTTTAATACAACGTATTCAGGAACCAATGTATTAGTTCATAATCCAACATGGAATTCAATCACATAATAGTGAAAACGGATATGCGGAGAGCAAGAAATGAACACCAACAACCGATGCAAAAAGAGATTATTTCAGCTCACCCGAATGAATGTCTTTGGTTCCACAGCTCGGGACAGTGCAAGGAGGTAGGCTCAGTGTTCAGGAGGGAGTAGCAACAGGGTGGAGGGAATAGAATGCAGCAGCACGTCCGAGCTAAATAATTAAAATTCCACTTTTATTTCAGAAAAAAACTAAAAACCACATAGGTTAGATGGACATCCAGGGGGCAATAAAAAAAGCTTACGCGTTTCAGGCCTTGGCGGCCCTTAGTCTTAGACATATAACAGTCAAATGAGACACAATATATACAAATGCACCCTTTTACTCCTTCAAGCAGGAAAAGAAAAAAAAACCCAAAACATTTCTTGAGAAAGCGCATAGGTGAACATCTCTGACATTTTGTTGAATTCTACCTCCAGAAATTTGTCTGGAGCATCGAGGCACTTCCTCTACGAACATGGCGGCGACGTAAGCTCCCTTCGGGTTAATGCCATTGAGCACATTCCATCTCCCAGAAGAGGTGACCGTACCCGCATTTTGTGTGATAAAGAAGCAAAGTGGATTCTAATGTATAATTCATGTATGCCCACCGGCTTGAACATTAGAAGTGATCTTATGTATATGTACTAGTTTAAAATACCACCGCTGTGTTCATGCCTAAAGTTGTACACATGATGCGTTTGACTAAGGTGCGACTTTTTTAGATCTATTGAGATGTTCAATATGGCGTTCTATGCACCAGGATTAAAGTGTTGCTTGGAATGTTATGCCGGTGTTATATTTAAATTCTGCGGTTGACAATTAATGCTACCGCTCTTAATATAAGAATTACATTTACCACTGATCTGTTCATAGTGAAGGTTGTACACACAGTGTGTTTGACTGAGGTGCGTTTTTTCTGGATCTAATGAGATGCTCAATATGGCGTTCTATATATGATTGAAGTGTTGCTTAAAATGTCATGTCGGTGTTATATTCAAACCTTGCGGTTTCTGATCAATGTCATTGCTCCTAATATAAGAATTTTTTATCTTTTGCAGCTATTTTTTCTCAAACTGCTTTGGGAGTAACTAACTAAAAATATTTTGATGTGTTGTCTGTTGAAACATGATTGTAATGCCGGGTTGTATTCAATCTAGCTGTTGATAGTTCAGGATTATTTTTGAACAATTATTACTATTTACAGTGCACAATAGAGAATGGAAAATAAAAGTAAAAAAAAAAATCAATCAATAAAAATAAAAAAATCAAAATTAAATATAATATATAAAATAATAAAAAATAGTAAATTAAAATAATAAATAGGCTCGTGGAATATGATTATTATAATATGATTATTATAAATAACAAATAAACATAAGCTAAAATGAATAAATAGTTCTAATTCAATTATTTCAAGGGTTGAACTGCCTGTATGGGAGCTATGGATTTGTTTTTCCCATTTTGTGACCTTTTTCAACAGCTTGATTGATCCAACCTGTGCAGGTTTAAATCAGAAATGTTGTTTTGTTTTGTTTTTTTCTTTTTCTTTTCCTGTTTGAAGGAGTAGCAGGGTGCATTTGTATATATTGTGTCTCATTTGACTGTTATATGTCTAAGACTAAGGGCCGCCAAGGACTGAAACGCGTAAGACTTTTTTTTATTACCCCCTGGATGTTCATCTAACCTATGTGGTTTTTAGTTTTTTCTGAAATAAAAGTGGAATTTTAATTATTTACCTCGGACGTGCTGCTGGATTCTTTTCCCTCCACCCTGTTACCACTGAGTACTGAACCCATGCTGGGTCAGTACAAACAGGTAATCCTGATGGCTGAATAGGGTGTGGACACACAGACACATAGTGGCTAGTTCTCACATACACCATAGAAGGTACTCCTGGGCAGACCCATGAGGGGGCGTGGCCTCAACATCTCAGCTAGTGGTGGGATGGAGAAGCTGGTTGCTAGGTTGCAGTGGCAGGCACAGTGGGGAGGTAGTAGTGAACCAGTCTGAAGTGAGAAAGCGCAGTGTGCAGTCGCAGAAGGAGGACATGTGCAGTGTCACTAGTTAGATCCTGCACGTGTAGTGGCTGTCGGCGGGGGAGTTCGGTTACCACACAGTCAGACTGAAAGGCACCTCAGGAAAGAGCGCGGTGACTGAGTAAGGGGACTCCTGGTAGACCAGGCTCGCACGGGGAAACTGGTCCCTAGAGCAACAAACCAAGTATTCGGTCTGCTAAACCTGCTGGTGAGGGTGCTGAATGTGCATCACCAACCTACACAGAGTCCGCAGCATCAGCAGCAATGAGGGGGCCCATAAGTGAGACAGGGCAAGAAGCCAGTTCTTTACTTGGTCCACGCTGCCAGCAAACAGGCCAGAAAGGGGGGATAGGCAGTTGCAACGTCCCTGGGTGATTCAAGCAGTACTCCAAGTCAGGGGTCATCCGAAACAAGAAGGGCTAGGAAGGCGAGTTGACAGTCACCCCTGGATCAGCCTGAAGGATACCGGGTTCTACCTGGTTCGTCATAGCATCGCCCGGGTTGTCTCACTCCACCAGCAAAAAGTGAGTAAAAACCCTGAAAGACATTGCTGCCTGTGTGTGAGTTCTTCTGCGACCTGTGGTACTACACACTTACACCTGAGCCCCTGGGGTCAGCCTCACTCTCGGGAGGCCATAACACCAGGCTGCATTTACCATCAGCCCCAGACGCTCTCTTAACTGCAGTGGCGGTCACCCCCTGTCCGCAATTACCAAGAGTGGCGTCACGATTCTTATTGAAGGTAACCTGACATACCTGTTGCCGGAAGATTCCCAGCATGTGAAGACCCTGGGGCGACCTGCAGGTGAGCACGGGGCTTCACAGAGAAAACCGGAGAACCCGGAGGAAACCCACGCAAACATGGGGAGAACATACAAACTCCTTGCAGATGGTGTCCTTGGTGGGATTTCAACCCAGGACCCCAGCGCTGCAAGACTGCAGTGGTAACCACTGAGCCACCCTGCCACCCATATATGCCCTATTAGAGCTGTTTGGGACTCACCAGTGCTGTATTTGCCCCCCAGAGCTGTATGGGCCCCCTCAGATCTGTATATGTGGCCTCTCAGAGCTATATGTGCAGCCCTCTAGAGCTGTATGTGTGGCCCCCCAGAACTGTATGGGCCCCCTATAGATGTATTGGCCCCGCAGAGCTGTATATATGTGTCACGCTGTACAAAGGGCAAGTGAGACGTAGTACAGCATATTCCCCACTAGGCGGCAGCAGAGTAGGGATGGAGAGTCAAATTAACACTGTAAGAAAAAGGCAGCTGAAGTACAGCTGAGTAACTTCAGCAGGCAGTTAACAAGCAAACCACCAGGGGACAATAGAGTAGTCAAACAGTCAGGGTCTTAGCCAGGAGAGTCAAGTCACAGCAAAGGGAGGATAAAAATCAAGCCAGAAAAAAGAACCGAGTCGGAAGCTGGGAGTTGAGGTATGCAGAGAAAAATACAAACAACAGACAGGAGCGGGAAGTAAGGGACAGGGATAGACGGACAAACAGGGAAGGGTACAGGTCAGGGCACGATAACTAGGAGTCAGGTCAATCAGGAATTCTCACCAGAGCAAGTCACTGACTGCAGAGCAAAACTATAAGCAGCACAGGAATGCAGGTTCAGAGACCATATATAGTGTCTCCTGAAACCAGAATGAGGCTGATTGGAGTTAACCCCTGACATGACCAGGCCGGGTCTGTGAAATTCTAGAGCGGAGAATACTGGTCCTGGATCATGATAGTATGGCCCCTGAGCTTTGTGTGCTTTGTGTGCCCCCCAGAACTGTATGTGCCCCCCAGAGCTGCATGTGCCCCCCAGAGCTCTATGCTGCCCACCCCACTAATGTTTATGCTCCCCAGAGCGGTATGCCACCCCAGTGTCATCTATGGCTCTCAGAAATGTGTATGCCCCCCAGTAATATGTATGCCCCTCAGTAACATGTATGCCTCTCAGTAACATGTATGCCCCCAAGTAATGTGCATGCCCCTCAGTAATGTATTCACCCCACAGTAATGTGTATGCCCCTCAGTAATGTGTATGCCGCCAGTGATGTGTATACTGTAGACCCAGCCCCTTCTGTTATGTATATTCTGTAGCCCCCAGCCACTCCTGTGATGTATATTCTGTAGAACCCAGCCTCTCCTGTGATGTATATACTGTAGCTCCCAGGCCCCTGTGATATATACACTGTATCCCCCAGTCTCCCCTGTGATGTATATACTGTAGCGCCCAGCCTCTCCTGTGATTTATATACTGTAGCCCCATTGTCACGTCTCCACCACTCCTGCTCTTCCACTTCTGCTTCAATCACCAGACGCCGCCATGTCACCACTGTGGGTAGTGCTGGGGATAGGGGAGCAGTCAGTGTCTCTGCTGGGCACAGGCTGTGCTCATCTTTTAAACTGGGTTTCACTAGTACCTGCAGTACCACTGGTTGACTGTGGTGGTGTGTGCCTTCCGACTGAGTAGTTACCTTTCAGCTGGGGCCAATGGGAAGGCACCACACCCCTATTATGCTTTCTCCCTTCTATTGGCAGCTGCTAGATATAGTTCTGTAATTCCCTGCTAGACTCTGGTTCCTTGATGTTGTTTGTATTCCCGTGTATTGACCTTAGCTTGACTGCCTGACCACTGTTCTGCCTGTCGTTCCTGTGCTTCACTGCTAGCTCCAGATTTGACCCTTAGCTTTTTTGCCTGACCACTCTTTGGCCTGCCGTTTCTGTACTTCGCTGCTAGTTCCAGTTTTGACCCTTAGCCTGATGTCTGACCACTCTCCCGCCTGATGATTTTTGTCCCTGTTCTACCTTCTGGATTTGACCCTGCCTGGTTATTCCTCTTCTCAGGACCGCAGTCTTCTGCGGGCAGCGATCACCTGGGCCCTGTCATAATTCCAAATCCCTGTATAGGGGTTAAAGGATTGCGGGGTCTGGGTTTCTGCTTTGTGGATGGTTGCCTCTATTCACCTGTTTCACCCAATCCTGAGTCCGTGGCTCCAGGCAGGCGTCACACCCATGCCCTCCTGTGATTTATATACTGTGGCCCCAGCTCCTCCTGTGATGTATATACAGCAATGTCAATGTGCACTGTGTGTGGCCATGTCTATTAGTGATGACCATCATGCCAAGCTGCCTGTATAGTCCCATGCCCAGGAGGAGCTCGATGGAGACAATTGGGTTAGGTGAGTGAGGCTGCTGCCAGCTTCCCATTTTGAAAATATCTCTAATGTGTCTGTGTGTGTGCGCGTATATGATGTGTGTATCTATGTATGTAAGTGTATATGACTGTGTGTATATTTGTGTCTGTATCTATGTACTTTTGTGAATTTGTCTTCAAATAATGTATATTTACGTATGCCTGTATGTGCTTTTCTGTGTGTGCATGGGGCCCACTAAGTCTCTTTTGCCTGGGGCCCACAAATGCTTGCAGCCAGCCTTGTCTCCCACAACATGTGATCCAAGAGGTAACAGCAAGCCAGCAGAAATTAACTCCTGTAAGCCCGATCACTAATGAGAACACAACTTGTCAACTCCAGACCAGGCACATGTCTACAGTCATGGCCAAAAGTTTTGAGAATGCTACAAATATTAATTTTTACAAAGTCTACTGCTTAAGTTTTTCTAATGGCAATTTGCATATACTCCAGAATGTCATAAAAAGTGATCAGCTTAACAGCAATTACTTGCAAAGTCAATATTGGCTAAGAAAATGAACTTTAACTCCCAAAACACATTTCAACAGCATTGCATTCCTGCCTTAAAAGGAGCAGCTAACATTGTTTTAGTGATTGTTCCATTAACACAGGTGTGGGTGTTGATGAGGACAGGGCTGGCGAGCAATCAGTCATGATTAAGTAAGAATGACACCACTGGACACTTTAAAAGGAGGCTGGTGCTTGGTATCATTGTTTCTCTTCAGTTAACCATGGTTATCTCTAAAGAAACACGTGCAGCCATGATTGCTCTGCACAAAAATGGCCTAACAGGGAAGAGTATCGCAGTTACAAAGATTGCACAACAGTCAACAATCTATCGCATCATCAAGAACTTCAAGGAGAGAGCTTCCATTGTTGCCAAAAAGGCTCCAGGGCACACAAGAAGGACCAGCAAACGCCAGGACCGTATCTTAAAACTGTTTCAGCTGCGGGATCAGACTACCAGCAGTGCCGAGCTAGCTCAGCAATGGCAGCAGGCTGGTGTGAGTGCTTCTGCACGCACTGTGAGGCGGAGACTCTTTGAGCAAGGCCTGGTTTCAAGGAGGGCAGCAAAGAAGCCACTTCTCTCCAGAAAAAACATCAGGGACCGACTGATATTCTGCAAAAGGTACAGGGAGTGGACTGCTGAGGACTGGGGTAAAGTCATTTTCGCAGATGAATCCCCTTTTCGATTGTTTGGGACATCTGGAAAACAGCTTATTAGGAGAAGAAGAGGTGAGCGCTACCACCAGTCTTGTCTCATGCCAACTGTTAAGCATCCTGAAACGATTCATGTGTGGGGTTGCTTCTCAGCCAAGGGAATCGGCTCACTCACAGTCTTGCCTAAAAACACAGCCATAAATAAAGAATGGTACCAGAATGTCCTCCAAGAGCAACTTCTCCCAACTGTCCAAGAGCAGTTTGGCGCCCAACAATGCCTTTTCCAACATGATGGAGCACCTTGCCATAAAACAAAGGTGATCACTAAATGGCTCATGGAACAAAAAAAAGAAATTTTGGGTCCATGGCCTGGAAACTCCCCAGATCTTAATCCCATTGAGAACTTGTGGGCACTCATCAAGAGACGGGTGGACAAACAAAAACCAACAAATTCTGGCAAAATGCAATCATTGCTTATGCAAGAATGGACAGCTATCAGTCAGGATTTGGTCCAGAAGTTGATTGAGAGCATGCCAGGGAGAATTGCAGAGGTCCTGAAGAAGAAGGGTCAACACTGCAAATATTGACTTGCTGCATTAACTCATTCTAACTGTCAATATAACCTTTTGGTACTCATAATATGATTGCAATTATATTTCTGTATGTGATGTAAACATCAGACAAACACAATTAAAAACCAGAGGGCAACAGATCATGTGAAAAAATAATTTTGGTGTCATTCTCAAAACTTTTGGCCATGACTGTACAGTAGGACACATGCCTATACATAGAGCCCATGCTAAGCAAGCACTGCTAAACTTTATTCCCATGTAGATAATAATGCTGAACCCAATTGGTACTCCTTGAGTACTCCAGAAGAGTGCCCTTTAAGTAAAGTACAGAACTGGGGATGGTGACCATAGAAACAAAAGAAGGTAGATATACCAGAGGACTCATGGTGGTGATTGATAGCAAATTTTGAAAGAGGAAGGAATGAAGACAAAACAGCACAAATACTGGTCCAAGTTCTGGCTAATGTGCTCTGTCTGCTCATTAGACAACAGATGGAATGCTGACGAGTGAGACAGTTTAATCCTTAAGCAAGAGCAGCAATTGGCAATAAATGGAATACCTTTATCAGAAACCATACTAGACACCAGACGGGACCCCATGGAGTTTGACAATTTCACGATTAAATTCCTGAAGTAATGTTTTAGCATTGGGTAAAGATGGTAAAGCGATAAAATGTGTTATTTTGGAAAACCACCAGAAGAAAAATAACAGTTTTACTGTCCAAGGTTTGCTAGGGACACTCACTGATAGCAGACAACCTGACGGACAAGAGTGTGATGTCTTAGGATGCACACAGGTGGCACAAAAAGACACATAGGACAGCACACCTTCCAGATTTTGAGCCACCAAAAATGATGCAATACGAGATGTGTACCGCCGAGCCGATCGGATCCGTGCTTGTACTGCGGGTGGTGGCTCGAGCTTCTCACGGACCCAGGGATCATGTCGCTCTGCAAGGGAATTGGCGCTACACGCGGGGATTTGGGTGAGGAGTCCCACGACCGGGGCCGCGGTGGTTTGTTTTGGGATGATAGTTCGTGACGCCACCCACGGGTTGTGGGGATTGTAGACACCACCGCTGCGGTGAAGGTATGGGGACTCCCTGTCGGTTCAGAGCTTTGTACTGGGTCTGAGTACCCTGCCTGGTGGTCCGGTATCCAGTTGGCTCCCCGGTTCGGTTCCGGTGGGCCACTACCCTGTCCCGGTCCCTTACGATTCCACCGGTCATCTTCCCGGTCTCCTGCAGGTTGCCACCACCGTCTGCCTCCTTGCCAATGGGAACTGGGCCCCGACCTAGCCACCTGGTAGCCTGGACACAGGACTGCCCGTGAACTTGACTGCTCTCGATTTGCACTTGAAATAGACTTCTCTAGACTCTGAACTTGACTAACTGTTTTCCCGCCTCCAGGCCTGTGAACTCCTCGGTGGGTGGAGCCAACCACCTGGCTCTGCCCCCCTGGTGTGGACATCAAACCTGGAGGGTGCTGACAAGGTTTTTAGTTTGACTGGTGTTACCTGCCCGGAATGGGGGTGTGTGTGACTACCTGGGACGACCCGACTAGTCTGGGGCGTCACATTCCCCCCTTGGTTTAATGCAGACCGTCTGTGGGCTGCCCATCCATCACCGGTTTATTTTTGTTTCTGGAAAAAAGAAAACGGGAACATAATACAAGCATAATAACAAAGTTTCAACATTTTTTATTTATTTTTTTTAACTTTTGGATCTTCCCCTATGGGAGGCACATACTATAACGTTACGATAATATTTTTAATAAACACGGGAAGCGGGTCCTCAGTCACCCACCCAAACAACCTAGACCTTGATGCTGCCCCTAAGAAGCGGGCAGCACCCCTTTTCCCCAGTCCAGGAATGGACCCAGGTATGTTTAACGGGACGGGTGCGGGTTTCACAGTCCTTTCAGAGGCCCCACGTCCAGGGGACCCCTGACTCGGAGGATGGGCACCGGTTGTAGTGTTGGCGGGCCTCTGACAACAGCTTCCCGCAAGCCCATCCTCCAGTCTGCCTCTCCGGAGGCGGTGAAACCGGACGGCCGGTTAAGGGGGGGTATTATTTACAAGCCCAAAAGTTTTTGGGTGGCCTGCAAGTTCTCGGCCTTGTCTTTGTGAAATGGGGGCAACAAAAGTCCCAACGGGGTACGGGCAGTCAGGGTCCCAATGGGGACTTCAACATGGTAGCCAGGAACTGCTACCACACTTTAACTTTCTTAGTTGTCTTCTGGTCGGGGGCGAGGAATTTCATCCTCTGAGGCAGACTCCACCTCACCCTCGAATAGCTCCAGCACACAGCAGGCGCGGCGGGAGAGGGCCGCCCGGTACCCGTTCCTACCATTCCGCGGGATGTACGTGGCCTCCATGTCGATCAGGCCGGGAGTCTCCTCATCTTCCGAAACCGGCTCCGTATCGGGCCCTGAGTCACTGCTATCCAACTCTTCGTGACTGGTGATGGGATCCTGCAGGCCGGGTTCCACACCTTTTTCAGCTGCGGGTCGCTCTATGCCAGCTGTCGCACCGGGGGCCGCAGCCGACACCACTGGGTCGGCTGCTCCTTCAGCGCCCGTGGGCACTGCCATGCCCTCTTCCAGGCCAATGATCCTAGGGGTATCTGGATCCTCTCAGGCCAGGGCCACGGACGCCGCTGCCGGTAGAGGTGGCAGCGGGCCGGGCGGAGAAGCAACGGCGGCCGGCACGGGCAACAGGGAAGACCATATAGGGGCCAGGGGCAGACCGGGTCCCTTAGCTGCAGCAGCCGGTCTCTCGGGGACATAGGGGCATGGGTCACCTACCCGCTCCGCAAAAATGGTCTCCACCTCGTACGACCGCGCGACCACAACCAGCTCCTCCACCCCGGCGGCAACACAGTAGCATCGTCTGGACCTCCAGCCACGCCGCCGATCCGGGCGCAGGCTCCGGGAACTCGGGTTCTTTTGGTGGGGCGGACATGGTGCTGTTGAGGAGTTCAGGAACCAAACTGGTAGCAGAGTCCTGGCGCCCCTGCCTTTTATCTCCTCAGTCACATGAGGCTGGATCTTCACCCGCACCCCCCCCCTTGGTGTTTTCCGAGCACTTCACTTGCTTTTTGCTCCGCTCCCCTCTCGGGGGGCGGGGCTTTGTCTTTGCGCCCTTTCTGTTCAGGGAAGACGGCTCGGGCGGGAACTTTTCGCGCACAAGATGGCGGATTCTCCAATTTTTCAGTGGGATGCCGCTGGCGATGATCTGAAGGCACACTTCCACAGGTAAGTGGATGGTTCTATCCTGTTCGCAGACGCCAGAAAAATCGATGTGTACCGCCCCGCGGGCTCGGCTGCGACCGCCGAGCCGCTCAGATCCTTGCTCGTACTGCGGGTGGTGGCTCGAGCTTCTCACAGACCCGGGGGTCACGTCGCCCTGCAAGGGAGTTGGCGCTACATGCGGGGATTTGGGTGAGGAGTCCCACGACCGGGGCCGCGGTGGTTTGTTTTGGGATAATAGTTTGTGACGCCACCCTCGGGTTGTGGGGATTGTAGACACCACCGCTGCGGTGAAGGTATGGGGACTCCCGGGAGCAGTGTAATGGCGCAGCTAGGTGTTGATCCCTCAGTGGATAGGGGGTGTTGGTCCCGGGGCCCGGTAGGCGAGGGCCGGAGTGCAGGGTGAAGTGTTGCGGTGCAGTGCGGTGCGGTGCCTGATGGCACTGGTGTACTCACTTTGACACAAGACACTGGAGTCTCTGGTAAACCAAACGGAGTGATGAACGGGGCCTGCAGCCGGCTACAGCTTCTCCCAGAATAGGTTGGTGGTTTCCGCCTTTTTCCTACACCTCTGTGTGTAAATGTTTGACTCCTATGCCCAGACACCGGTAGTCCGCTCCCCGACTTGTATCTGCCGTAGGAGCCCGTTTTCCCACAGACGCTGGCCCTTTGGGTCTCTATGCCTTTGCGGTGGCTTTACCCTGTATGGTTGGGCTTTTGTCTTTTAACGGGACTTGTGTGAGATAGGTCCTAAGGTCCAGTCCGCAATCAGTTGATTCAACTCGGCCCTGTCGGTTTAGAGCTTTGTACTGGGTCTGAGTACCCTGCCTGGTGGTCCGGTATCCAGTTGGCTCCCCGGTTTGGTTCCCGCGGGCCACTACCCTGTCCCGGTCCCTTACGGTTCCACCGGTCATCTTCCTGATCTCCTGCAGGCGGCCACCACCATCTGCCTCCTTGCCAATGGTGACTGGGCCCCGACCCAGCCACCTGGTAGTCTCTGGGCAGCCTGGACACAGGACTGCCCGTGAACTTGAGTGCTCTCGACTTGCACTTGAACTATACTTCTCTAGACTCTGAACTTGACTAACTAACTGTTTTCCCGCTTCCAGGCCTGTGAACTCCTCAGTGGGCGGAGCCAACCACCTGGCTCCACCCCCCTGGTGTGGACATCAAACCTGGAGGGTGGTGACAAGGTTTTTAGTTTGACTGGTGTTACCCAACTGGGAGGGGGGTGTGATGTTGTGTGTGACTACCTGGGATGACCCGACTAGTCCGGGGCGTCACAGATTCAGAGTACCATTCACCCCAGGATGACATGCCAGGGCAGAATCATGATGTTCCCCCAGAACACTAAGGTGAAGATTCAGGGGGACAACTGGCTTGTCAGGTGGGATCCCAGATACTGCCTCATCCTGGGCCTCCACAGTCTTAAGGCTGCTTTACACGTATGAATTTATCGTGCGTTTGCATGTGTGATTGCACCCGCCCCCATCGTTTGTGCGATACGGGCAATTTGTTGCCCGTGTCGCACAAACTCGGTAACCCCCATCACACGTACTTACCTCACGAACGACCTCGCTGTAGGCGGCGAACATCCTCTTCCTGAAGGGGGAGGGACGTTCGGCGTCACAGCAATTTAATACAGCGGCCGGCCAATAGAAGCAGAGGGGCGGAGATGAGCGGGACGTAAACATCCCACTCACCTCCTTCCTTCCGCATTGCCGACGGCCGCAGGTATGCTGCAGTTAATCATTCCCGGGGTGTCACACAGAGCGACGTGTGCTGCCTCGGGAATGATGAACAACCGGAGCACAGAAGGACGTTCGTTTTTTTTGAAAATGAGCGACATGTCAACGAGCAACGATAAGGTGAGTATTTTTGCTCGTTCACAGTCGCTCATTTGTGTTACACGCTACGATATGTCAAACGAGGCCAGATGTGCGTCACTAACGACGTGACCCCGACGACATATCGTTAGATATATTGTAGCGTGTAAAGCAGCCTTTAGATTCAACCCCCCTACTGAGCGCCGACACCACCACTCACTTGGGCAGGATGGGCACTGGTTCCTCACAAGGCTTGCCCCCTCTCCCCGCTTCACAGAAAAACTTTTTTTTTTAGGCCCTGAACGTTAAGTTACAAAAAAATTAAACCTATTAAAAAATAAAGACCATAGAGCTTGTTTCAGGGTAAGATGCTTTGCCAACTCGAGGTAAAGGAGATTTTTATGGTTCATAATTACAGTAACCAGATGAATAGCTCCCTCCAAAAAGTGTTGTCACTACTCAAACACCAATAACGAGTAATTCCCTATTACCAATGTCGTAATTACATTCGACCGTAGATAACTTCTTGAAAAAGAAAGCACATGGATGCAATTAACCAACAGATGGACCCTGAAACAATACAGCTCCCACTCCCACCACTGATGCGACAACTTCCACCATGAATGGAAGAGATACATCAGGCTGTATCAATACATGTGCTGACGCAAAACATTTCTTAATATAGTCAAATGCGTATAAAGCACCCTTAGACCAGTTAGAAAAGTACCTTTTTTTTTCTTCGATATGTCAGTAAGAGAGCTAGATTTGGCATAAAATGTTTTAATAAACTTCCTCTAATAATTTGCAAACACCAAGAAACGTTGCAGCCTCTTAAGGTTCTCGGGACGGTCTCATTTTAATATGAAACACAGTTACAGCAAAAAAATAGGTACCATAAAACGTAACTTTTAATATATAATCCTTAAAAAGAAGCATGGAACACCTTACCTCTGTTAAAATCTAGTTACTCACTGTTTAGGGATGCTACTTTGTCGCTGCTCACCCTAATTAATTTGTTTAGGGGCTAGTACACCCTATGACAATGGTATGTAACAGACGGTGATCAAACGCCTAAGTCGGAATCATACAATTAGGACAGATTGATTCAAGAGACTTACATATAAGGACTGTAAACAATGATGATCTATAGAAAAAACAATAATAATAAACACGCTGCGACATCGCTAATGCGGAGTCGTTGGGGTCACGGAATTTGTGACGCACATCCGGCCGCATTAGCGATGCCGTTGCGTGTGACACCGATAAGCGATTTTGCATCGTTGCAAAAACGTGCGAAATCGCTAATCGGCGACATGGGGGTCCATTCTCAATTATCGTTACTACAGCAGTAACGAAGTTGTTCCTCGTTCCTGCGGCAGCACACATCGCTGCGTGTGACGCCGCAGGAGCGAGGAAGCTCTCCCTACCTGCCTCCCGGCTGCTATGCGGAAGGAAGGAGGTGGGCGGGATGTTACGTCCCGTTCATCTCCGCCCCTCCGCTGCTATTGGGCGGCGGTTCAGTGACGTTTCAGTGACGTCGCTGTGACGCCGCACGGACCGCCCCCTTAGAAAGGAGGCGGTTCGCCGGTCACAGCGACGTCGCCGGACAGGTAAGTAGGTGTGACGGCTGTGGGCGATGTTGTGCGGCACGGGCAGCGATATGCACGTGTCGCGCAACAGATGGGGGCGGGTACCCACACTAGCGATATCGGGACCGATATCGCAGTGTGTAAAGTAGCCTTTAGAGATCAATATTACAGCCTTAGAAATATAAATGGAACCGTCTCACCCATTCTGGTGCAATCATATTCCAAGCAGACAAGATTTTCATTATTATAGGCGTTTTAGCAATCCCTCTATATCTGGACTCACGATCCCTTTAAATTAAATCTCTGCCATTCCCAATTGTCTTTCTCCCAACACATTTCATATCTATATATATAATTGCCTTATTCTGTCTGTCTGTCTGTCTGTCTGTCTTGCTCCAAAATTGTGTCCTTACGGTGACACAAAGCGGATTGCCCGCTGGGCTCGCCATGGCCCCGCCCCCCGCACGGATTGGCCGCTCGCCCAGGCTCCGCCCCCACACGGATTGGCCGGCCGCTCGCCCAGACTCCGCCCCCCACATGGATTCGCCTCTTGCCCCGGCACCCTGCACGCATTGGAAACTCGGCCACGCCCCTCCCCCCTCACGTAATGCACGCTCGCTCTGTCCCCGCCCCCGCAGGCATTCCCCGAACCGACACGGAGCCACGACTCCCAGGTGAGTACTGTACCCCCGGGAGCCCACATCAGCGTACGCCGCCAACCCAGCCGACACATACCCTCGCATTGCTGGGGTTGCCGGCGTATGCTGGTGTGGGCTCCCGTGCGAGCGGGGGACGGGATACGCTGGTAACCATGGTAGCATAGTTACCAGCGCATCAAGGTCCTGCAACGGCGGAACATACACACACGCACACATATAACAACAGACACACACACACATCAGATCACACTCACTCTCACACACACCTCACACACACATCACATCGCATCCACACACTCACAACATCCTGGGATATCGCTTGCTTCTCGGCGGCGATACTGGGCAGTGACCTTCCAGGACCTGCCGGAGGATTACATGGCCAGAAGCATGTGGTATCTCCGGATGTTGTGAGTGTGAGTGCGTATGTGCAATATCGTCAATGTGTGTGTGCGTGTATGTGATCGGGTGTGTGCGTGTATGCGATCGGGTGTGTGCGTGTATGCGATCGGGTGTGTGCGTGTATGCGATCGGGTGTGTGCGTGTATGCGATCGGGTGTGTGCGTGTATGCGATCGGGTGTGTGACTGTGGAGCACGATGGGGGGTGCACAGCATGGTAGATGGAGTGCGCAGCATCGGGGATGGAGCACGATACGCAGTGCGCAGCATGGGGGATGGAACACGATGGGGAGTGCGCAGCATGGGGGATGCAGCACAATGGGGAGTGGGCAGCATGGGGGATGCAGCACGATGGGGAGTGCGCAGCATGGCGGATGGAGTACGTTTGGGAGTGCGCAGCATGGCGGATGGAGCACGTTTGGGAGTGCGCAGCATGGCGGATGGACCACGTTTGGGAGTGCGCAGCATGGCGGATGGACCATGTTTGGGAGTGCGCAGCATGGCAGATGGAGCACATTTGGGAGTGCGCAGCATGGCGGATGGAGCACGTTTGGGAGTGCGCAGCATGGCGGATGGAGCACGTTTGGGAGTGCGCAGCATGGGGGATGCAGCACGATGGGGAGTGCGCAGTATGGTAGATGGAGCACGTTTGGGAGTGCGCAGCATGGCGGATGGAGCACGTTTGGGAGTGCGCAGCATGTCGGATGGACCACGTTTGGGAGTGCGCAGCATGGCGGATGGAGCACGTTTGGGAGTGCGCAGCATGGCGAATGGAGCACGTTTGGGAGTGCGCAGCATGGGAGATGGAGCACGATGGGGAATGCGCAGCATAGGGGATGGAGCACGATGGGGAGTGCGCAGCATGGGGGATGGAGCACGATGGGGGGTGCGCAGCATGGGAGATGGAGCACGATGGGGGGTGCACACCTCCGCTCAACACACACACACACACACACACTGCACAACACACCAAACACACACTGGGAACCACACACACCGCCCTACACAGACACCCACACACACAGACAACGCTGCACACACACAACACCCAACACTCAAACACCGCGGCATACATAAATATACGCACATACCGCACAACACACACATTGCACAAAACATACCTCCCACCAAAACACACCACACCCACACAAACCGCGCAACACACACACACACAATACTACAGACACACAGCGCTCCACAAACAACGCAACACAGCAACACACATACAACACTGCTCTCATCCCCCGCCACACCCAGACAACACCCAGAACATGTACAGCGCCCTACACAAACACTTGGTAACTACACACAACAACACCTATATATATATATATATATATATATATATATATGACAAAAATCATACATGAACTACACAATACGTAAATTCTAGAATACCCGATGCGTAGAATCGGGCCACCTTCTAGTATCTTATAATCTTCACGGGAGTAAAAGTAAAAGTGCAGGCCCCTATCTCAGTGAGCCCCACACAAACGAACTGTAAACAAGTAAAGCAGAGGAAAAAAAATGGGTTTTGACTTATATAAATCCTTCTTCCCACTTCCCTTTATGAGGATTATTATATGAGCCACTTACCAGGCGGCGACAGCGCGACTCCTCAATGCTTTGCACTGTTGTATAGAGCCCGCCATAGTTAAATAGTCGCTCCCATATTATCGGCGTGTGACGCCACATCCGCATACCGGTTTCCCATTTCCGGGTTATGCGGTGGAGAGCATCAGTGGAGCGCACACGTCATCAAAAGCGACGTCCCGCCCTCAGGCTCATTCACTCCGTCTCCTCAGTGGAACGCTTGTGTGGAACGCAGAGTGTCCTCTATGCCCACACCCAACAGAACGTTTATCGTGCGGTGAATTTTCCATTACCGCACATGCGCAGTGCCGTTTTACTGTATAAACGGCATTATATGTTCTTAAATCCACTTAAAGTCACTATAACAAAGTGGATCTGGGGCAAGATGAGACCCGAACAGCTACTATCGGTCTCAAATAGTTTGATTAAGAATATACCAGATATTATGTACAGATTTATAAAACCCAGAGACTGATTAAATATTAAATGAACCTCAAAAGTTAATTTCCAGAACGGAAGATAGTACAAAATTTGTTATTTTTAGAGGTTTTTTGGTTAATTCTAGGGGCCAATATTCTAACAGATAAGGAGAACCGGGGTACACTCCATAGACAAGGAACTAATATCCCAAGGAAGAAGAAAATGAGAGAGGGGTCCTAACCACTCCATCACCAACTATGCTAGCTAACCAAAGACTAGCCACTACCTGACTGCGGGGGTTGGTGTGACGCCCTGGCCTATCAGGTCATCACAAGGGTGCCGTGCAATCTGCCCTTCTGCATGGTACCCGCTCCTCCTTGGTTACGGGTCCTGTCCCTTTGGTGTTGCTAAGAACAGGTGTACACAAATCCTGAGGAACACACTGCACCACACCCACCAAATACCCATTTGGCGGCCTGAGGGGAATAGGGCCACCCAGATGAGGGGATGGTAGAAGGAGGGCCAGAAGTGTCAGTAGTAGTCAGAGAGTGTCAGTGAGCCGTGACAGGACAAGGTCACGCTGCGGAGCTGGGCTCCTGTACCCGTCCCAGGTGACAAACGTTGGCCTGGCCTGGAAGTAGCTGGTACCCCGGTCGCAGGGAGTAGTGACAGCGGGCACGGTACTGCCACGGAGGGCAGACCGGTGGCCTTGTGCTATAACCAGGCAGGGGCCAGGGCACGGCAGGGTACGCGGACCCTAGGCTGGGAAGGAGCTTTATGCAGCCCAGTAATTCACCTCACGAGGATGGAATCTTCACAAACCGTTCTCCATCCGCTCCAAAATTAGGGTACTAGCGCAACGAGGGGGATAGGACTTCCCAGATCCGTCCAGAAAATCCCAAGCGTGAACCCTGAGAGCAAGCTCACCCTGCTAGCCACGCAAGTGAGCGGGACCCGAGTAGTTTCAGGCAAAAGGGATCCCCACAGAAGTAAACACAGTGCCAAGGGACAAGGCTTCAGACCAACCAGCAACACCAAAAGGGCACGGACCCAGCGTGCTCACCCAAAGGTTGCAAGGCATTCAGGACTCTGGTTTACCCGGTGTCAGTGTCAGCATCTCTGGACTGTGTGAGTACATTGTGCCCCTCTACTCCCGATGGGTTCCCAGCCAACCATCACCGAGCCCTGGGACACCATTCCCCTGCCCACGGAGGAGTTAACATCACAAGCTGCCATCCCATCGCTCTCGGGCGCTCTCCCCCAAATGCAGCAGCGGTGGTATCCCACCTTACCACGACCCGTGGGTGGTGTCATGAACACTATCCAATTCTTTCACCCCCTTTTGTAAATATCTTTCCCCCTTTTTCATTTCCAGCGGCCGCGCGATCCCGCCTTGGGTCCGGAGACCCCTCGAGCCACTGCAGATCCGGATCTGAGCAGCCCGTCGGCTGTAGCGGGGCGGCACATTGGCACCCTAAGAAGACAGTGATTGGTGCCCCCCGCTCGTGCGATGACTGTCCCTCCTCACTCTCATTAATCCTATGATTATAAAAAGGGTGCAAAGGATAAGGATTCATTCAATCCAAGGGGGTGAACAGTTTTTAACCAAAAAATCCACCTTGATTACTTTTGGAGGATTTTCTTATCCAAGTCGCCAACTTGTTTAAGAGGAGGGACAACATCAATGCCTTGGAAGGTCACGCATCCGCTATCTCCCCCATGGGCTATGTTCACATGCCGCACCAATGGGGTATCATTCTTTAGTCTCATATCTCTCAAGTGTTCCCCTATTCTCCTTCTAAATTCTCTCTTGGTTTTACACACGTATTCTTGGCCACAAGTACATGTGGCTTTGTAGATAAAACCTTTTGTCTGACAGTTTACAAAAGAACGAATGTCAAACTCCTTTCCAGTGACATTACTGTGGAATTTCTTCCCCACTTTCATTACATTACAGGCCAAACACCCACTGCATCGAAAACACCCTTTAAGATTACTCTTTAACCAGCCACAGACAGTTTCTCTGTCATCTACAAAGTGGCTATGAGTCAGTCTGTCCTGTAGTGGTCTCGCCTGTTTGAAGGTAATTTCGGGTCTGTCAGGAATGAGTTTACCGATGTCAATGTCCATCTTAAGGATAGACCAATGTCTCTCCAGTATTTCCCTTATGGCCTTAGAGCCATTATTGAATGTCGTGATAAAACGGATGATTTCATCCGTATTTCCCTCTTTGGGCGGGGGCTAGAGAAGGGTTGGTCTATCAATTTTACTTATTTCCTCCCGGGCCTTCCTAATTACTCTCTGTGGATATCCCATCTCACGAAATCTATTCTCCAGGTCATTAAACTGCAGAATACACTTTTCATCATTAGAACAATTTCTCTTGATCCTTGAAAACTGACCCTTTGGGATGCCTTTTTTTAAGAGCCACTGGATGTCCGCTTTCCCACCTTAATAATGAATTAGTAGCTGTTGCTTTACGATGGGTACTGGTGACAATATTGCCTGTTTCTGTTTTTTTCAATCAAGATATCCAAAAAGGGCAGTTGTGAGCTATTTACTTCAAAAGTATAAAATAGACCCAAGTCATTATTGTTCAGTTCAGCCACCATCTGTGACAGCTCCAATTCAGATCCTTTCCATAAGATGAACGCATCATATATGAACCTGCACCACAGCAGGATTTTTTCTGTGGGCAGGATGGAGTCGTCCCCAAATGCCACTGTCTCCACTCACCAGCCCAGGAGCAGATTTGCATACGATGGCGCACAGGGCTGCCCATTGCGGTGCCCCTGAGCTGGTGGTAGAGTTGATCCAAAAATACTAAGACGTTATGTGTTAGACAAAACTCCAAAATCTCCAATAGAAAAGAATTGTGCTCAGTGAATTGTCTATCTGTGCTGTTCAGGAAGTGTGCTACAGGCTTCAGACCTACCTCATGTCTAATTGAAGAGTAAAATGATTCGACATGGATGCTTGCAAGTCATCCTTTTAAATTGTGATGCCCTCCAGTTTTTTCAAAAGGTCCGTTGCATCTCTTAAGTGTGAATTTAGAGAGATGACAAAGGGTTTTAAAAGCTTAACTAAGTAGAATCCCAAATATTGGGTCAGACTTCCCACCCCTGACTGTAACACCTGCCTGGATCCACCAGCAGGAAACCCCTATGATCCACCAGCATGAATGGGATTCACCTTGTGATGTCACTCAGGTTATTTGCGGTCACATGTCAATGTCAAGCTCTGTATAATGCCTGCCAGGATCAACAGACTCAGACGGGCAGTAATGGACAGGCTAGAGGGAAGCCACTCACCAAGCAGGACCCCTAGAACCCTGAAACCCTTTAACCCCTATACAGGGATTTGGAATTACACAGGGCCCCGGAGATCACTACCTGTGGAAGTCTGCAGTCCAAGAGAGTAGTCGTCAGGCAGGGTCAAACCAGGAATAGCAGAACAGGGATAGAATCGGCAGGCAAGGACATAAACAGAACACAAAGCAGAGGTCAAATCTTGATCAGGCCGCGAGGTACAAAAACAGCAGGCAGGAAGGTAGTCAGAAAACACGCAGAAGTCAGCACACAGGAATCACTAAACAAAACAGGGCAGAACAGGAGCCAGGAAATCAGAACTATCTCTGGCAGTGGTCAGCAGACAGGAGGGGAATTAAGAAGGGTGTGGTGTCTTCCCATTGGTTGTGGCTGAATGATGATAACTTCAGCTGGAAGACACACACCACCTACAGTCAGCCAGTGGTACTGCAGGTCCCAAGGAAACCCATCCCAGTGGATAAGCGGAGCCTGCGCCCACTGGCGTCGCTGGCATTGCCTCCTCTCCCATCACCAGCACTATCCACGGCAGGAACACGGCATCGCCTGGCGATCGGAGCAGAAGTCGCTGGAGCGGACTCCGATGGTGACATAACACTGATACTATTGGTCTCCCTTTGAGTGACAGTAAAAGGTAGGGGTAACCAGACATTTTGGAAATAGGAACTCAAGCTCTCTCTTGTCTATCAGGCCTTTTCCCTTTGCTTTTAGCAAGATATTTCTCAATTCACAGCCAAAAGTTTTTGTAGGGTTAACAGTAAGTTTCCCATAACTATTAATATTATTCAAAATGTCTAAACACATTTTTTTTTATAACTGTCAACATCCATCAAGACCACATTCCCTCCTTTATCTGACTGTTTTATCACCAAGTAAGGGGAGTTCTCGAGTGATAACAAGCTCTTTATTTTCTTTCTGGTGAGGTTGAAATCACGGGAGTGCGTCGGATGTAAATTTTCAAGATCTCTGGTAACCAAACATCTCATCACTCTTTTGCTTAAGGTAGGTAAAAGGTCCTAAACCACTCAAATTAGGGTCCAGTTCTCCTATACTGTACAACAGTCTAACATCCTCCAAAATATCCTCAGAGATAACCAACTCTATGCTTTGTTTCTCCTTTTCTCTAATATAGTGTTTTTTTCCCTTTTAACTTACGGATAAATACATTAAGGTCTTTCAGACCTTCGAAGCAATTAAAATCAGATGTTGGTACAAAGCCTAGCCCTTTACTTAGGACTGACATCTCCGTATCTGTTAAAACATGTCCTGATAAATTTATTATCTGAGTTGAACCGGAAGTTGGGGGAATATTGCCTTGTTTTTGTTTGTTCATTAAGAAGTAATTTGTTTGTTCGAAAAAACGAGTATTGCCTCTTCCTCTCCCATTATTTTTCCCTTTACCTCGGGAGGCAGTACTCCTCCCTCTAAAGGCCCTGTCACACACAGAGATAAATCTGTGGCAGATCTGTGGTTGCAGTGAAATTGTGGACAATCAGTGCCAGGTTTGTGGCGGTGTACAAATGGAACAATATGTCCATGATTTCACTGCAACTACAGATCTGCCAAAGATTTATCTCTGTGTGTGACAGGGCCTTAAGTCCAATACGTCCGTATCAGTTGAAGTACTTTCCGGTTCACTCGGTCTAATGGGTCTAGAGGAGAAAAAATTATAGGCTTTGTTGTCTCTGAATTCCTGTAGATCTCTCACATGAAATTTGTGCTTTTTTTCATTAAGGTGGTATTGGAACTTTTCGATTTTTCAGCAAGATCACTTCTTTTGCAGCAAATTCATTATCGTTGGAAATGTGTTTTGTTATAACAATCTGCTCCTTCAGAGCTGATTCTAAACCTGCCAAATTTTTACGTTCTTCCTCCAGTAGTAATGCCATTAGTTTGAGGGAACAGTCTGTAACCTCCCTTTCCTATTTTAGGGCCAATTCAGGACTTTTATATCTAAAACAAGGTGTGAGAGAAATCCGTAAATATATAGGAACTATTCTATCCTTTAAATAGCTCTCAAGCGATTGTACCTCCCACCAGGAGGTGGTGCGCTCTTTATAGATTCTTGTTAAATCATTAAATGCACCATTTAAAGTAGGAGCATATTTCTTTTGGATAAAGTTCCTTTCTGAAAAAACGTCCGTGGCCTCTGAGATCCATTTGTTTGTGTCAATACCTGAGGTTAAAAAACCTGCCATATCACATTAATCCAATGAAATCAGCAACTGGTAAAGTACCGTAATAGAGTACCGCCTATAATAATGAAAATCTTGTCTGCTTGGAATATGATTGTGTGATGCCCTGGACTATTCAGGTCATCACAGGGTTCTGCACAATCTTTCTCTCCCCGTGCAGGGCTCAAACCCCCATGGTTCTGGGAACCTAACCTACAGTACTGTCTCCACCAGCATTCACAAATCCTAGTTACACCTCGCAACACACCTGTCAGGCACACCAGTGGGCTGCTTAAGCTGGAATAGGGCAATTCACTATGGGGTCAGACAGAGTGGTGGGAGGGGGAAGTCAGCGAAGGAGGAAGTGGAGCACAGATTAGAACTGACAGCCAGAACAGAAGTAGCTCCAAGTGAGTGAGGAGCTGGGAGTAGCAGCTCCCTGGAGTTGAGTGGTAACCCTCGAGCTGTGAGGAGCTCTGAGGAAGCTGGGAGTTGTAGCTCCCAGAGGAGAAGCAGACTAGGTCGCAGACGGTGGTCTGGACCTAGAGGAGTTGGACCCCCGGTCGTAGGGGATTGAGGCTAGGTGCCTGGGACCCGTCTCGGAGGATGGTCAGCAGCCTGGTCCTATCATCAGTTCGGGACCGAAGGCACGGCGGGATGCACGGATCCTAGGTCGGGGAGAAGCATCAGGCGACCCGGCAAGTAACCTGCAGAGGACAGGGCCTTTATGGACTGTTCCCATGAATCTCAGAGATCGGGAGCAGTAGCGCAACGAGGGGGATAGCACTTTCCAAACAAGTGGCCCAATGAAATCCCAAGTGTGAGCTCCTGAGAGCAGGCTCCTTCACTTAGCCATAGTGGGGAGTGGGGCCCAGAAAGTTCCAAGCTAACGGGCCACAATAGACACTCTAAATTTTGTGCCAGGAGACATGTTACGGACCACCAGGCAGTGCTGCAGGGAACGGGACCCAGACGAGCTCCCCCAAGAGGGCAGCGGCACCCAGAGACTTGATTTACCCGCTTGTCAGCATCTGATTATTTGCTGTGTGAGTACCCAGTTAAAGCCTGCAACCAGCGAGCCTGTGTTCCCCCAGCACTGCATCCCGTATCACCATCCAGAGTCCCGGGACCCTTCCCTACCAATGGAGGGCAACGAAAACCTTGCTGCCCCACTCCATCACCCCGAGTACTCCCAACGGCAGCGGCGGTATTCCCAATTACTGTACATCACGGGTGGTGTCACGAACTATATCTATCTCCCCTGTAAATATCCCCTTCTTCATTTGAGTGCGGCCCCTAGCCCCAGGGCCTGAGATCCTCGAACCACGAGTAATCACCACCCCTGGATTCGAGCGGTTCAATCCGCTGCAGGGGTGGCACTATTGCACCAGAATGGGTGAGACGGTTCCATTTATATTTCTAAGGCTGTAATATTGATCTCTTATTATTATTGTTTTTTCTATAGATCATCATTGTTTACAGTCCTCATATGTAAGTCTCTTGAATCAATCTGTCCTAATTGTATGATTCTGACTAAGGCGGGCTTTGCACGTTGCGACATCGCAAGCTGATGCTGCGATGTCGCACGCGATAGTCCCCGCCCCCGTCGCACCAGCGATATCTTGTGATTCCTGGCGTAGCGAACATTATCGCTACGCAGGCTTCACATGCACTCACCTGTCCTGCGACGTCGCTCTGGCCGGCATCCCGCCTCCTTCCTAAGGGGGCGGGTCGTACAACATCAGAGCGACGTCACACGGCAGACGGCCAATCAAAACAGAGGGGCGGAGATGAACAGGATGTAAACATCCCGCCCACCTTCTTCCTTTCGTATAGCCCCCGGCGGTAGGTAAGGTGATGTTCCTTGCTCCTGCGGCTTCACACACAGTGATGTGTGCTGCTGCAGGAACGAGGAACAACAACGTACCTGTCGCTGGACCAGCATTAAGGAAATGTCAGAGAATACACCAATAATACGATAACGACGCTTTTGCGCTCGTTAATCGTATCATCTAGGATTTACACACTACGATGTCGAAAGTGACGCAGGATGTGCGTCACTTTCGATTTGACCCCACCGACATCGCACATGCGATGTTGCAACGTGCAAAGCCGCCCTTAGGCGTTTGATTGATCACCATCTGTTACATACCATTGTCATAGGGTGTACTAGCCCCTAAACAAATTAATTAGGGTGAGCAGCGACAAAGTAGCATCCCTAACAGTGAGTAACTACATTTTAACAGAGGTAAGGTGTTCCTTGCTTCCTTTTAAGGATTATATATTAAAAGTTACTTTTTATGGTACCTATTTTTTTGCTGTAACTGTCTTATTACCTGTATTATGGTACATTACCAGTAGCTGATATCATCACTCATTTTAATATAGCCTCTAATCTAAAACCAGAAGCGAAATTTACGTAACCCAGAAATGGAAATTTCTGAATGGTAAATACACATTTTTATATGTTTAACATGTTTCAAATGTGATCCATAATCCTGTGAATAAATGAGAATGTCATCCAAGTAAATTATAACAAATTTCCCCAACAGGTGAGCAAATACATCATTCACAAAGTGCTGAAAAATTGCAGGTGCGTTGGTAAGGCTAAATGGCTTTACCAGATTTACCACGCTCTCTGATGTATTGAATGCAGTCTTCCACTCATTCCCCTCTCAGACCCGAATCAGATTATAGGCTCCCCGAGATTGAGTTTGGAGAACTGTTTAGCACCGATAATCTGATTGGATAGGTCCAGAATGAGTGGCATCGGATAATGGTCATGAACCGTAATCTGGTTAAGCTCACAGAAATACAAACATGGACGTAATCCAACATCTTTCTTTTTGACAAAAAAGAAACCAGGAGCCACAGAGCATGAGGATGGCCTAATGTGACCATTAGTCAAACTATCTGTTATGAACTCCTTAAGAGCTTATCTCTCAGGACCGGACAGATTATACAGTATGTACCTGGGCAACTTGGCCTCTAGCTTTAACCTTATGGTGCAGTCATAAGATCTGTGTGGCAGCAGCTCCTGACAACCCTTTTCACAGAACACATCACCAAACTATGAGAAAGGATCAGAGACACTAGTGGTTATCGCCGAGATATAGGTGCCTAGACAGTGTTCTTACAGTAAGAGCTCCATTATGGCCTGGGTCTTCCAGTCAACAACAGGGTTATGTAATGTAAACCAAATGAAGCCTAACACAAGTTGTGCAGGAAGGTCCTTGAGCACATTACATGTAATTAGCTCTGAATGGAGTACCCCTATGTGGAGTTCCAACACCTGCACACACTCCTTAAAGACTTATTGGGAGAGAGGTGACAAGACAATGGCAAAAATCTGGACAGGACTAGATAACTCGCTCACCCTTAACTTGGAGGAGCGAGCAAACTTTTCTTCGATTATATTGGCCCCCAAACCACTATCTAGAAAAACCTCAATAGGGATGTCCTGAACCCTAATTTTAACTCCTTCACCCCCCCCCCCAGCAATTTTAAGTTTTTTACTCCCCTTCTTCCAAGAGACATAACTTTTTTATTTTTCCATCAATATTGCCATTTGAGGACTTGTTTTTTTGCGGGATGAATTGCACTTTTGACCATTAGTTTTACCATATAGTGTACTGAAAAATGTAAAAAAAAATCCAATTGCGGTGAAATTGCAAAAAAAAATGCAATTGCACAATTGTTTTTGGAGCCTTTTATTTACCACATTCGCTGTCACGGGGTCCTTCTCCAGTATCACACAATCAACAGAGAGAGAGATGGGTGAACAATCCAAAGATCCTTTATTCCATGCAATCCAGTAGGTCCATAAAATAATCCACCATATGGAGGGTAAAATCATCCAGTAATGGAATAAACGACTCGGGGATCAGTCAAGATTCTCCAGTAGTCCTTTTCCACGGAAATCGGGGTTTCTCAACGGCTCTCTGGGGTGCTGCCTGTAGCTACAGATTCTCCCCCAGAGGATCAATTTTCCTGCTTTTCTTTTCTCCTTCTCATTCAGACTGAATAATCCCCCAGGTAAATAGAGAGGTTGGGTGGATTCCAGGCCCCGCTCCCCCAGAGTTAGGGACAAAAGCCCGGCAGGGCTGGAAACAGGACAATATACACACAAGGCAAGCAAATGGTAGCTGAGCTGAGCTAATTAACCTGCAGATAAGACAAGGAATACACAGAATGAATGGAGCAAGGTTCCTAAAATATGAACCTACACAAAATTATACAAAAGCCACAATATCACACCATCACAACCTCTCCCTGCTTCCTAATAAGTGAGTGTGCCATGAGGGCTACATAGAGCTCTGGCCACCTCCCTTAAGTCCATCTTGCTCAGCTGTCGATAGTCCCTTGTACAGTGGAAATGTTGTAAGGACAAGGATCCCTTTGTGTCCTCATTCACTCAAACTGTTTCCTGCACCCACAAATCGGCATTGTTGATCTCCCACATCATTTCTTAAGGTCCAGTCACACTAAGCAACTTACCAGCGATCCCAACAACGATAGGGATCGCTGGTAAGTTGCTAGGAGGTTGCTGGTGAGATGTCACACTGCGACGCTCCAGCGATCCCACCAGCAACCTGACCTGGCAGGGATCGCTGGAGCGTCGCTATACGAGTTGTTGGTGAGCTCACCAGCAACCAGTGACCAGTCCCCAGCACCGCGTGGAAGATGCTGCGCTTGGTAACTAAGGTAAATATTGGGTAACCAACCCGATATTTACCTTGGTTACCAGTGCACGGAGCTACAGAACAGAGCAGAGAACAGGGAGCAGCGCACACTGAGCGCTGGCTCCCTGCTCTCCTAGTTACAGCACACATCGGGTTAATTACCCGATGTGTGCTGCAGCTAAATGTGCACAGAGCAGGGAGCAGCGCACAATGCTTAGTGCTGGCTCCCTGCTCTCCTAGCTACAGCACACATCGGGTTAATTAACCCGATGTGTGCTGCAGCTACATGTGCACAGAGCAGGAGCCGGCACTGACAGTGAGAGCGGCGGAGGCTGGTAACAAAGGTAAATATCGGGTAACCAAGGACAGGGCTTCTTGGTTACCCGATGTTTACATTGGTTACCAGCCTCTGCAGAAGCCGGCTCCTGCTGCCTGCACATTTAGTTGTTGCTGTCTCGCTGTCACACACAGCGATCTGTGCTTCACAGCGGGACAGCAACAACTAAAAAATGGCCCAGGACATTCAGCAACAACCAACGACCTCACAGCAGGGGCCGGGTTGTTGCTGGATGTCACACACAGCAACATTGCTAGCAACGTCACAAAAGTTGTTCGTTAGCAGCGATGTTGCTAGCGATGTTGCTTAGTGTGACGGGGCCTTTAGGAGAATATCTGCAGGTTCATCACCCCAACGATGCATTGCTTGACCCCAAAGCCAAAGTCCAAATCTACAGTCGCCTTTAGGATATTCCTCCTTTGTCTTCCAGACAATTCAATAACAATCCCTGGTCCATGATGTATAGCCTCTGGCCGAACCACCCGGGGATCAGCTATTGTGAGAAATGCCCCAGAGTCACATAATCCAATAACTCTCTGCCCATCCAGCAGGACCTCCTGTAAGTGCTTACTTTAATGGTAAGAGGAACTTGGGGCTGTGGCTCGCACTCCATAAACACCTAGTGGTGAGAACTCTTCCCCCATTGTATTTGGCTGTAGAGAATGAGCAGGTCGATTTGGTGCAAGATTTCCTCAATCCACCAGCAGGACAAATGTCTTGCAAATGCCCAGGCTGCCCACATCGATAGCATATGCACTGCGTCGTACTCCTCCTAATGTGCATTCTGGAGAAGGCAGTAGGAGAATCTGGTGATGACAAAGGCCGGAGCACATATACTCCAACAGGGACATCTATGGTGCAGGGGTCAGTGGTACACTCCAGTGGAAGTGGTTGCACCTCTTCCTCAAGTGGGATGGAATGCACAAAATACACCAGACAAGGTGGAGGTGCGTGGGGGTCCCTCCGAGCCCTTGCTGGACAACTGGATTGCAGGTGCCCAGTTGTCCACACCCATAACTTCTGCTCTGTGATTTCCACAGGGCATGGTAGGAACTTTTGGGGTCCAGGATTGTGAGCCGTGGTTATCGGTTTGCAGCTGCGTGGAGTGGCAGAAATAACCTGAGGGGGACAGGGGGCAGGATCAGGCTGTGGCTTATTGTACAAAAGCCTCCTCCATTGCTGTCTGATAGTAAGGGCTTCATCAGCTAGGGGTGCAGCTCTTTCCAAGGTGCATGGTGTGCGCTCTCTGACCCATTCCTGTATTTCTGAGGGACACTTGGAAAGAAATTGTTCCACAAGAAATACCTGTATAATATCTTCCACAGTGAATGTGATATCCACTTACAGCCATCTCCGACATGCCTGGGATATCTTATGGGCATACAGTACATCCCAAACTATTCCCCTGTGGTGCATGGGAGGTTTCGGAACTGTGCTCTATGTGAGTCTGGGGTGATAGCATGGTATTCCAGGATAGTCCACTTTACAATGTTGTAATCCCGGTTCTGCTGTGAGTCAATGGTGCGATAAGCCTCTGCCAGGCTTTGGTTCAGGAGTCCCATTAACAAATGCATACAGCCAACTGGCACCTCCATCACGGCACATTGCTGCTCAATGTCCTTGAAGAACCCCTCCACATCTCCAGAAGCCTCATTAAATGGCTTGAAGTCTGTCCGGGTAATCCGTACAGGCTCCGGTATCACTGGATTTACACTCCAACTCATATTACTCCCTCTGCTGGACTCCATTGCTTCTTATCTCCTCTGTGCTCAGTAAGCAGCCTGCTCCTTATACTCCTGAGCATGGGCGTACCCAGTGAGGGGCAGGGGCATGCACCTATTATGACCTGTCTCTGTCAGGTAGCAGGTGCGTCAGGCAGCGCGGGGGATGAGGAGAGGGCAAGGCGGCATGGTGCATCGGCAACCGCCACCCACTGTTACTGCAGGGCAGGCTGAACACTGCTCTCGCAGCCGCTCCTACTAGGAGCTGTAAAATCCCATCCTTAGTGCCTGCCGGCTGCTCTGCACTGCAAATCAGCACAGCGGGGACTGGACTGGAGTGATGACATTGACACCATCACTCTGCGCCCCGCTGTGTCGAGTCCTGCAGTGCAGAGCAGCTGACACATTCACAAGCTGGGGTGACTGCTGGGAGGCTGAGTTGCTGCCACAAGTAAAAAAAAAATGAAAATATTAAATCAGACAGTCTGGGAGTCTGGGGAGCTGTTGTATATGATGGGGGGGGCTGAATATGGGAGCCCTATGGGGGGCCTTATGAGATACAGCCCCTCATAGGGCTCCGATCATGTGAGCCCTATGGAGGGGCTGTATATGATGTGGGAGCTCTATGAGGGGCTGTAAATGACATGGGAGCCCTATGGGGGTGCTGTATATGAGATGAGAGTCCTATGGGGGGCTGTATATGTGACGCAGGTAAGACATCACCACACCCTACACCCCGGTTAGGTACACCAAAGCTAGACCAGAAACCCTTGTTGCCTTCCTCCAGGGGCTGATGTCCACACTAGGGGGTGGGCCAGGCGGTTGGCTCCGCCCACCGAGGAGTTCACAGTCCTGGAGGCGGGAAAACCAGGCAGTTAATCCAGGGAAGTGAAGAAGAGAGGAGTTGAGTGGTAGAGGAGCAAGTGAGAGGAGCGGGAGTGAAGTGACAGAAGTAGAGCCTGAAGCTGGTCCGGGTGTGTGCCCCGGACAGAGACAGCAAGGTTAGCAGACGGCGGTGACCGTCTGCAGTGGAGGCTGATCGGGGTTGCCGAAAGGACCGTGGATGGGTGGTGGCCCGGCGGTACCGGACTGGTACGCGAAGAGAAGCCAGCACCATTGGCAGGGGCCTTTCGGATCCCGGCAAGGCTAGGAGTCGCCGTGAATTTGCCAAATCCATCAGTGAAGGGGACCTCAAACAACTAAGTCCCGATTGAAGGCAACCGTCCAACCGTATGCGAGAGACACCGCCACCGCCAAGGCACCAGTTTCTCAGGGCCAGCGCCTGCGGGCAAAGTGGGGCTCCTCCGGCTCATATCAAAGTCGGGGAGCGGGTAACCGGTGGGAATCCATCGCTACCAACATTTACACAAGGTGCAGGGAAAGAGACCATCACCGCTAACTACCGGTGGAAAAGCAACAGCAGCCGACCGTGGGAACCGTCTTTCCAGCCGTGTGTTTTACCGAGAACTGTGTCATCGTCTCAGGCTGAGTGAGTACCACCGTGCCGTGCGGCACAGCGCTGCCCCCGCGACCCTGCACCTCACCAGGCCCTGCGCCCGGCCTGTCATCTACTTTTACCCCATCACCAGGCCCCGGGACAACCAACCCCTACCCACGGAGGGGAGAAATAACATCTAGCTGCGCCATACCACCTCTCCCGGGATCCCCATCCAAAGCAGCGGTGGTGTCCACACAATCACCACAACCGTGAGTGGCGTCACGGACAATAAATCCCCAAAACCAATCCCCTTTTCACTCACGGGCGAGGAGCGCCGCTCGAGTCCCCGGGATCCGGCCCATCGCTCGAGCCACCGAGCAGCAGAGGCCGCAGCAGCCGCGGCAGCCGGACCCGAGCAGTGGGAGAGCGCAGCGTCCCCTCCTCCGCCCGTGACATATATGAGATGGGAGTCCTATGGGGGGCTGTATATGAGATGGGAGCCCTATGAGGGGCTGTATATGAGATGGGAGCCCTAAGAGGGGACTGTATATGAGATGGCACTCCCATCTCATATACAGTCCCCCCTTGGGGCTCCCATCATGGGAGCCCTAAGGGAGGACTGTATATGAGATGGGAGTCCTATGGGGGGCTGTATACAGTATGTGTTTGTGGGGGGGCTCTAGGACCTAGAAACACCATGTGACCGGTGACGTTGCCCAGTCACATGGTGCTGTTTAAGGTTCTGCTCCAGGTCCTGCGCTGCATAAATGCAGAAATACGCAGCATGTAAACGCACCTTTTTCTTTAAAACAACTAATCGTTCAAATTTATTCCAGTTATAATTTATTAGCTGCCTAAATGGATATAAGAAACTGGTTCCAAAAAGTAAGTTAAGTAATTTCTGTAGGAAATGAAATTGAGAGGAAGCAACCCAGCCTAGAGACATTTAACCATAAATTCCATGTTTTCCAATAGGTTTATAATAGTGATCACTGATGAGCGAGTGTAATCATTACTATTCGCTATTCGCATTATTCGGCCAGTATCGCTGGCGCTCGTGAGTGATGTGTCGATCAATATGGACCTGACAAAATTTGACAACTCCCTTCACTACATAAAGTGAGCTGGCACCTCAGTGAGAGCAGATTGAACCTTAGGCTCTCTCTGGGGGGCACCTTCACCATTTCCGTTCTAATATTTTACAATCTGAACAACCATGGCTTGCCCCCCTAGTTTTGATCCTGGGTACGCCCATGCTCCTGAGATACACCTGGGCCCAGAATCGCCATCTCTTCTTTGCACCACACTAACCACTGGCTTTTTGGGGCAGAGATCCCCATCTCCAGCACTTGTCCGTTAGACATCTGGGAGGAGATGGTCTTGCTAGCACCCACCAGTAGATCAATTAAGGCCTCTTTAGTCAGTCCCTAGTAGCTGAGGGCCAGATCTCTGGCTCTCTCCTGTAGACTTGATACAGTCCAGTTTCTGTACTCACTCTGTGGGTGGTTCTCCGTTAGGTTGTACTCTGTTGATCCCACCGTTGCCACCAGTTGTCACGGGGTCCTTCTTCGGTATCACACAATCAACAGAGTGAGAGATGGGTGAACAATCCAAAGATCCTTTATTCCATGCAATCTAGAAGGTCCATAAAATAATCCACCACACGGAGGGTAAAATTGTCTAGCAATGGATAAATGTCCCGGGGATCAGTCAAAATCCTCAAGCAGTCCTTTTCTATAGAAATCGCCGTTTCTCAACGGCTCTCCAGAGTGCTGCCTGTAGCCGCAGAGTCTCCCCCAGAGGATCAATCTTCCTGCTTCTCTCATCTCCTTCTCAGACAGTGTTGTGTCCCATGAATGGGAACAACCTGGTGTATATAATTCTTGCATTGCATATTTTTCCTCCTATCAGGAAATTCCTTTATTGTTACTAGGTAGATTAGACTGTATGAAGTTTGTCCCTATGTACCTCCCTTAGTTGGCTTCTGTATAGAATGCTCCTCCCTTCTCCTTCAGTTTAGTCTAGAGGAACCATTACTGAAGAGACATGTCTGCAACCCTGTACAGATTATTCCTTTTCACCTGCCTTTACTTTGTACTTAATACAAGATTCTAGAAGAAAACTACAGCGTTTCTCCTTGTCTTCCTACAAGTCATCGTTGGGCTGAGTTGAACTATCTGTGGAAGCCGGTAGAGTGAGTAAAACCATACAGTTATCTAAGGGACTGATAATTAGAGCGGTTGGATTCATTGCTACCAGGAAGAGACAGAATAGACAGACTGAATAATCCAGAGGTTGGGTGGATTCCAGGCCCCCCTCCCCCAGACTTAGGGACATGGGGAGGGGGGCCTGGACAGGGGGTGATTAACCTACAAACAGGACAATGTACACAAAAGGCAAGCAAATGGTAACTGAGCTGAGCTAATTAACCTGCAGACAAGACTAGGAATACACAGAATGAATGGAGCAAGGCTCCTAAAATACGAACCTACACAAAATGATACACAACCCATAATATTACACCATCATATTCACTATATGGTAAAACTGACATGTCACTATGATGGTACAAGTTTGTAGATACCAAACATGTATACTTTTACTTTTATGTAAGGATTAAAAAAAAAATTCAGAAGTTTGTCCAAAAAGAAAAATACCGCTTTTGTTGCCATTTTCCGAGACCCATAGCGTTCTCATTTTTCGGTATCTGTGGCTCAGTGAAGGCTTATTTTTTGCATTTTTAGCTGGCATTTTTAATGATACCATTTTTGCATAGATGCGATATTTTAATGCAATGTGGTGGCAACCAAAAAACATAATTTTGGTGTTTGGAATTTTTTCCTTGCTATGCCATGTACAGATCAGATTAATTGATTTTATATATTGATAGATCGGGCATTTCGTGGCGATACCAAATATGTATTTTTTATTGTTTTATTTTAAATGGGGAGAAAGTGGGGCTGATTTAAACTTTTAGGTTTTTTAAATTTTTAAAAAATGTTTTAACTTTTTTTATTGATTTTACTAGTCACCTAACTTTTATCACTGCAGTGTCTGATCGGTTGTACTGATCAGAACAATATTGCAGCATCACTCTAATCAGCGAAAATGCACTGTTCCTGTGAGTGTTAGCGCTCTGTCAGCTCTCACAGGAAGTGAAATATGGTAGCATCAGAGGTTATAAACTGGCCTTGCGCTACCATGACAACATCATGACGCGATCACAGAGCAGCCGATGGTGGCGGGAAACGGTGCAATGCCCGCCAGGGCCATTTAAATCATGCTGTCAAATTTTAACAGCGCGATCTAAGATTTAAGGTTAGTGTCGTGGGCGGGGAGGACGCCGTCGCTGCTGCGCTCTCGCTAACGCTCGGATCCGGCGCTGCTGCGGCTGCTGCTCGGTGGCTCGAGCGGTGGGCCGGATCCGGGGACTCGAGCGGCGCTCCTCGCCCGTGAGTGAAAGGGGTGGTTGGTTTGGGGGCTTTAGTCCGTGACGCCACCCACTGGTCGTGGTGAAGATAGGCACCACCGCTGCTGGTGACGGGGATCCTGGGAGCGATGGTAGGGAGCAGTTGGGATATTGTTTTCCCCCTCCGTGGGTAGGGGTCGGTGGTCCCGGGGCCCGGTGATGTGACGGGGAGGCAGGGTCGGTGAGGTGCAGGGTTGCAGGGACAGCGCGGCGTGGTGCCGGATGGCACGGGTGTACTCGCTCAGCAAGAAAGGTACAAAGTCCTCGGTAAACCAAACGGCTGGATGGACGGGTCCTGCAGCCGGCTGCAGTGCTTCTCCCCGGACAGGTGATGGTGGCTGTCTTTCCCTGCACCTTGATGTTCTTCTTCTGACTACTATGGATTCCCAACGGTAGTCCGCTCCCCGGTGTATGGGTACCGGAGGAGCCCGTTTGCCCGCAGGCGCTGGCCCTTGGGTCTCTAGCCTTAGGCGGTAGCTGTATACCCTCACGGTGTGGGCGGTTGCCTTCAATCGGGACTTTTGCTATTGTGAAACCCCTGGGGTTCCAGTCACATTCAGATCTGACTATTGTCGGCGGCTCCAAGCCTGGTCGGGGTCCGATGGCCCTGCCTGTGTGTGCTGGCTTCACTTCGCTCCCCGGTCGGTACCGGCGGGCCGTCGCCCGTCCCCGGTCCTACGGTTCCGCATTGCTCCACCACTCCTGCAGATGGCCACCACCGTCTGCCAACCTTGCTGTCAGTGCCTGGGCCACAAACCCAGATACCCAAGTGTTCACTCCTCTCACTTCAAACTCCAACACTCAACTGTCACTTTTCCCGCCTCCAGGCCTGTGAACTCCTCGGTGGGTGGAGCCAACCGCTTAGCTCCGCCCCACCTGGTGTGGACATCAGACACTGGAGGGAGGCAACAAGGATTTTTGTTTGGCTGTTGTCCCTGTCTTTGGGGGGTGGGGGTGTTTGTATGTTATCTGTGATGACCTGGCTAGGCCAGGGCGCCACATTAGCATGCGCCCATATCTGCTGATCAGATCAGCAGATGAGTCGCCCACCACAGCTTTGCAGCGGTTGCCTGCGGGACACTGCGGGGACTTCTCTGTAGGGACCCTTCTGGCAACAAGTATGTCAGATTCACTTTCATAGGAGTCGTGACGCCCCTCTCGGTCTTGCAGTCAGGGTGATGGGGGACCGCCACTGCAGTTCAACGAGCGTCTGGGGCTGATGGTGTCTGCAGTCTGGTGGTATGGCCTTCCGAGAGTGAGGCTGGCCTCAGGGGCTCGGGTGTATGTGTGTGGAACAACAGGTCGCAGAATAACTCAGTCTCAGTCTAGAAATGTCTTTCAACTTGTTTACTCAGATTCAGCTGGTTTTGTGAGGTAACCCGGGTGATACTGAGATAGACCAGAGGGAACCAGGTATCCTTCAGGCTGGTATAGGGGTGACTGTTGACTCACCTTCCTAGCACTTCTTCTTTCGGCCAACCCCTGACTTAAAGTACTGTGGGATTCATCCAGGGAAGTTGCATCTGCCTTTTCTCCTCTTTCTGGCCCGCTTGCTGGCAGCGTGGATCAAGGTGGATAGCTTCAGGCTCGATCCTCCTTATGGGTCCCCTTGTTGCTGCTGATGCTTGGGCTCTGTGTTGGTTGGTGTGGAACCTCTAGTCCCACCACCTGCAGGATTTAGCAGACCACTAAATGGATATCTGGCTCTAGGGACCTGTTCCCTGTGCGTGCTTCATTACCAGGAGTCCCTGTACTCAACTGCCTGTCCTTTCTCCTCTGCAGGAATCTTTCAGGCTGACTGTGTGGCAATGTACTCCCCCGTCAACAGCCACTACACGTGCAGGGTCTGACTAGTGTATTCGCTCTCCTGTGTCTGCACTTCAGACTCGGCTACCTCCAGCTCCTCTTCCCTTGACTGCCACTGCACTACTCCTAGTTTCCATCTTCTCCACTGCCCCACTAGCTGAGATGTGGAGGCAACGCCCCTCCTGGGTCTGCCCAGGGGTCCCCTCTTAGGTGTGTGTGAGACCTGGTTACTATGTGTCTGTGCGTACACACCCTATTCAGCCTTTGGGATTACCTCTTTGCACTCACCCAGCATGGGTGCAGTACTCAGTGGTGCCTGACCAGGTCAGGGGCGCTACAGACATGTGTGGGGATTACTGTGGGCTCACCAATGGAGCCCTTGGTAACCAGGGGGATATGTCCTCGGATGCATATATATGTCCAAGGTCGTGACCGGGCTAACCTTGCCAGATAATAAACGCTCAGATACCATAGTGGAGAAAATATGTAGACATAGGTTGGAATCCCCTAACCACCTTCGTCTAACAGTTTTCCAACTGCCAATCTCTCATGCGGACAGGCACTAATAAAGTGTTCCATTTTGCCGCAATAAAAGCAAACACCTCTCCTTTTAAAAATAGGGGAATTTCTCTTTACATGGTACGTTCCACCAAGCTCCATGGGCTCAGGAGAGGCCCAAGGAGGAAAAGCAGGTACAGCAATTGTGACGCCCTGGACTAGCCAGGTAGTCACAGACATAACATCACACACACACCCTCCCCTGGATAGTTTACATCAGTCAAACAAAATCCTTGTTGCCTCCCTCCAGGGCCTGATGTCCACACCAGGTGGGGCGGAGCCAGGCAGTTGGTCCCACCCACCGAGGAGTTCACAGGCCTGGAGGCGGGAAAAGTTTAGAGAGTCAAGTTCAGGAGTTGAGGAGAGGAGTTGAAAGTGACAGCAGAGAAACTGCTAGTGTCTGGGTAGGAGCCCAGGCACTGTCAGCAAGGTCGGCAGACGGTGGTGGCCGTCTGCAGGAGTTAGTGGACCTCTGCGGAACCGTAGGACAGAGGTCGGGCGGTGGCCCGCCGGTACCGAACCGGGGAGCGGAGTGAAGCTAAGCACAAAGGCAGGGCCATCGGACCCCGACTAGGCTAAGAGCCGCCGACAACGGTCAAATCCGAGAGTGACCGGAACCCCAGGGGTTTCCTAACACCCAAGACCCGACAGAAGGCAAAAGTCCACCCAGTGAGGATAAAAAGCCACCGCCATAGGCTAGAGATCCAAGGGCCAGCGCCTGCGGGCAAAACAGGCTCCTTCGGTACATATACGCCGGGGAGCGGACTACCGTTGGGAAACCATCGGAGTCAAAACATTCTACAAAGGTGCAGGGAAAGACAGCCACCATCCACCTGTCCAGGGAGAGCAAAGACACTGCAGCCGGCTGCGGGACCTGTCCATCCAGCCGTTTGGTTTACCAGAGACTGTGAAGCTGTGCCTGAGTGAGTACAACCGTGCCATCCAGCACCGCGCCGCACTGCCTCCGCAACCCTGCACCCCAGCTACCCTCCCTCCCCGTATCACCACCGGGCCCCGGGATTACCAACCCCTACCCACGGAGGGGGAAGCAACATCCTAGCTGCTCCCTGCCATCGCTCCCGGGATCCCAGTCACCAGCAGCAGTGGTGCCCATTACCACCACGACCCGTGGGTGGCGTCACGAACTGTCTCCCCAAACAAACTACCCCCTTTTCACTCGTGGGTGAGGAGCGCTGCTCGAGTCTCCGAGTCTGGCCCACTGCTCAAGCCACCGAGCAGCAGCAGCAGTAGCAGCCCCGGACCCGAGCGTAGCGAGCGCGGCCCCTCCGCCCGCGACACAATCCCCTCCCAGATACTGTACTTTTGGTATAATAAGACCTCTGACGGACCCAGCAATCAAAACGGATTACTGAGACATGGCACACTCGAGAGGGAGGAGTCTCGTACTTGGCCAATGTCTCGTTTATCCTCTCTGACACGCCCTGAAAAAAAAAATGGTTCTTGAGAGCAGGGTCATTCAACTGAGAGTTCACAGACCAGCACCGCTATTCAGAGCAGTAATCCTCTGACAGCTGATTCCCCTGGTTCAGTGAACGGATCTTGGCTAACAACACCTTATCTGTATCATCATAGACAAGACCGAGTGCAGAGAAAAACCCATCCACTGACCAAAACACACGTGACTCAGGAGGCAATGAAAAAGCCTATTCTTATGGATTTACACTCAGAAGCAAGTTCACAATATCAACCCGCTGCGCCTCGCTCCTACAGGTACGAGGCAGAAGGTGAAACAATAAATTGCATGCGAGGAGATGTGTTTGATGAGCAGAGGGGGTGGAGAGAGGTCAGAGGAGCAGTGAACATTTTTTTTTTAACTTATCCTTATGTGTGTATGTTCAAGCAGTTAGTCAGGGCACAGAAACTATCCACAACATGGAGACACAAAGGCTTGTGTCATTGGCTGCCCAAGTAACATGTCCCTCTGCATATAAAAAGCGAACATGCACTGTCGGCACCATTAAGTGATTGCTAAAGCTTAGGGAAAGTGCTGTGACTGCTGATACTAGACAGTTGGCTTAACTAGGGGTTTAATCATAGGTATTTGAGATAGTTAGGACAGAGGGCAATAGTGTAGAATAGGGAAGTGTAGGGACTAGAGTTGAGCGTGGTTCGTGGTTCTCCAGTTCGCGGTTCGAGTGATTTTGGGGGCTGTTCTAGATCGAACTAGAACTTGAGCTTTTTGCTAAAGCTCAATAGTTCTAGTTACGTTCAAGAACGGTTCTAGCAGCAAAAAGCCAAGCTAATTACTAGCTGGCTTTCCGCTGTAATAGTGTAAGTCACTCTGTGATTCACACTATTATGAAATTTCAGCGTATAGTGTGCGGGAACAGCGCATTCAGATCACTGCTGCTGGGATAATGGCGATCGCCATTTTTTTTTTTCCTTGTCTTCCTTCCCATAAGCGCGCGCGTGTAGTGGGGCAGGCCAGCATGTCAGCCAATCCCAGACACACACACAGCTAAGTCGACTTTTAGCCAGAGAAGCAACGGCATGTGTGATAGGATGTCCATGTCACATGTCCCTGCATTATAAAAACGGGTATCTGCCCGTCCGGACGCCATTATCTCTTCTGCGTCTGGGTGTCAGTCACCGCTGGCGTAGCTCCTGTCTCCGATACTGCTGTGTACGCTCTACACACAGCGCTATACAGAATAGGGATAGAAGTTTCTATTAGCCCTTGTAAGGGCTAATAACAGCAGGCTCAGAGCCATAGGTGACAGTCAGGTCCGTGGAAACAGATTTTAACAGCTACAGAAGATAACAGCGTCTATGTAGCTAAGGTCAGGGACTTCCTCGCTGCATTTCCCCATTAGGAGGGATAGAAAGTGAGGCTTCCTTTCCTGTACACTGACCCACAACCCTGCCACTGTACCCTCCTGCCCTTTGCACACTCAAGCTCATTGTTACTAAGCCATTATACTAGCAAACACTGATTAAACGTAGTGGCATCCTAAAAGTGGCTGTTGGACTTCCATTAGTGTTCCACTAGTGCAAATCTATTTGCAGCACCTCTGCATTGCACACTCAAACTCATTGTTACTAAGCCATTATACTAGCAAACTATGCTGCCAGTTTAAGGGCCGTAGTTGCATTGTCAAGGATAGTTATTGTTGTTTATTCTGCTGTTAATAAAGATAAACCACCGCTGCAATCTACACCACCTCTCAATTTTTACTACCACATTTTAAGTGCACAATCTTGTCGCAATCAAAATGAGTGGCAAAATGACAGATGCTGGTGGAAAGGGGAAGAGGCGAGTTGGAAAAGGAAAAAAAGGGTTTGTCCATGGTGAAGGTGGCAAAGCTCCATTAACATCTGCTGAAGATAGACCATCTACCAGCAAAAGTAAGATGTCTACTACTTACCGTGGACAATCCGATGTGCTCCCTTTTGTTATGGACACGAACAACTGGAACAAAGGTAGATGATGGCCAAAAAAAGAAAATGCTTGAATGGATCTCAAGTGGTCCAACAAGTGCCCTCTCCGCCACCTCAACTACCGCATCCAAAAAACACCAGTCCTCGGAGTTGTCATCCCAATCACACTTGCTTTCTCCCAGCTCTGAAGTCTCCATCCGCCCTGCACAGTATGGTGGAACTGAGATGGCTGAGTCTGCAGAGCTGTTCAGTCACACTATAGCCTGGGAATCAGAGGTCTGCTCCCAAGCTACAGTGAGTACAGACCAGGAAATGGTCTGCAGTGATGCCCAGAACCTTTGTGACTCAGATTCAGGCCGTGAAGAACAAGTTTCTGAGCATAATGTTGACCCTTATTCACAAACTGAAACACCTGTTGTAATAGACAATGAGGAACATACTGATGACGATGAGACGCAGATACCAGATTGGGATGACAACTTAAATATTCGGTCAGGGCAGGAAGAGGCTCGGTCTGAGGGTCAGGGGAGTGCAAACACAACGCTTGATGAGGAAGTTCTAGATCCCTCCAGCTGTCAACCCACAGTCAGGCACTCGAGGAGGTCAACAGAGGCGGTGGAGGAGGATGCTACTGACGACGAAGTTACCTTGCGCCTTCCTGGACAGATTAGTAGTACTGGTAGCACATCTACAACTGCATCCTCAGCCACCACTCTGCCTCTCAGCACTAGTCGGGGGGCTCAGCAGGTCGCATGCCCTCTAAGCCTTGCCTAGCCTGGACCTTTTTTGACATAGAAAAAGATCGCCCAAATCATGTGATATGTAAAATTTGTCGTGATTCTGTTAGTAGAGGGAAAAACCTCAGCAGTTTGACAACTTCTTCCATGAATCGTCACATGAATAAATATCATATGTCCCAGCGGGAAGCTCACCGTGCTGCAATGCGGTCTAGCGGAGCGAACCATCCAGCGCCTGCCCCTTCAAGTGCATCCGCGCGCTCTTCATCTTCTAGGACTGTGGTGACAGCTGTCACACCTGGTTTTCCACGCACAACTTCCACCACTGTAACCGCAACAGGCAGTTTGCTTGGTAGGTTGTCAGTTGGTTTGGAAGGGGAAACAAGTGCGTGTGTACAGCTCTCTCAGACATCGATAGCATCAACATTGGATGAAAGCAACATCATGTCTACGCCTGCACTTTCCTCACAAACCTGCATTTTTCCAGGGACACCCTACTCACCACCGTCTACACACAGCAGCCAGATCTTTGTCCCTCAGATGTGGACAAATAAAAGGCCATTTCCTGCAACCCATGACAAAGCCAAGAGGTTGACTTTATCCCTCTGTAAGCTCTTGGCTACCGAAATGCTGCCTTTCCGCCTGGTGGACACACAGGATTTTAGAGACCTTATGTCTGTCGCTGTGCCCCAGTACCAGATGCCCAGTCGCCACTACTTCTCTAAGAAAGGTGTGCCTGCGCTACACCAGCATGTCGCACACAACATCACCGCTTCCTTGAGAAACTCTGTGTGTCAACGGGTGCATTTCACCACCGATACTTGGACCAGTAAGCATGGACAGGGACGTTTCATGTCGCTGACTGGGCACTGTGTAACTATGGTGATAGATGGTGAAGGGTCTGCTGCACAAGTCTTGCCGTCCCCACGACTTGTGTGTCAATCCTCTGTCTGTCCAAGTTCCGCCACTGCTTCTGCCTCCTCCACCTCGTCTGGGTCCTCCACCTCCGCCCCAAGCCTTCCTGGTCAGGCCACCAGCGTTCTAACTGCGCAGAAGGAATCACGCACCCCTCATTACTATGCTGGCAGCAGAGCGCAACGGCATCAGGCGGTCTTTAGCTTGAAATGTCTTTAAAATAAGAGTCACACAGCGGCTGAGTTGTGGGCAGCTCTGGAGACTGAGTTTGGTAAATGGTTGTCTCCACTCAACCTGCAGCCTGGTAATGCCGTGTGCGACAATGCTGCAAACCTGGGTGCGGCCCTTCGCCTGGGCAAGGTGACAAACGTGCCTTGTATGGCTCACGTGTTGAACCTTGTTGTCCAGCAATTTTTAACACACTATCCCGGCCTAGATGGCCTTCTGAACAGGGCACGAAAACTGTCTGCTCACTTCCGCCGTTCAACCACCGCTGCTGAGCGACTTGCATCGCTCCAGAAGTCTTTCGGCCTGCCGGTTCATCGCCTGAAATGCGATGTGCCGATACGCTGGAATTCGACTCTTCACATGTTACAGCGACTGTGGCAGCACCGTCGAGCCCTGGTGCAATACGTCATGATGTATAGCCTGGGCCAACGAGATGCAGAGGTGGGGCAGATCACCCTGATGGAGTGGTCTCAAATCAAGGACCTATGCACCCTTCTGCACAGTTTTGACATGGCGACGAATATGTTTAGCGCTGACAATGCCATTATCCTCATGACAATTCCAGTCATTTACATGCTGGAGCACACGCTAAACATTATTCGGAGTCAGGGGGTGGGACAACAGGAAGGGGAGGAACTACAGGAGGATTCATATGCGCAAGCCACAACAACATCACCAAGGTCCAGACGTTCATCATCACGTGGCAGGCATGGGACCATGGGAGACAGGGATCAACAAGGGCGCATAGTAGCAGGCGAAATGTTGAGGAAGGTGCAGGAGAACATGAAGAAATGGAGGACGAACTGTCCATGGACATGGAAGACTCAGCGGATGAGGGAGACCTTGGTCAAATTTCTGTTGAAAGAGGTTGGGGGGAGATGTCAGAGGAAGAAAGAACGGTTAGCACCTCTATGCCACAAACACAGCGTGGACTTGGTCCGCATGGCTGCGCAAGACACATGAGTGCCTTCTTGCTGCACTACCTCCAACATGACCCTCGTATTGTCAAAATTAGAAGTCATGATGACTACTGGCTTGCCACACTATTAGATCCCCGGTACAAGTCCAAATTTTGTGACATAATTCCAGCCATAGAAAGGGACGCACGTATGCAGGAGTATCAGCAGAAGCTGTTACTCTATCTTAGCTCGGCTTTTCCACCAAACAACCGTGGTGCAGGGAGTGAATCTCCCAGTTGTAACTTGACAAACATGGGGCGGTCTCGTCATCTTCAATCTTCAAATGCTTGTGGATTTTGAATGTGCTTGATGCAAATCTACCTGTGAAGTGTACAACTAGGGACAAGTGCTACCACTGATGTGGTGTCTGTGTGGCCCAATTTTTGGAAAAAAGGGAGACTCTGCTTGGAGTAACCCTTGCTTACATTGTTTTTAAAAATGATCCAAGATGAACAGAGCTGGGATCAGGAAAGACTTAGCTACCTACCCCGGTGTCATCCTGGGGACGGTTTAGGATGGCGTATTTTTGAATGTGCTTGATGCAAATCTAGCTGTGAAGTGTACAACTCGGGCACAAGTGCTGCCACTGAACGGGTGGGTGTGTGTGGCCCAATTTTTGGAAAAAAGGGAGACTCCGCTTGGAGTAACCCTTGTTTGCTGTGTTTTTTAAAAGGAGCCAAGATGAACAAGTCATGGTTCAGCAAAGACTTTGCTACCTATCCCGGGGTCATCCTGGGGACGGTTAAGTATGGCGTATTTTTGAATGTGCTTGATGCAAATCTAGCTGTGAAGTGTACAACTGGGGCACAAGTGCTGCCACTGAAGGGGTGGGTGTGTGTGGGGCCCAATTTTTGGAAAAAAGGGAGACTCCGCTTGGAGTAACCCTTGCTTACATTGTTTTTAAAAATGATCCAAGATGAACAGAGCTGGGATCAGGAAAGACTTAGCTACCTACCCCGGTGTCATCCTGGGGACGGTTAAGAATGGCGTATTTTTGAATGTGCTTGATGCAAATCTAGCTGTGAAGTGTACAACTGGGGCACAAGTGCTGCCACTGAAGGGGTGGGTGTGTGTGTGTGGCCCAATTTTAGGAAAAATGGGAGACTCCGCTTGGAGTAACCTTGCGGTGTTTTACATGATTTTAGAAGGGCCTGCCATGCCTATATCTGTGTCTCCTCCTCTTTTTCCTTGTCCAGCTCTTTTGTTTTCGCATGAGTATATGTCCTTGTCACTTTCCCATGTGTTTGTGTTGTGAGTTGTTTGTCACCTTTTGGACACCTTTTGAGGGTGTTTTCTAGGTGTTTTTATGTGTTTGTGATTGCCTCCCATTGTTTCCTATGCGGTTTGAGTGGTTCGCCGAACCGAACTCGAACGCGACGCCCGTTCGGCGAACCGAACTCGAGCCGAACCGCGACCGGTTCGCTCATCTCTAGTAGGGACATGCAGCAAGGGGAACGTTGTGTGCTACAAATTGGCATTTCACCATCTAATGATTGCTAATTGTGTGCTCCAGCTAAAAATTGCTATATCCTCATCTAAATAGTAGAAAATCAGTGCTCCAGCTAAAAATTGCTATATCCTCATCTAAGTAGTGGCCATTCTGTGGTGCAGCTGAAAATTGTTATTTCATTATCTAAATAATGGAAAATCAGTGCTACAGCTAAAAATTGATATTTTCTCATCCAAATAGTGGCCATTCTGTGGTTGAGCTAAACATTGCTATTTCATTATCTAAATACTGAAAAATCCATGCTCCAGCTAAAAATTTCTATTTACTCATGTAAATAATGTTCATTCTGTGCTATAACTAAAAATAATTGCTATTTCATTATCTAAATATTGCAAAATCTTTGCTCCAGGTCAAAATTGTCATTTAATCAACTAAATAGAGAATGTTAATTTAGTGATAGGTAACTGACAGGTGTAGGACTAGGGTTGTGAAACAGCTGGTTAAAAGAGGGAAGGGGTACATCAAACATGAGTGGTAAATCCCGAGGTCATGGTGGAAGGGGGAAAAAGCGTGGTGTTCGAGGTGTATATGGGGTAGACACTAAGGTTCCCGAAAGTTCTACTGAAAAAAAACGGCTCGTCCTAGCCAAAGACAACTGACATCTTCTGTTTCTGGATGGGCTACTCCACTCCCTTTCCTTGGCAGCCACACAGCTGTTTGACTCATTGATGAGGACCAGAAAGAGTATGTGGTACAGTGGAAGGCAAACACTGCATCAAGTGGCCTCTCTTCCTCACAGTACAGTCCTCAGAGGTGGCACCCCAATTACCCTTGTTTCTCCCAGTGTCACAACTCTACAAACCCACAACTGACTGTGGAGAACCACAGATGAGACAGTCTGCAGAGCTTGTCACACATTCTGGTCCATGGGAATCAGAGGTTTTCTCTAAAGATTCAAAGACTCAAAGAGGAGTAATGCATCTGCACCGATGCTGAAAATCTTTGGTTGGATCTATGGTCAGACAAAGTGGATAATCCAGACCCTTGTCACCAGACATTAAGCCCCAGGGGTGGTGATAATGATGATGAGATACCTTAGGCACACTGATACTGTACTGTGGTGTCAGGGCAGGAAGAGGAGGAGGGTGACTATCAGAGAGATGAGTGGGATGACAGAGAGGATGATGATGAGGTTGGTGATTCCACATGGTGTGAACCCAAAGACACACAGCTGAGTAGCTCAGGAAAAGAGGTGGAGGAGGAGAAGGAAGATGAGGAGCTTATGTTGCCGATTCCCTCACAAACACGTAGTGATGTGTGGCGCCCTGGACAAGCCAGGTCGTCACAGGTAACACACACACCCCCCCACCCCCACTAGACAGTAACATTAGCCAAACACAAAACCCTTGTTGCCTCCCTCCAGGGTCTGATGTCCACACCAGGTGGGGCGGAGCCAAGCGGTTGGCCCCACCCACAGAGATCACCGGCCTGGAGGCGGGAAAAGCAGGAGTGCAGTGCAGTTTAGGAGTGGAGGAGTGAAGTTCAGGAGGTTGAAGTGAGAGGAGCAAAGTGGAGAGTGTCTGGGTTTGTGGCCCAGGCACTGACAACAAGGTTGGCAGATGGTGGTGGCCGTCTGCAGGAGTGGTGAATCAACGCGGAAGCGTAGGACCGGGGTTGGGCGGTGGCCCGCCGGTACCAACCGGGGAGTGAAGTGAAGCCAGCACACACAGGCAGGGCCATCGGACCCCAACTAGGCTTGGAGTCGCCGTCAACAGTCAAATCCGAGTGTGACAGGAACCCTAGGGGTTTCCTAACAGCCAAAGACCCGTTAGAAGGCAACCGTCCGCACCGTGAGGGTAAACAGCTACCGCCTAAGGCTAGAGACCCAAGGGCCAGCGCCTGCGGGCAAACGGGCTCCTCCGGCACCCATACACCGGGGAGCGGACTACCGTTGGGGACCCATCGTAGTTGAAACAGTACACAAAGGTGCAGGGAAAGACAGCCGCCATCACCTGTCCGGGGAGAGACACAGCAGCCGGCTGCGGGACCCGTCCATCTAGCCGTTTGGTTTACCGAGGACTTTGTGCATCTCTTGCTGAGTGAGTACACCCGTGCCATACGGCACCGTGCCACGCTTCCCCTGCAACCCTGCACCTCACCAACCCTGCCTCCCCGTCACACCACCGGGCCCCGGGATCACCGACCCCTACCCACGGAGGGGGAAAATAACATCCCAGCTGCTCCGCACCATGGCTCCCGGGATCCCCGTCACCAGCAGCGGTGGTGCCCATCTTCACCACAACGCATGGGTGGCGTCACGGACTAAATCCCCCAAACCAACCACCCCTTTTCACTCACGGGCGAGGAGCACCACTCGAGTCCCCGGATCCGGCCCACCGCTCGAGCCACCAAGCAGCAGCCGCAGCAGTGCCGGACCCGAGCATTAGCAAGCGCATCCGGCGGCGTCCTCCCCACCCGCGACAACTTGGCGTCACGAACAGGATTGAACCCATCTACTTACCAGTAGAAGTGCGCCTTGTGGTCCCCGCCGGCGGTGTCCGGCCAAAAACTTTGAAGCGCCGCCATCTTTGGCGCGAAAATCTCCCGCTTTTGCATCTTCTCCGAGCAGGGAAGGCGTGAGAGCGAAGCCCCGCCCCCAACAAGCGGAAGTGCTGAAAAGAACCAGGGAGGGGCGGGTGTGTGTCTGCCTGATGTAGCCGAAGGCATAAAAAGCGGGGACGCCAGGACTCTGCAACATATCCGGTTCCTGGAAGTCTGCCAGCAAGCATGTCTGTCCCGTCCGGTGATGCCCAAATTCCCGAGCCCACGCCAAGAACGGCGGCGTGGGCGGAAGCCCGTACCGCGCAGATGTGCTGCCGCCTTCAAACCCAGGTCCGGTTCTTTATGGAGCGCTGGGTGGCCAAGATGGAGGAAGTGGCGGCGGCCATGCAGAGACGCGAGGTGGAGGCAGTGTTGAAGGAGCGGGTAAACGACCCACGCCCCTGTGTCCGAGAAGTACCAGCCGCTGCGGCTGAGGGGCCCAGCCTGCACCCGCTCACCCTCCTGCCTCCCCCACCATCCGTACCGGTTGCTGTTGCCCCTCCGCTCGGACCGCTATCCCCAACACCGGTAGCGGAATCAAACCCGTCCGCCCTAGAGGACCGACCTGGGGGCATTGTCTGTGAACGGCCCGTATCCCTCCCGCTGCCATGGAAGATACCGCGGGAGACGTCCATCCACGACAAGAAGCCGTCGGCCCCGGAAGTGGCTGCACCCGAGACCGTCCCGGCCCCGGCAGTCCACCCGGCCGTGGAAGAACCGGCTGCTGCGGGCCCAAAGGCCCAACCGGTGAGGCCAGCTATCCCTGAGTCCCACGCCTCGGCTGAGGCTGCGCCGGGCCGCCACTGCAAAGCCGCAGTGCAGGCCATGTCACCGCAGGACCCCCACAAGAAAGTACCGGTTGTGGCCGGTTGTCCAGCGAGGCCCGACCCGGGCGCAGGGGTCTGCCAACGCTCCTTATTGGGACAGGGAACCAAACCAGTTGGGGCGAGAGATTGCCGCCAGGGAGCAGCAGAGGGCCAAAGTGATGGCGCGAGTGATTAAGGAAAAGGATGCACTCCGACATGCTACCTTTCGGGTGCGGGGCCCGGTGTACGAAGGCCAAGTCCGGCAGTTTGACACGTGGAGGGGGTTTGGTTTCATCTACGAGCCGGGCCTGGAGGCCGAAGTGTTTGTGGCCCACCGCGATGTAAACTCACACCTTCCCACGGGCCACCCAGGTCGCGATCTATTGCCTGGTGACCTGGTAACTTACACCCGCCACTGCGGGGAGAGGGGCTGGTTCACCCTAGATGTTAAGCAAAGGAAGAGCCACGGTGTGCAGATGCGGCCCCAGCCCCCTCCTCCACTGAGCTGTCCGGATATCGAGCTGGAGGAGGTCCTGGATGGGTATGACCTCAAATAGTGGCAGCGATTCTCCGTTGCAACCAAGTTGTCCCCGTTGGGACCCTCAGCACTGTTAAATATATGTGAATGAATAACAATAATCATCCAAAAGATCATCTGATTATCTACGTTATTATCCCGGCCGTTGCCGGCAAGTTGTCCCCGGAGGGACTCTGTTTTTACCACCCACATGAGAAACTCCTCATGAACATGGCCGAGAACTTGCAGGCCACCCACAAACTTGTGGGCTTGTAAATAGTATTGTGGGCTGGAAACTGTTGCCGCCTCCGGAGAGACAGATTGAAGGAAGGGCCCGCAGCAGAGCAGGCTGGGGCCCGCCCACCACCAGGACCGGTGGCCATCCTTCGGGAGTCAGGGGTCCCCAATGGAATGAAGTGACAGTCGGGTGCGAGTTACCGTACCCGTTCCCGCTCGGGCAGCCTGAACCTGGACTGAGGTCAAGGGGTGCTGCCCACTTCTTAGGGGCAGCATCAGGGCTAGGTTGCTTGGATGGGAGAGCGGAAGACATCCATCCGTCCGTCATTATTAAAACTGTTTTTATGTGTAACATTTCAAGTGACCTGACAAAAATGCTTATGTTTGATATGTTTACATGTTAATTTATATTTTAAAGTTTGAAAAAAAATAAAATCGGTGATGCACGGGCAGCCCGCAGACGGTCTGCATTTCACCAAGGGGGAATTTGGCACCCTGGACTAGCCAGGTCGTCACAGGTAACACACACACCTCTCCACCCCCAACTAGACAGTAACATTATCCAAAACACAAAACCTTTGTTGCCTCCCTCCAGGGTCTGATGTCCACACTAGGTGGGGCGGAGCCAAGCAGTTGGCCCCGCCCACGGAGGAGTTCACCGGCCTGGAGGCGGGAAAAGCAGGAGTGCAGTGCAGTTTAGGAGTGGAGGAGTGAAGTTCAGGTGGTTGAAGTGAGAGGAGCAAAGTGGAGAGTGTCTGGGTTTGTGGCCCAGGCACTGACAACAAGGTTGGCAGAAGGTGGTGGCCGTCTGCAGGAGTGGTGAATCAACGCGGAACTGTAGGACCAGGGTCGGGTGGTGGCCCGCCGGTACTGACCGGGGAGCGAAGTGAAGCCAGCACACACAGGCAGGGCCATCGGACCCCGACTAGGCTTGGAGTCGCCGTCAGTCAAATCCGAGTGTGACAGGAACCCTAGGGGTTTCCTAACAGCAAAAGACCCGTTAGAAGGCAACCGTCCGCACCGTGAGGGTAAACAGCTACCGCCTAAGGCTAGAGACCCAAGGGCCAGCGCCTGCGGGCAAACGGGCTCCTCCGGCACCCATACACCGGGGAGCGGACTACCGTTGGGGACCCATCATAGTCGAAACAGTACACAAAGGTGCAGGGAGAAACACAGCAGCCAGCTGCGGGACCCGTCCATCCAGCCGTTTGGTTTACCGAGGACTTTGTGCATCTCTTGCTGAGTGAGTACACCCGTGCCATCCGGCACCGCGCCGCGCTGCCCCTGCAACCCTGCACCTCACCAGCCCTGCCTCCCCATCACACCACCGGGCCCCGGGACCACTGACCCCTACCCACGGAGGGGGAAAACAACATCCCAGCTGCTCCCCACCATCGCTCCCGGGATCCCCGTCACCAGCAGCGGTGGTGCCCATCTTCACTACTACCCGTGGGTGGCGTCACGGACTAAATCCCCCAAACCAACCACCCCTTTTCACTCACGGGCGAGGAGCGCTGCTCGAGTCCCCGGATCCGGCCCACTGCTCGAGCCACCGAGCAGCAGCCGCAGCAGCGCCGGACCCGAGCGTTAGCGAGCGCATCCGGTTGCGACTTCCCCGCCCACGACAGATGCAACCACAACAAGTACTTCATCCTCAGCCACAACTCTGACTGTGGCCAGCAGCAATCACGGTTCTGCAGTTCGCAGGAATGTTTGACTACCTGGGTCTTTGTTGCCACCACAGGGGATGACTGCATTTTCGTTATCTGTCAGCGTTGTGAACAACTCAGTAGAGGCAAAAATTTTAATAATCTGACTACTACATGCATGTACCAGCACTTGCTCTATTAACATACGCTACTCTGGCAATCTTACTGTGCTAAAATGTGGCCTAGTGGGCCTCCCCAACCATCATCCACCCCATCAACCGCATTTGCTTCTTCATCCTCCATCATCATCGAAATTGTTCTCACACAGGTCTCCGGCCGCAGACCCTCCATTTCTTCACCCACTACAGTTGGAGTGAGTGACGGCCCATCAGCTGTTATGGAAATGGACCTGCCTGGTGTTTTTGACCAATGTCAGACACCGAGCACAACACCTCTTTCTCAATCCACCATAACATGTGTGGCTACACCTCCCTCCCAGTCCACTAGTTTGTGGTGTACACCCTACTCCACCATCTCTTAGCACAGCAGCCAGCCCTTGGTTTCACCGTGGTCATGTAAAAGATTACAGTGGGGGAAAAAAGTATTTAGTCAGCCACCAATTGTGCAAGTTCTCCCACTTAAAAAGATGAGAGAGGCCTGTAATTGATATCATAGGTAGACCACAACTATGAGAGACAAAATGAGAAAACAAATCCAGAAAATCGCCTTGTCTGATTTGGTAAGATTTTTTTTTTTTTTTTTTAAATTATGGTAAAAAATAATTAGTCACCTAAAAACATACAAGATTTCTGGCTCTCACAGATCTGTATCTTCTTCTTTAAGAGGATCCTTTGTCCTCCACTCTTTACCTGTAGTAATGGCACCTGTTTGAACTCATCAGTATAAAAGACACCTGTCCACAACCTCAGTCACACTCCAAACTCCACTATGATGAAGACCAAAGAGTTGTCGAAGGACACCAAAAACAAAATTTTAGCCCTGCACCAGGTTCGGAAAACTAAATCTGCAATAGGCAAGCAGCTTGGTGTGAGGATATCAATTGTGGGAGCAATAATAGGAGAATGGAAGACATACAAGAACACTGATAATCTGCCTCGATATGGGGCTCCACGCAAGATTTCACCCTGCGAGGTCAAAATGATCACAAGAACGATGAGCAAAAGTCTCAGAACAACACGGGGGGACCTAGTGAATGATCTGCATAGCGTTGGGATCACCGTAACAAAGGCTACCATCAGTAACACACTACGCCGCCAGGGACTCAGATCCTGCAGTACCAGACATGTTCCCGTGCATAAGCCAGTACATGTACAGGCCTGTGTGAAGTTTGCTAGAGAGCATTTGGATTATCCAGAAGAGCATTGGGAGAATGTCATATGGTCTAATGAAACCAAAGTAGAACTGTTTGGTGAAAACACAACTCGTCGCATTTGGAAGAGACAGAATGCTGAGCTGCATCAAAAGAACACCATATGGGGGTGACAACAGCATGCTTTGGGGCTGTTTCTCTGCAAAGAGACCAGGACGACTGATCCGTGTACATGAAAAGAATGAATGGGGCCATGTATCGTGAGGTTTTGAGTGCAAACCTCCTTTCATCAGCAAGGACATAGAAGATGAAACATAGCTGGGTCTTTGAGCATGATAATGAACCCAAGCACACAACCAGGGCAATGAAGGAGTGGCTTCGTAAGAAGCATATGAACGTCCTGAAGTGGCCTAGCCAGTCTCCACATCTCAACCCTATAGAAAACCTATGGAGTGAGTTGAAAGTCCGTGTTGCCCAGCGACAGTCCCAAAACATCCCTGCTCTAGAGGAGATCTGCATGGCGGAATGGGTAAACATACCCCAACAGTGTGTGCCAACCTTGTGCAGACTTAGGCTACTTTCACACATCAGGTTTTTTCCATCAGGCACAATCCGGAAAAAACGGGTAAAACGGATCCGGTACCGCATCAGTTTTATCCCCATAGATTTGCATTGTTACCGGATTGTGCCTGATGGCTTTGCGTTGCATCCGTTTTTTTCTGGATGCGGCAAAATTAATTAAAGCGGCGGCCGGAGGCAACGTATCTTGAAACGTTTTTTTGTCCGGCAAAAAAACCGCATAGCGCTGCGGCGCATTTTGCAATGACTGGCTATGGACGCCGGATGCGGCGCGATGCGGAAAAAAACGCATCTGGCCGCCGCATGCGTTTTTTGCCACTGCGCATGCTCAGTAGTGTGCCACAACCGGAAAAAAATGGACGGGCCGCATGTAAAAACTTATGCAAAGGATGCAGTGTTTTCGCCGCATCCGTTGCATAGGTTTCACAGCCGGATTGAGCCGCAGTGCTCAAACCGGATGTGTGAAAGTAGCCTTACAGAAAACAGTTTGATCTCTGCCATTGCCAACAAAGGATATATAACAAAATATTGACATGAACTTTTGTTATTGACCAAATACTGATTTTCCACCATAATTTAAAAAAAAAATAAAAATTGCCATATAAGAAAAGGTGATTTTCCGGATTTGTTTTCTCATTTTGTCTCTCATAGTTGTGGTCTATCTATAATCTTAATTACAGGCCTCTCTCATCTTTTTAAGTGGGAGAACTTGCACAATTGGTGGCTGACTAAATACTTTTTTCCCCTCTGTATTTCCTCTTACTCATGCCAAAGAGAAGAGCTTGAACTTCAGCATATCTAAACTGTTGGCCATGGAAACGCTGCCTTTCTGCATTGTGGATACAGATGGTTTCTGAAACTTGATGGCCATGGCAGTCCGCCAGTACCATTTGCCCAGTCGCCATTACTTCTCTAATAAAGCTCTGCCTGCGCTCCACCAGCATGTCACAGACAACGTCTGTGTTTGACAGGGTTCATTTCACCACTGACACGTGGACAATCAAGCATGGCCAGGGGTGTTACATCTCCCTGACTGGGCACTGGGTGACTCTGGTGGCTGCAGGGACAGGCAGGGAAGGGGCACAAGTCTTGTAACCCCCAAGGCTTGTGGAACAAACCTCTGTATCTACCGCTTCCTTCACTGCTTCTGCCTCCTCCACCTCCTCTAGGGTCTCCACCTGCATCATCAACCGCTCCCTTAATGTAACATACATTCCAACAGTGCAGAAAGAATCTCCCCCACCTCCATACAGCACAGCCAGGGCTCACCACAATCAGGCAATATTGAAATTAAAATGCATTGGACAACGCAGTCACACAGCTGAAGAGTTGTGGACAGCTATCCAGGCCAAGTTTCAGCAATGGCTGTCTCCATTGAACCTAGAGCCAGGGAAGGCTGAAGTGGCCGCAGGTCTGACCGCGGCTGAGTTCCCATAATCTGCGCCAACAAAATCCCCATGCTCAGATTTTATGCAAGGGTACAGTTCTTTACTGGTAAACATTTCAATAACACACGCAGCTGGCTTAGCAGCACACATAATCAGAGTTTGCTATACGGGTCTCTAACTTTGGACACACGGCACAGAACACAAAAAAACCAGCAATGATAAACAAGAATTCTGTCCCTGACTTGCCCTATGGGTCATATTACCATTCCAAAACACAAGGAGGGAGGGCTCCCACGTAGCAGGCCTGGACTCCGGGTAAATAGCGGCGACTCCAAGGAGCAGAGATGGGGAAATCTTCAGCCCTCTCGCCAGAGGACTAGCTTACAGTCTCTTGGAATGGAGGAAGGAGATGGTCCGGAGGTCCCTTGAGTCCAGGATCACCTCTGCAGCAGTTCTGGCAATCCCTCACACGTCAGCGATGAGGGCAGCCCGAGGCAGGTCTGTTCAGGTACAGCTCCAGTAGCTCAGTGTCTTTTTTCCCGCACTTTTTTCCTGTACAACCAGTGCCTGTGGGAGGGGATCATATTTTACAGCGTCCGCCCCTCGAGCAATTTCAGCACTTGTCCACAAGGTGGCAGCACCATCCTGTGTAATGTCAGTCTCCATGTCTTTTTCAGTCATAACACAGTCAGAGCTGGTCGCCTCGTTACATATCCCCCCACTGAAAGGTTGGCAGTCCCTGTCAACATTCACAGGTTCCAGGGCAGCGAGGACTGAGGCTGTGGCAGGGGGAGGCTGAGAAGCGGGCCATACATACTGGTCCCTATAAGACTGCCCAGGAGGAACCCCGGCAGTGGTGCGGGTAGTACGCCGCAGAGGTTGATTTCCCTGCACTCTATCACTGGTTACACTCTCTACCTCCATCAGTACCCTAGAGGGAGGGCCAGTCTGTGGCGGCGGGTAACCAGTCCCGGAGTCAACAAGGTCACTATGCTGAGTAATGTCAATGGTGTCAGTCATGTCAGCAGTGTCGTCCTCACCGGGTACTGTGGTCAGGGAGTCAGGCTGGGATCGGCAGGGGCGCAACATATTCCGGTGCAAGGTGCGAGAGTTGCCACTATCTTCGCCCCGGACTCTGTACACATGACCATCAGGACAGGGGCGCTCAACTACCCGATAGACTTCAGCTTCCCACTTAGCTCGGAGTTTTCCTTGAGGCTTCTTAATACGAACCAGGACTAGCTGTCCTACTTCTAAGGGTTCTTCCTGTACGGGGAGCGGGTCAGCATGTCTCTGGCCCCGGATTTGTTGGCCTACCAGTCGGTATACAGTTTCCATCTTCTGACGATGAGTGTGTAGCCAGGATGGATAGGTACCGCCGGTATTTTTTTCAGGACTGGTCAGGTTTAGGTCATGGACCCCTTTTCCTGGGTGGCCAAAGAGAAGGGTGTGTGGGGTAAAACCCGTCACGGAGTGGACTTGATTGTTGTAGGCCCACACTAGATCCGGGAGGAATTGGGGCCATTGGTCTTTCTTGTCATCGGCTACGGTGCGGATCAACTGGAGTAGAGTCCGGTTAAAGCTCTCACACGCACCATTCCCCTGTGGGTGGTAAGGGGTGGTTCTGGACTTCTGGATCCCATACATCCGATGCAGCTCCTCGATAATTTGACCTTCAAAACAAGCCCCCTGATCAGAGTGCAACCTCTCCGGACACCCATAGACCTGGATGAACTGTCGACAGATGGCCCGCGCAGCTGACTCGGCAGTCTGATCTTTGGTAGCAACAGCAACTGCGAATTTTGTGAAATGGTCTACCATAACCAGACAGTATTGGTAGCCACCACTCGCCGTCCCAATCGACAGGTAGTCCACCATCAACAGCTCAAGGGGCCGGGATGTCTCAACTGTTTGGACAGGTGCATGCTGTTCAGCGGACTTGTAAAGCTCACAGGTGCGACAGGCTTGGCAGACATCTTCAACCAGCTTGCGGAGTCCCGGACAGTAGATGGACTGTTGGATCCACCGGAAGGTCTTGTCTATTCCAAAGTGGCCGTTCCTCTTGTGTGCTTCTCCCACCATCTCATGGGCTATTTGGGCTGGCACTACAACCTGTAGGCACTCCTCCAGCATGTGGGATAGGAAGATCCTCCGGTATAGCACTCCTTCTCTCAGAATCAGATGATCCCATTGGCTCAGCAGGGTCAGGGTACTGGTGGACAGTCGTGACCGCGTGTCAGAGGACGGCTTCTGCTGCTGCTTCACCCATTGTTTGAGTAGGGCACATTCAGCATTCCGGTCCTGGATTCTGCACCATTCCTGTGGGGACAGTGGGGACCCTACTGGAGTGCCAGCCTCATCCACAGCATACTGGCGGCAATCCATCATCTGCCGGGCTAATCTTGCGAAGTCAGGCATCTCGTCTCCTTCCAGCTCTTCGTCCCGGTCCTTAGTGGGCGAGGGGGATGTCCTTCTGGACACTCTGTACACATTCTGATTTTCAGCCCCAGCTCTATATTTAATCTTGTAGTTAAACTTGGAGAGCCGAGCCATCCATCGCTGCTCCATAGCCCCAAGTTTCGCATTTTCTAAGTGGGCCAAAGGGTTGTTGTCCGTCAGGACTAGTACTTCTGTCCCTGTCAGATATCCGGCAAATTTCTCAGTCATTGCCCACATCAAGGCCAACAGTTCCAGCCGGAATGAACTGTAATTGGTGGGATTCTTTTCACCTTCATGTAGGGACCTACTGGCATAGGCTACAACACGTTCCTTGTCTTCTTGTACCTGTGAGAGTACTGCCCCCAGACCCTGTAGGCTGGCGTCAGTATGTAATTGAAAGGGCAGGGTGTAATCTGCATATGCCAGGATGGGGGACGACGTCAAGGCACCCTTTAGAGCTTGGAAGTACTCTTCTTGGGTAGGCCCCCAATTGATGCGGCGTCCTCTGGGACTGTTGGTGGTCCCTCGAAGCAGGTCATGCAGTGGTGTGGCAAGCCGGGCGAAGTTCTTGACGAACCGACGTTAGTAGCCTGCCAGTCCCAGGAAAGCCCTGACCTCCTTGACAGTTGTGGGCTGGGGCCAGTCCCGTACGGCGGCTATTTTCTCCGGCGATGGTTGTACACCTTCGGCCGAGATCCTATGGCGCAGGTAATCGATCTCCTGCTGTAGAAGACGGCACTTGCTGGGTTTCAACTTCAAGCCATGTTCCCTTAACCTCTGGAGCATGCGGCCCAGCTTCTGTAGATGTTCTTCGAATGTGGCTGAATAGACCACAATGTCATCAAGGTAGATGAGGGTGAAGTCGAAATTGAAGTCTCCCAAGCAGCGCTCCATCAGCCTCTGGAAAGTTCCCGGCGCGTTGTTCAGGCCGAAGGGCATCCTGTAAAACTCATACAGGCCCATGGGTAGGATGAAAGCGGTCTTTTCTCTGTCCTTTTCGCTCATGGGTACCTGCCAATAGCCGCTGGCCAGATCCAGGGAGGAAAACTACTTGGCTTTCTTCAGAGCCGTCAGGGATTCTTCGATCCTCGGCAAAGGGTATGAGTCACGGGTGGTGCAAGCATTCAGGCGGCGGTAGTCCACACAGAACCTCAGGGATCAGTCTTTCTTTTTAACTATTACCACCGGTGCAGCCCAGGGGCTCTGGCTCTCTTGTACCACTCCGGCATGGAGCATGGAATTCAGGAGTCTTTTCACTTCTTGGTATTGCTGGGGTGGTATCTGCCGGTATCTCTCACGGATAGGAGAAGCGTTACCCGTAGGGATCTCATGTTGGATACTGGTGGTGCATCCAAAGTCGGTGTCATGCCGGGCAAAGGACGCCTGGTGATCCTGTAGTAGTTTTTCCACCTGTGACACTTCCCGTTTAGAGTATTGGGATGTATCCAGCTGACACTTCTCTAGCAGCTCCTTTCCAGCTTCAGTGTCATCTGTGGTGGTGGCCATGGCGGAGACAGTCACTGTCCAGTCTCCCTCTGTCGATGGGGAAAACTGGAGGGGGCCCCTGGGATTCACCTCTGTAGGTAGGGCGTAGACTCTGGCGAGCTGTGTCCCCGCTTCTAGGTCGACGCCTACAATTGCTCAGATGGACAGGGATCCTTCCCCTCTTCACGACAGCCAGAGTGCAAGCGACTAATGGGTTCAGTTTTCCCTCCCTTGGGGTTTGCGGCTCAATCAGTACCTCCACGCCTTCAAGCGGTCTTGTTGTGCTAAGGGGTAGCGAGATAATTGTCTCCTTTTCAGCCGGTAAGGTGATCCTAGTGTGGCGAGGCACGGTGATAGTGGCTATGGGCCGTTGTTCCTCTGCCATTTGCTGTAGGCTGCAGGCCCGAATTACTCTTTGGAATGCTCGGCGGGTGGCCCTGTGTGTGGTAACTTCCTGCCAGTACTTGGGTCCCCGCTTGGTAAACAATACCAGGTCCAGCTCTTTCAGGATGTTCATCCCAATAATCATGGGTGTTTCCGAACCGAAGCCTTCTTTGACCACGATTATCCCCCTCTTCCCGAGGTCCTGTCCACACATTTCGGTGCTCCTCCAAGCTACTCCCGAAACTGGAATGAGTAGATTATTGGCCGCTTTGATCTTGATGACGGTACTCGGGTCATAAGCAGCCCGTGGTTGTAGATATTTCTTGTAAAACTGTTCTGAGATGGTGGACACCTGGGATCCAGTATCCATTAGTCCTTGCACGGCAACCCCCTCTAGCATTACTTTCAGTGTAGGGCTGTTTGATGCAAGCTTGCTCCTTTGTTGGCTCCTTTTCTCCGTGGTCTTCCCGGTCGAGTGAGCCTCCTCAGCCGGGGTGTCTAGTTTAAAGGTGCCCGCTGTTGAGAGGCACGGCTTGGCGGTTCTAGTGAATAGGCCTGGGGTTCCATCCGCTGTTTCGAGTGAAACTCCGCTTGCTGGGGTGTTTGAGAGTCCATTCGATGGAACGGCTGCGGGTCGGGTTGGAAGGAGTTATGGGGGCAACGGTTTGCTCTGTGACGGGGGTCACCACATGTCCAGCACTTTCCCATAGGCCGGCTAGGTTGCCGTCTCACTTGCCTATCCGCTTGTTGGTCTAATGTGAGCTGCAGCACCTGCTTCTGTAAATCCGCCACCATCTGCTTCAGTTCCTCCATGTCACTGTTCGGAGTATTTGTACTGTACATGGATCTGCAAGTAGCAGTATAAGTCTCTGTTCCCATAACAGGTCCCCTAGAACGTTCTATGGCTTCTTGTTTAACCTCAGCAAACGTAAGGGCTGGATTTATCTGGAGTAAGTCCTGCAATGAGCGGTTGAGATACGGATCTCTCAGTCCTATTACGAATTGGTCCCTCAGCACCAGGTCGCGGGAGGATGTACCAGCTAGATTTTCTCCATTTTTGCAGGCTTGTTCCAGCAGTACTTGGAGGGCGTTCGCATATCGGAGAATGTCCTCCCACTCGAGCTGTGTACGCTGGAAGAACATGTAGCGCAGTGTTCCCAGGTATCTGGTCGGCCCATAGGTGTTCTCTAGCACCCGCACCAAGTCATCTAATGTACGCTGGCCCCAAACCGTCTCCAGTCTGACCGTCGTCCATGCCTCCCCCTCCAGCGTCAGCATAGCCATTTCTCCTAAGGTCTTAGGATCAACATTATACATTTCCCCCACTATCCTAAGTTCCGCCCATTCAGGTACAGGGTAATTCCGTCCATTAAACTCTCTCACTTTATTTACAATAGACGCTGGAGGAGCTGTCTGACTATAAGCTACCACCGGAAGGAGATTTTGCTGGTCACAGATCCTGCCGACTACGCCAGATGAAGTGGCCGCAGGTCTGACCGCGGCTGAGTTCCCATAATCTGCGCCAGCAAAATCCCCACGCTCAGATTTTATGCAAGGGTACATTTCTTTACTGGTAAACATTTCAATAACACAAGCAGCTGGCTTAACAGCACACATAATCAGAGTTTGCTATACCGGTCTCTAACTTCGGACACACGGCACAGAACACAAAAAAACAGCAATGATAAACAAGAATTCTGTCCCTGACTTGCCCTATGGGTCATATTACCAGTCCAAAACACAAGGAGGGAGGGCTCCCACGTAGCAGGCCTGGACTCCGGCTAAATGGCGGCGACTCCAAGGAGCAGAGATGGGGAAATCTTCAGCCCTCTCGCCAGAGGACTAGCTTACAGTCTCTTGGAATGGAGGAAGGAGACGGTCCGGAGGTCCCTTGAGTCCAGGATCCCCTCTGCAGCAGTTCTGGCAATCCCTCACACGTCAGCGATGAGGGCAGTCCGAGGCAGGTCTGTTCAGGTACAGCTCCTGTAGCTCAGTGTCTTTTTTCCCGCACTTTTTTCCTGTACAACCAGTGCCTGTGGGAGGGGATCAGATTTTACAGCATCCGCCCCTCGAGCAATTTCAGCACTTGTCCACAAGGTGGCAGCACCATCCTGTGTAATGTCAGTCTCCATGTCTTTTTCAGTCACAACACAGTCAGAGCTGGTCGCCTCGTTACAAGGCCATGTGCAACAATGATGCAAACCTGGTGGCATCCCTTTCCCGGGGCAACCTCACACATGTGCCTTGTATGGCTCATGTCCTGGACCAAGTTGTACAGCAATTTCTAGCCCAATGCCTGGATGCGTTGCTGCAGAAGCTACGGTCGCTGTGTGCTCACTTCCGCCATTCGCACTTGGCTGCTAAATGACTTGCATCACTATAGAGGTCTTTTGATCTACTGATTAACCGGTTAATATGGAACGTGCTGCCATGGTGGAATTCTACTCTGCACATGTAACAGCAACGAGCCCTGGTGACGTAACCTGGGCTAAAATGGTCCGTATGGGCCAAATCACGCTTGTGGAGAGGGCACAGATAAACTACCTCTGCACTCTTCTGCAAAGTTTCAAAATAGCTATTAGCAAGGTTAACACTCACAATGCCATCATCAGCATCACTATTCCAGTCATCTCCATGCTGGAGCTAACTTTGAATAGCCTGCAGGAGGAGGTGGTGGTCCCAGAGGAAGAGAAGGAAGCTGAGGAGGATGCAGAAATGGACATACAGTGCCTACAAGTAGTATTCAACCCCCTGCAGCTTTAGCAAGTTTGATAAGATGCAAATAAGTTAGAGCCTGCAAACTTCAAACAAGAGCAGGATTTATTAACAGATGCATAAATCTTACAAACCAACAAGTTATGTTGCTCAGTTAAATTTTAATAAATTTTCAACATAAAAGTGTGGGTCAATTATTATTCAACCCCTAGGTTTAATATTTTGTGGAATAACCCTTGTTTGCAATTACAGCTAATAATCGTCTTTTATAAGACCTGATCAGGCCGGCACAGGTCTCTGGAGTTATCTTGGCCCACTCCTCCATGCAGATCTTCTCCAAGTTATCTAGGTTCTTTGGGTGTCTCATGTGGACTTTAATCTTGAGCTCCTTCCACAAGTTTTCAATTGGGTTAAGGTCAGGAGACTGACTAGGCCACTGCAACACCTTGATTTTTTCCCTCTTGAACCAGGCCTTGGTTTTCTTGGCTGTGTGCTTTGGGTCGTTGTCTTGTTGGAAGATGAAATGACGACCCATCTTAAGATCCTTGATGGAGGAGCGGAGGTTCTTGGCCAAAATCTCCAGGTAGGCCGTGCTATCCATCTTCCCATGGATGCGGACCAGATGGCCAGGCCCCTTAGCTGAGAAACAGCCCCACAGCATGATGCTGCCACCACCATGCTTGACTGTAGGGATGGTATTCTTGGGGTCGTATGCAGTGCCATCCAGTCTCCAAACGTCACGTGTGTGGTTGGCACCAAAGATCTCGATCTTGGTCTCATCAAACCAGAGAACCTTGAACCAGTCTGTCTCAGAGTCCTCTAAGTGATCATGAGCAAACTGTAGACGAGCCTTGACATGACGCTTTGAAAGTAAAGGTACCTTACGGGCTCGTCTGGAACGGAGACCATTGCGGTGGAGTACGTTACTTATGGTATTGACTGAAACCAATGTCCCTACTGCCATGAGATCTTCCCGGAGCTCCTTCCTTGTTGTCCTTGGGTTAGCCTTGACTCTTTGGACAAGCCTGGCCTCGGCACGGGTGGAAACTTTCAAAGGCTGTCCAGGCCGTGGAAGGCTAACAGTAGTTCCATAAGCCTTCCTCTTCCGGATGATGCTCCCAACAGTGGAGACAGGTAGGCCCAACTCCTTGGAAAGGGTTTTGTACCCCTTGCCAGCCTTGTGACCCTCCACGATCTTGTCTCTGATGGCCTTGGAATGCTCCTTTGTCTTTCCCATGTTCACCAAGTATGAGTGCTGTTCACAAGTTTGGGGAGGGTCTTAATTAGTCAGAAAAGGCTGGAAAAAGAGATAATTAATCCAAACATGTGAAGCTCATTGTTCTTTGTGCCTGAAATACTTCTTAATACTTTAGGGGAACCAAACAGAATTCTTGTGGTTTGAGGGGTTGAATAATAAATGACCCTCTGAATAAACTTTTCACAATTTAAAAAAAAAAATAAAAAAAGAAATAACATTCTTTTTTACTGCAGTGCATTTCACACTTCCAGGCTGATCTACAGTCCAAATGTCACAATGCCAAGTTAATTCCGAATGTGTAAACCTGCTAAATCTGCAGGGGGTTGAATACTACTTGTAGGCTCTGTATATCTCTAATGTCCAGTCTGTCATTACACAGGCGGGTGGCATGGGAGTGTGGAGTACAGGGATCGAGGGAGACTCATGGTACCAGACAAACTGTAAGTGAAGGTGCAGGAGCCGAGGAACAAATGGAGGAGAACAAGCCGGAAGAGGTGTTGGGCGCGCAACAGTCAAGAGATGAAAAAGGATATTGATCCCTTGTCTGTTGTCCATGGTTGGTGAGAGGAGACGGAGGCAGTGTGGCGCCCTGGACAAGCCAGGACGTCACAGGTACTGCAACAACACACCCCACACCCCGGTTAGGCACATCAGCCGCACACACAAAATCCTTGTTGCCTCCCTCCAGGGGCTGATGTCCACACCAGGTGGGGTGGAGCCAGGTGGTTGGCCCAACCCACCGAGGAGTTCACAGTCCTGGAGGCGGGAAAAGGGGCAGATCAGGGGTACGTGGCCCGGGCATATACAGCAAGGTTGGCAGACGGTGGTGACCGTCTGCAGGCAAGGCCGATTGACGCACAACCGTAAGGACCGGGGACGGGCGGTGGCCCGCCGGTACTGGACAGGGGAGCGAAGAGAAGCCAGCACCATTCGGCAGGGCCTACGGACCCCGACCACGCTTGGAGTCGCCGTTAAAACCGGTCAAATCCGTCATCGAAGGGAACCTCCGGGGTTTCCCAGCAGCAAAGACCCGACTGAAGTCAACCGCTCAACCGTGAAGGGAAATACAGCTACCACCACAGCTAGAGTTCCCAGGGCCAGCGCCTGCGGGCAAAAGGGGCTCCTCTGGCAAATACACCGCTGGGGAGCAGGTTACCGGTGGGAAGCCATCGGGGCCGAAAACACAACACAGGTGCAGGGAGAGACAGTTACCGCCAACCTACCGGGAGTGACCGCCGCAGCCGTCTGTGGGACTCGTCCATCCAGCCGTTTGTTTTACCAGAGACTCCATGTACGTTACTGGCTGAGTAAGTACCACCGTGCCGTCCGGCACTGCGCTGCCCCCGCGACCCTGCACCTGGCCAAGCCCCGCAATCCACCTTTCAGTCAACATCACCGGGCCCCGGGACCACCAAAAACCCCCTACCCATGGAGGGGAGAGAAACATCCCAGCTGCTCCCTGTCATCGCTCCCGGGATCCCCGTACAGAGCAGCGGTGGTGCCCCAACCTCACCACACACCGTGGGTGGCGTCACAAACCGACATCCCAAACCCCAACAAACAACCCCTATTCACTCACGGGCGAGGAGCGCCGCTCGAGTCCCCGGGATTCGGCCCACCGCTTGACCCACCGAGCAGCAGCAGCCGGACCCGAGCCGCAAGCGAGGTCGAGCAGCGCACCCCCCGCCCTCGACAGAAGCAAGCTTGAGTGTTACCCCGCTACCAATACACCATGGATGTGGATCTCACAAAAGCATCTAACACATGAGCGCCTGTTTGCTGCACTATCTGCAACATGATTCCCGAATTTGTAGGATTAAAAATAGTGCTGACTACTGGGTTGCCACTCTTTTAGATCCACAGTAGAAGAGTTAATTTTGCCAGATGCTCCCCCCCAGAAAGGGTTGTGTGCCTGCTGGAGGATCGAAACCAACTTGTACACAATTTTAAGAGTGTTTTTTGTCCAAGACAGCAATTAGGTACACAGTGTGCATCGCCGGTCCACACTTCCAACCCAGGGAAAATGGCGTCATAATCGCAGAAACATTAGCAGCAGCAGTTTAAGTGGCAGCAGAAATTTCTGCAAATTGTGGCACACATTTTTTAGCCCATCCCATGCACCTGCAGAATAGAGTACAAGTCTGAAACATAGTGAGTGATTGGAAAGGATGTTGATGGAGATTCTAGAGCTCAATATCCATGCCATCCGGGGGGATTTGGACCCTTTTGCATTTTGGTATTCAAAAATGGAAGAGTGGCCTCAGCTCGTCAATTATGCCTTGGAGGTTTTGTCAGGCCAGACAGCCAGCATTCGCTTAGAACGTGCATTCAGTGCTACTGGTGGTGTCCTGACGAATGTGCGCATCTGGCTGTTCCCTGAAAGTGTAGACCGCCTATCTTTCACCAAGATGAACAAGTCATGGATCTCCAACGCATTGTTTGGGCCAGCAGGGAAATTGGCGTGTGCAGTTTGTTTTCAAACTGTAAAGAATAAAAAAGTTTAACATTTGTAGAGCCAAATTTCAAAATGTATTATTAGGGATGAGCGAATGTATTCGCCACTATTCGGTATCCGATGGATAACAGGCTATTCACACCATTCGATAGCCGACGGATAAAACAACATCCTCTCCGATACTTTCATTTTCATTTCTGACTTCCTGGCGCCTGTTTTCCAGCCAATGAACACATCTGATGCTGCTTGCCCTTACAGTAACGCCGCAGCCATCTTTGTTGTGGTGTTACTGTGATCAGCTTGGCCGCACAGCGTCATAGGGGCTATATAAGCCAGCGGCCATTTTGTGAACACACAGTCATTGGGGAGCTGGTGGTGTAGATAGACTATTGTGTGTGGGAGAGCGTTCGTAGATCCAACTAATAAATAGTGCTTCTAAGTGCTGAAGACAGTGTCCACTAGCTGCTAGAAGCTCCATAAATCGCTTTTTTGACAAACAGAACGCAGGTCTTTCGGTCTCTCCCTCTCCCCCCCTCTCATACTCACCGATCACCGGTGCGGCACTGCACGGCTGTCACACTGCTGCGGCAGCTTCTCCTGATTTTGAAAATGCCAGAAGCTCATTATTCCATCTCATATTCCCTGCTTCCCCCGTCCACCGGCGCCTATGATTGGTTGCATTCAGATGTGCCCCCACGCTGAGTGACAGCTGTCTCACTTCAACCAATCACAGCCGCTGGTGGGCGGGTCTACGTAGTTCAGTAAAATAAATAAATAAATAATTTAAAAAAAAAAAAACGGCATGCAGTTCCCTCCCCAATACCAGCCAAAGTAAAGCCACATGGCTGAAGACTGGTGTTCTCAGGATAGGGAGCCCCACGTTATGGGGAGCCCCCCAGCCTAAAAAATCAGCCAGCAGCCTCTCAGAATTGCCGCATCCATTAGATGTGACAGTCCCGGGCCTCTACAAAGCTTATCCAGAATTGCCCTGGTGCAGTGGAAATCAGAGTAATAAAGAGTTAATGGCAGCCCATAGCTGCCACTAAAGCGGGCTTTACACACAGCGAGATTGGTAGCGATGTCTCTGGTGAAAGCACCCGCCCCCAAAACGCTGCCCGTGGCGCACAACATCGCTAACACCCGTCACACGGACTTACCTGCCTAGCGACGTCGCTGTGGTCGGCGAGCTGCCTCCTTTCTAAGGGGGCGGTTCGTTCGGCATCACAGTTGCGTCACTAAGCAGCCGCCCAACAGAAGCGGAGGGGCGGAGATGCGCGGCCATAACATCCTGCCACCTCCTTCCTTCCTCATTGCCGGCGGCCGCAGGTATGATGTAGTTCCTCGTTCCTGCGGTGTCACACATAGCGATGTGTGCTGGCTCGGGAACGAGGAACAACCTGCGTCCTGCAACAGCACGGATAATCGGGATTAGAACGACCGGACAACGATCAACGATTAGGTGAGTAATTTTGATCATTTAATGATCGTTCGTGCGTTTCACATGCAATGACGTCGCTAACTAGGCCGGATGTGCGTCACGAATTCTGTGACCCCAATGACATCTCGTTAGCGTGTAAAGCCCGCTTTAGTCCTAGGCTAATCATGGCAGGTGTATATGAGACACCCCCAATGATTAACCTGTAAGTGAAAGTAAATAAACACATACACCCAAAAAAATCCTTTATTTGGAATAAAAGAGAAAAAAAAAACACCCTCTTTCTCCACTTTATTAAAATCCCCAAATATCCCCTAGGTCTGATGTAATCCACACGAAGTACCATGACGCATCCAGCTCTGCTACACCAGAAGCTGACAGAAGCGGCCGTAGAGCACCACCGCTCCTGTGAGCTCCACACAGCAAGTGAAGTGAGTCGTGCGATCAGCGGTGACGTCACTCAGGTTACCCGTGGCCACAGCTCTTAGGTGGAGGACTGCAGCTGGCCGTGGGTAACCTGAGTGACGGCACCACTGATTGCGCAGCTCACTTCAGTCACTCAGGGGATTTGGGGTCACCGTTGAGTCCTTCACCTGTGATCGCAAATCAGGCCACGGCGCACACACAGAGCCACACGATGACAATGAAGTCGGGTGAAGTTCATCCGAGTTCATTCTGATCGCGTGGCTCTGTCTCGCAGCCAGCCATGTTCTATGGGGATGTAGCAGAGCCGAGTGGGACCGCACTGTCAAAAATGCATGCAAAATGCATTCAAAATACATCCAAAACGCAGCCGGGGCAGCCGAGCTGCTCTGATCAGGGTGGTCCGTGGGTTGAGGGGTCCTGGATCTGGGGGCACCGTCGATCAGTTTTAAATAAAAGGAAAATAATAAAAAATAGTCTGACTACGCCACTCGCATGCGCGGCCAGGGATGGTATGGCCGCTGTTACCGGTCCTCTCTGGTGATGATGGATGGGGCAGCGTGGATGGTGAAGCCCTTCACGAGTAGGGCTTTTCCCCAGGGGTAGGTAGGGGTTAACGTCAAGGTGCAGGGAAATAACTCAGTCCAGAAAGTGGAGTGCAGTTTGGTCGCTTTTACTTACAGCTAGGTTCGCACCCAGGGGTGCTGGATCTCAGGTGTGCCCGAGTCCTGTGTCCCTGTGCCAGCCGACCTGGTAACACTCGCCCACCGATGCATTCATGTCTGTGTGAGGGTCCTCCCTGGCTTGAAGCACCCGGAGGTCCGTCTGGTGTCTGTGTCCTGCCGCAGGCATCTTGGACTATTTAAGGGAATATGTCCCGGTCCTTCCTTTGCTGCTGATGCCTCAGACGTTAGTGGTGGCAGATGAGTCCTGGAAACCCACCCGCCTGGCAGAGTTAACATAAGGCTTGAAGTCCCGGTTTGTTCTGGGATCTGCACCCGGTGCGTGCAAAGCACTGGGAGCCCTGGATTTCCACCCGCACAGGATTCCACTGTGAACTTGATCTCTTGCTCTCCAACTACTTTCTCCCCTAAATGGCTGATATTTCTCCTCAGGTCCTAGCGGAGTCTTTACTACTAGTGATGAGTGAGTATGCTTGTTACTACTCGGTACTCGCACGAGTATCACTGTACTCGGGCTACTCGGCGGGGACCGAGTAATCTCACGATACTCGTGCTGTACTCGTGGTCTTCATCCCTGCATGTTGGCGCTCTTTTGAGAGCCAGCCCTCATGCAGGGATTGGCTGGCAGACCACTGCAATGCCACAGCCCTGTTAGTTGTGGAATTGCAGTGATTGGCCGGCCTGCACAGCGTGACCGAGCCTTTATACCGGCGGGCGCGCTGTGCTCTGCACCCAGCCATCTCATATTCCCTGCTTTCCACGCCCACAGGCGCCTATGATTGGTTGCAGTGAGACACGCCCCCACGCTGAGTGACAGGTGTCTCACTGCACCCAATCACAGCAGCCGGTGGACGTGTCTATACTGTGCAGTAAAATAAATAAATAAATAATTAAAAAAAACGGCGTGCGGTCCCCCCAATTTTAATACCAGCCAGATAAAGCCATACGGCTGCAGGCTGGTATTCTCAGGATGGGGAGCCCCACGTTATGGGGAGCCCCCCACCCTAACAATATCAGTCAGCAGCCGCCCAGAATTGCCGCATACATTAGATGCGACAGTTCTGGGACTGTACCCGGCTCTTCCCGATTTACCCTAGTGCGTTGGCAAATCGGGGTAATAAGGAGTTAATGGCAGCCCATAGCTGCCACTAAATCCTAGATTAATCATGTCAGGCGTCTCCCCGAGATTCCTTCCATGATTAATCTGTAAATTACAGTTAAAAAACACACACACACCCGAAAAATCCTTTATTAGAAATAAAAAACACTAACAAAGTCCCTCATCACCAATTTATTAGCCCCGACAAACCCTCCATGTCCGGCGTAATCCACGGACCTCCAGCGTCGTGTCCAGCTCTGCTACATTCAGGTCACAGGAGCTGCAGAATACACCGCCGCTTCGGTCAGCTTCACACAGCAACTGAGGTGAGTATCGCGATCAGCTGCTGTCAGTCAGGTAACTCACGGCCACCGCTGGATCCAGCGGTGCCGCGATTAACCTCAGTGACAGCAGCTGATCGCTATACTCACCTCAGTTGCTGCATGGAGCTGACCGGAGCGGCCGTGAGTAGCGCGATCAGCTTAGCTGTCACTGAGGTTACCTGCGGCCACCGCTGCATCCACCGCTGGATCCAGGTAACCTCAGTGACAGCTCAGCTGATCGCTATACTCACCTCAGTTGCTGTGTGAAGCTGACCGGAGCGGCGGTGAGTAGTGACTCGCCCACCCCAGGGCTATGGGACACCCGGTGCCGGGCCGGACTAGTCCGGTGGTAGTCAGTGGTGGCTGGGCCCGGCTCCGTGGCCCTGGTGGGTGTCAGTTCTATATGTGGCTTGGTGAATGAAGTTGTGTTCGTGACGCCACCTGTGGTATGCGGCTATTAAGCCGCCGCTGCTGTGTGAGGCCTCCGGGATGATGTTACGGCAGCAATGGTGGTACTGCTCCCCACAGGTGGAGCAATGCCCGGGGCACAGTTGGTGCTTGTGAGTGTCTATGCAGCAGAAATAACAGAGGCAACTCCAAGGGTGCAGTTCAAGTTGTTTACTCACACTTCTTGTCAGAGTAGCAGGACCCTCGGACTGCTGGGACCACTGTCAGGGACCTCCGCCTTCTGGTGATTCAGAGCGTGAAATCCGGTACCCTCCTCTTAGTGTCTCCTTCTCTGCTGTCTTCACTAGCCTTGCCTTAGTTGAGATGGACCTGGCTTGGCCTCCATTACAGCCTCCAGGCTGGGGGGTCACCTGTCGGCTGATTGCCCCTTTTCTGAAGGTCTGCTCTGGGTTCTGGCCCTGGGAGCTTGCAACGTCCCTGGGCCTCGGTTTTTACTGTTTGGAGATTGTCTTTTCACTCCTCCAGTCTCTAGGGACCGTCCCCTGTCGCAGCTAATCACTCCACCGATGTCACTGTGGACCAGGCCACCGCAGCCTGCAGCTACTCGTAGCGCCTCTGGGCCCTCGGCTTCGGTACCCAACAAGGACTGCTCGTGGTACCTACAGGACTACCCGCGGCCCTGCGACCCTTTCTTTCCTTCCTTTCTTTCTCTCCCTTGCCTGCCTCTAGCAGGCCTCCTCCTCCCTCCTTGCTCTCGTTCTTCTCCTCCAACTACATGCTCACTCCTCTCTCTCACTCCCCGAGGGAACTGACTAACCTTGACCTTCCTATCTCTATCTGCTGTCCGTGGCTCCTCCCACCTCCCCAGTTGCTAAGCTGTAACCTGTGGGAGCAGGGATGGGTCTTACAGCCCCTCTCAGCATGCAGCATGGGAGGGTTGCCTGCCACTTTCCCTGGTCCTGTGTGTCCCTAGCAATGGGTGTAGTGTGAATTTACCAGGGGACCGGAGTTCACTCTCTTCCTCCCCCAGAATGGGGCATCACACCGCAGATGGGGTGCAATGACCTGTGGCGACGGAAGCCTCAGGGGCGCCACACTCCCCCACAGCAAATCCCAGCACGTCCTCGGGCTGAAAAACAACAAAAACATGTGGAGAACAGCAAAACATTTTTGGTATGCAATAACATAAACTGTAAAACATTTCTTCCCTTTATGGGAGGCACATATCATGAACGTTGCGAACTTCTTATCAAGAAAACTCTAAGTGTGCACTTCCAGTCCATTGCACGGTTCAGGCAAATCCCCCAAAATTCTGGTAGGGGGCACAACGGGTGCAACTAATTACATTTTTGGCTACTACAAGTCCAGTAGCCCGGCAGTTCGTTTCAATCAAACAATACGACACAATCAACCAGCCATTAAGTCCAATGGCCTGGTTACATAAGACATATAAACTACATACCAGCCATTAAGTCCAATGGCCTGGTAGGACATAACACATACACTTCCACCGGGGCCCACACTCCAGTTCAGTGGCCCGGTAGCACATAACATGGGGGGTGACGTCTTCAAAAAGAATCAGGGGCAGTACAGTAGGAAAGGGTGTCATCTTCGAAAAGAATCAGGGGCTAAACATGAGGGACTTCTTCAAAAAGAATGAGGGGCTATGTACAGTTTGGCAGCTCTTCATCTTCCTTACTCTCGAGGATAGATATCAGGGTCCCACTCCGGCATGGCTCCTGGCAGCAGGTACGCTGACGAGATCATCGTCTGGGTCCCTTGAGCACTGGTCCCTGACCTTCTGCGCTGTCCCGCAGCCTGGTTTGGAGTGGGGCTGCCTGTAGGCGTTGCACGGCGCTGCTGCAGAGGGCTGCTCGTCTGCAGGGGGCTGTTGCTGTGGTCTCTAGGGCCCTGCTTCGGCCGGGCACCCTGCATCACACACGCCATGGAGATCCTGGTCTGCGTCTCCTGGGTAACTGTTGTAGGCCCGCTGTAATGTCCTGCGGCCTGGGTCTGTCTGGCAGGAGGGCTGCGGCTGCTGCTGACAGGGGAATCGCTGCGAGATGGCATGGCGCGGCGCCACTCCGGTTCCTCCGGGGCCGCTTCTTCCTGCACAATACGCACATGCAGCGCATACCACCCACGGTCCCCCATCAACCGGGCATACTCCACCACGTCACCCAGCTTGGCATCGCGCCCTGGGTGGCCTCTGGGCAGGTGCTCCTCAATGTCTCTCCGGGCCACAAACACATCCTTGCCCAGACCGGGCTCCCGGATGAAGCCCCAGCCATCTTTCTGCCGGAAATCAACTACGGTGCCCCGTCTCACTGGGCACTCGGTCCCCTTCAGGGCCTTCCTGACTTCCTCCTTGGAGGCCAGATTGGTGACTTCTCGGGCCCTTCTTTTCTCTTCCCGGAGTTCCCGCTCCCGCTGGTACTCGGCCACCAGCCTCCGGCACGTCAGCTCGTTGGCCAGGGGGGTCTCCTTGGGGAGCAGTCCCCTGGTTTCTATGGGCGCTGCGTCCCAATTCACTCCCGGGGATGCCATTCCCAGGAGGTTCGCAGGGGGACTCGGCAGGGGGCCCACTAGTTGCTCTGGGTTCTCCCCACCCCAAGCTCCGTCTGCGGGGGTCTCAGGCAGGCCTCCGGTGCCCCACCGGGCGTCCGCTGGGTGGGCCGGGAAGGCCAGGGGGTCGGTGAAGGGGCTAAGCGGGGGTTCATGGCGGGGCCCTGGGTCCGGACTGGACGGGGTTTCTGGCTGCTCACCCTGCACTTGCTCCGCGGCATCCATCCACCGTTCCAGATCCTCCGGCACCCTCGGCGTCTCTCCCCGCCTGTCCGCCTCCATGCTGCTCAGCCTCCGGGCCAGAACTCTCACTTCTTCCTGGAGCAGGTCCAGCTTGCAATCCTCTCTGCCGGCTCCTGGTGCACCTTGCTGCAGCTCCTCCGCCATGCTACCGACCTGGAGAAGGCTGCCTGGGACACTGCTCGGGTGCTCGACCACGCCACTCGGCTGCACCCTTTCCCTTCTCGGAGGCGGGGCCGGAGGCTGTACGAGCAGCTGGCGCCAGACTGGCGCCCAGCCCATCATGGCCGGCACCGCTCCGCTTGCGATAAGGTACATTTTCGTTATCTGCTGGTCTGGCTTTTAAACTCTTTCTGCCAGCCGGCCAGCTTATTTGGTCACCACTTCTTTTTCTTCCGCTTTCTATGGCGGGCACCGCTTCGCGCTCTTTTCTTGGACAAGGGGGCGGGGCTTCTCTTCGCGCCCTTTCTTCTTGCACGCCCCCCTTCTTCCCACTCTCAGCAGCGTTAATGGCGGCGGTTTCTCAGCAAAGTACACAGTCTGTTACACGGTTCCTCAGGCGCACAGTACCCGGTTAGACCGGGCACGAAATCCTGTTCGTGACGCCAAAGTTGACTCGCCCACCCCAGGGCTATGGGACACCCGGTGCCGGGCCGGACTAGTCCGGTGGTAGTCAGTGGTGGCTGGGCCCGGCTCCGTGGCCCTGGTGGGTGTCAGTTCTATATGTGGCTTGGTGAATGAAGTTGTGTTCGTGACGCCACCTGTGGTATGCGGCTATTAAGCCGCCGCTGCTGTGTGAGGCCTCCGGGATGATGTTACGGCAGCAATGGTGGTACTGCTCCCCACAGGTGGAGCAATGCCCGGGGCACAGTTGGTGCTTGTGAGTGTCTATGCAGCAGAAATAACAGAGGCAACTCCAAGGGTGCAGTTCAAGTTGTTTACTCACACTTCTTGTCAGAGTAGCAGGACCCTCGGACTGCTGGGACCACTGTCAGGGACCTCCGCCTTCTGGTGATTCAGAGCGTGAAATCCGGTACCCTCCTCTTAGTGTCTCCTTCTCTGCTGTCTTCACTAGCCTTGCCTTAGTTGAGATGGACCTGGCTTGGCCTCCATTACAGCCTCCAGGCTGGGGGGTCACCTGTCGGCTGATTGCCCCTTTTCTGAAGGTCTGCTCTGGGTTCTGGCCCTGGGAGCTTGCAACGTCCCTGGGCCTCGGTTTTTACTGTTTGGAGATTGTCTTTTCACTCCTCCAGTCTCTAGGGACCGTCCCCTGTCGCAGCTAATCACTCCACCGATGTCACTGTGGACCAGGCCACCGCAGCCTGCAGCTACTCGTAGCGCCTCTGGGCCCTCGGCTTCGGTACCCAACAAGGACTGCTCGTGGTACCTACAGGACTACCCGCGGCCCTGCGACCCTTTCTTTCCTTCCTTTCTTTCTCTCCCTTGCCTGCCTCTAGCAGGCCTCCTCCTCCCTCCTTGCTCTCGTTCTTCTCCTCCAACTACATGCTCACTCCTCTCTCTCACTCCCCGAGGGAACTGACTAACCTTGACCTTCCTATCTCTATCTGCTGTCCGTGGCTCCTCCCACCTCCCCAGTTGCTAAGCTGTAACCTGTGGGAGCAGGGATGGGTCTTACAGCCCCTCTCAGCATGCAGCATGGGAGGGTTGCCTGCCACTTTCCCTGGTCCTGTGTGTCCCTAGCAATGGGTGTAGTGTGAATTTACCAGGGGACCGGAGTTCACTCTCTTCCTCCCCCAGAATGGGGCATCACACCGCAGATGGGGTGCAATGACCTGTGGCGACGGAAGCCTCAGGGGCGCCACAGTAGCGCGATCAGCTGAGCTGTCACTGAGGTTACCCGCGGCCACCACTGCATCCACCGCTGGATCCAGGTAACCTCAGTGACAGCTCAGCTGATCGCTATACTCACCTCAGTTGCTGCATGGAGCTGACCGGAGCGGCGGTGAGTAGCGCGATCAGCTGAGCTGTCACTGAGGTTACCCGCGGCCACCGCTGCATCCACCGCTGGATCCAGGTAACCTCAGTGACAGCTCAGCTGATCGCTATACTCACCTCAGTTGCTGTGTGAAGCTGACCGGAGCGGCGGTGTATTCTGCAGCTCCTGTCACCTTCATGCAGCACAGTGTGCTGGACGCGACGCTGGAGGTCCGTGGATTACGCCGGACATGGAGGGTTTGTCGGGGTTAATAAATTGGTGATGAGGGACTTTGTTAGTGTTTTTTATTTCTAATAAAGGATTTTTCGGGTGTGTGTGTTTTTTAACTGTAATTTACAGATTAATCATGGAAGGAATCTCGGGGAGACGCCTGACATGATTAATCTAGGATTTAGTGGCAGCTATGGGCTGCCATTAACTCCTTATTACCCCGATTTGCCAACGCACTAGGGTAAATCAGGAAGAGCCGGGTACAGTCCCAGAACTGTCGCATATAATGTATGCGGCAATTCTGGGTGGCTGCTGACTGATATTGTTAGGCTGGGGGGCTCCCCATAACGTGGAGCTCCCCATCCTGAGAATACCAGCCTTCAGCCGTATGGCTTTATCTGGCTGGTATTAAAATTGGGGGGACCGCACGCCGTTTTTTTTAATTATTTAATTATTTATTTCACTGCACAGTATACACACACACACCGGCTGCTGTGTTTGGGTGCAGTGCGACACCTGTCACTCAGCGTGGGGGCGTGTCTCACTGCAACCAATCATAGGCGCCGAAAAGCAGGAAAGCAGGGAATACGAGATTGTTTAATGAGCGGCCGGCTTTTTCAAAAGAGGAAAAGCCGCCGGAGTTTAGTGAACAGCTGTGCAGCGCTGCGGCAGTGATCGGGGAACGGTAAGTAACAGAGAGGGGGGAGAATGACCGACAGACTGTGAGAGGGGGACAGACAAGACAGAGAGAGACCGACAGAGCGAGACCGACCGACGGGAGATAGAATGAAAAAAAAAATGACCGACATCGCTAGTAAAAAGTACAAAACGTGCGTTTTGGACATCGGAGTGCCACACAATGTTTTACGTAAAATCTTTCATGTATTAATCTCAAAAAGTAACATACACCAGCTCTCTCTCACTATTGGGTATGTGCCCTTAACATTTTCGCCATGAAAATTCATTTTGGTGTCATTTTGGAAGGTTTTCTGGTGAGTCCGTAAAAATGGCGTAAAACTCGGACAAAATTGTTCACAGCTGTGACTTTTAAGTGATAAATGCTTCAAGGGGTCTTCCCCATGCTGTTGCCATGTCATTTGAGCACTCTTCTGAGACTTTTGTGACATTTTTATGGTTTCTACATGCTGCCGGGGGTCATTTCATAAAAATACTCGGGTCTCCCATAGGATAACATTGGGCTCGGTGCTCAGGCCGAGTACACGAGTATCTTGGGATGCTCGGCCCGAGCCTCGAGCACCCGAGCTTTTTAGTACTCGCTCATCACTATTTACTACTACTCCGCCGGCTTTCTTACTCCTCACTCTCCATTCAGTTTTCTTCTCTTTCTCTGTGTCTCAAGATTCCTTTGTCTGTCTTGACACCTTTGCCGTCAACTCTCTCTTTCTTACTACTGCTCACTTCAGACTCCTCTCAACCACAGTCTCCCTCCTCTCTCCTTTTTTTCACTCTACCTACACTGCCAAGGCCACTGGCTCCTCCCCCAGGTGGCTGCCTGTTCACTCACAGTGCCCAGCCCTGTCACCTGGTTCTAAGTGTAAGTGTACTGGTGTGTGTACTGACTGGCACAGTTCTGTAGGACCAGAGCTGTTACAGTGATGATACCTTGTTTTGTGACACCTGGTTACCGCAGGGGCGTCACACGGGTAACCTGAGTGACGTCACCGCTGATTGGTGCTCTACGACCGCTCCTGTCAGCTTCATGTAGCAGAGCTGGATGCGTCGTGGGACCTCGTGTGGATTACGCCGGACCTGGAGGGGTATTTGGGGATTTTAATAAAGTGGTGAAAGAAGGTGGGGGTTTTTTTGTCTTTTATTCCAAATAAAGGATTTTTCGTGTGTGTGTGTTTACTTACTTTCACTTACAAGTTAATCATTGGGGGTGTCTCAGACGCCTGCCATGCTTAACCTAGGACTTAGTGGCAGCTACAGGCTGCCATTAACTCCTTATTACCCCGATTGCCACTGCACCAAGGCAATTCTGGAAGAGCTGGGTAGAGTCCTGGGACTGTCGCATCTAATGGATGCGGCAATTCCGGGAGGCTGCTGGCTCATATTCTTAGGCTGGGGGGCTCCCCATAACGTGGGGCTCCCTATCGTGAGAATACCAGTCTTCAGCTGTGTGGCTTTACTTTGGCTGGTATCAAAATTGGTGGGGACCGCATGCCGATTTTTTTTTAAATTCTTTATTTATTTTACTGCGCTACATAAACCCGCGCACCGGAGGCTGTGATTGGTTGCAGTGAGGCAGCTGTCACTCAGCGTGGGGGCGTGTCTGAATGCAACCAATCATAGGTGCCGGTGGGTGGGGGAAGCAAAGAATACAAGATAGAATAATGAGCGGCCAGCATTTTCAAAACCTGGAGAAGCCGCCAGAACAGTGTGACAGCCATGCAGCACCGCGCCAGTGATCGGTCAATGATCGGCGAGTATGAGAGAGGGGGGGGGAGAGGGAGAGACCGACAGAGTCAGAGAGAGAGACCGAAAGATCTGCGTTCTGTTTGTCAAAAAGCGATTTAGTTTGAGAGCTGGTCTGGCGACTACGTAAAAGCCGCGTGCTGCTCTGAGCACGTTATTCCAAAACACCAGAAATGCAGTCACGCACCTTCTACAGCCTTTGCCCATACTGTTTCTGACTTTTCCCATCCATTTCAGCCTTTTCCTCAGTCACCACAGCTCGCCATTAGGTCCAACGTGAAATTATTCAGGTTTCCCATAGACTTACATTGGGCATTGAATATTCGCGAATATGTGAATAACGACCACCTATTCGTAGCATATTCGTCGAAGTGGATATTTTGGTATTCGATCATTCCTATTTACTATACTTCAGCCTGCTCTGATAAAGTGCATCCGAGCTCCAAATGAAGAAACAAAGCCGTGAGTTGGAACCATTTTTTTTATGGATCTCCAACTGCTTTTTTACCCCAGTCTCAGACTGTGTGAAGGCTAGGCAATGGTGTAGTTATCCATTTTGCTACATTGATCACCCGTTATTGCAGTCTGACACCTTTGTTGTAGCTTCCATGGCTGCTGTTGCTACTGATGTCACTAACAAGTACCTTGGTGGCGCAATAATCATTGTGTCCACCTCTGTGACTCTTACAATTTGGCTTTTTAATATGTATTTGACACCTAATATTCCTCCTATTCCTTCTCCTTGTGCTTCCTTCTGAGTCACAACGACCAGCCCTGTCTGGTACATGGCCCATACTTGACTGCAGCACTAAGACACTATGTGTACTGTGGGCCAATTGATGCCACTACTTACATTTTTTCAAATGAGGAGACTCAAAGGTGGGTCTCCTAGTTGTATCTTGTCTGTAGTGGCAGGGGTCTCAGAGCAACACACCTACTCCTGTCACTCATTCAATTTTCTTATGTCAATAGTCCAGGAAATGAATGGCTGTGCCACAATAGTATGACTCCACTGTAAAATGTTTTGAGCTGTTTTGTCAGCTGTTGGGCCCCCCTAAAGGTGTTGTCCATGCCTTTTTTTGGCCTTCCATTGAATTCAATGTGTTCAGATATGTTCGATGAACGCAGGTGAATTTGATAGACACGAACCAAAGCAAACCTCAGGAGGTTCGATCATTTCTAGTAATAAGAGCAGTGTAGCTATTAACCATGTAATAATAACTATGTAATAAGGGCAGTGTAGTTAATAACCATGTAATAAAGGGCAGTGTAGTTAATTACCATGTAATAAAGGGCAGTGTAGTTAATTACCATGTAATAATAACCATATAATAAGGGCTGTGTAGTTAATAACCATGTAATAAAGGGCAGTGTAATTAATTACCATGTAATAATAACCATATAATAAGGGCTGTGTAGTTAATAACCATGTAATAAAGGGCAGTGTAGTAAATAACCATGTAATAAAGGGCAGTGTAGTTAATTACCATGTAATAATAACCATATAATAAGGGCTGTGTAGTTAATAACCATGTAATAAAGGGCAGTGTAGCTAATAACCATGTAATAAAGGGCAATGTAGCTAATAACCATATAATAAGGGCTGTGTAGTTAATAACCATGTAATAAGGGCAGTGTAGCTAACATAAAAAAAAACAAGAAAGCCAGCTAAACTCAAAATGGCATGAATTATAAGATGTGCACTGCTGTAAAAATTCCAAAGTGTACTATTCTAAAATATTTTTATATAAAATGTGCCATACGGGCCTCACATATGAAAAAGTAGAATTGTTTATAGCAGCACTTACCTGGTGCTTTTCAATCCTGTACCCATGACTGGGTCATGGCTGTGGGCGGGACAGGCCCAAGCAAATGCTGCATGAAATAAATAACCTGTGGACAGGGCCTGATGACTGAATGTGAACAGCCACCAATTGCCAAAATCAAGACAGGTGGAAAAATAAACCAAATTGAGGTGCACGGCAAGGTGGGGGTCAGCCACCAACCAATTCAACAAAAAAAAAAAAAAGAAAAAAAGAAAGCCATTTTGAGTTTACCTGCGCCTTTCTTTTTTTTTTTTTTTTTTAGCTAATAAACATGTAATAAGAGCAGATGAGCGAACCTCCCCCGGTTCGGTTTGCCGAACTGGACCAAACAAAGGGTATGTTCCTTGAACCTTTATTAAACCGAACTTTGAAACTTTCCAAACCCCATTGGACTCAATGGGAGGCCAAACGTAAGGCACAGAAATTACCTTTAGGGGGGTCGAAAACCTTCCAAAACATCAAAAATATGTTTTACAGTGCAGCATCACTGTTTTGGCATAGCCATCAGTTTCCTAGGCTATTAAAAAAAGAATTCTAGATATTCTGTCTCTTCCTGGTAGCTGTGAATCCAACCGCTATAATTATTAGTCCCTTAGATAACTGTATGATTTACTCACTCTGCCGGCATCCACAGATAGCTTTAACTCAGCCCAACAATGACTTGTAGGAAGACAAGGAGAAACGCTGTAGTTTTCTTCTAGAATCTTGTATTAAGTACAAAGTAAAGGCAGGTGAAAAGGAATAATCTGTACAGGGTTGTAGACATGTCTCTTCAGCAATGGTTCCTCTCTGGACTAAACTGAAGGAGAAGGGAGGAGCTTTCTATACAGAAGCCAACTAAGGGAGGAACATAGGGACAAATTTCATACAGTCTAAATCTACCTAGTAACAGTAAGGAATTTCCTGATAGGAGGAAAAATATGCAATGCAAGAAATATATACAACACGTTGTTCCCATTCATGGGACACAACACTCCCCATCTGAAATCATCTGATTTCACAAGTCCTTGTATGACGTAAGGAGTCGATCCTGTCCCTTGATGTCACAAAACCTGTTACGAGAAAAGAGACAAACACAAAAAATGCAACGGTAATGCACTGAATTCAAGTCCATGCTTGGTTGATGAGGCATAGTCCTTGCGTAAAAATGTAAAAGTAGAAAAATGGAACAAATGAACTCAAGTTCAACAAACCCATCTTCAGATTGGGGAAGCCGCAAACATGCCAACTCTTCCTCTAACCCAATAATCCAATGGTAAAGTTTTAATCCAAAGGAAAAGTTCAAGGTACAATTGGACACGGACTGTCGTGTCTCAGTACAGCAGAGGTAAGGAAAGGTAAGCTCCCCGCCGTAGCAGTATCCAACGACAAAGTTAGTTCATGTAACGTCCTCCTTCGGTAAAAGTAGCACGAGTTTGGTGACTGGATGAAAGAAGATTCGGGTTGAACCGCCCTTTGTCACCTTTACTTCTACCTTCCGGGTCTTTCCATCGTCGCTGAGTACAGCCTTGGTGATGAGTGCCATTGGCCACTCGTTGCGATGAGCCTCTCTGTCTTTCAGCAAGACAACGTCTCCTACTTGCAGGTTAGGAGAGGACTTCTGCCATTTGTGACGGCTTTGAAGCAGATACAAATACTCAGTCTTCCACCGATGCCAGAACACGTTGGACAGATGTTGTACTTGCTTCCATTGATGTCTGAAAATGTCCTTTTGATTGAAGTCCCCAGGAGGGACTGAAGCCGCTCCAATTTTCTGTGTGAGGAGTGTGGTTGGAGTGAGAATCATAGGAGCGTAGGGGTCGGATGATACAGGAACCAGAGGTCTGGCGGTTATTATAGAGAAAACCTCTGCGAGGAAGGTCACCAGCACTTCGTGGGTGAGAGGAAGTTTGTGATTTAGAAGCATGGAATCAAGGATTCTTGGTGCGATTCCGATCATGCGTTCCCAGGATCCACCCATGTTTGATGAGTGTGGGGGATTGAACACCCAGGTACAGCCGTTGTCAGCCAAGAAGTTGTTTAGCTGCAGTTCCTTACAAGCCCCTGTGAAATTAGTTCCACAGTCAGACTGGAATTGTTTGGCATGTTCTTTGTCGATGAAACCAGGATGATTCACGCACATGTGCCAGCCGTGGCACGTTAAAGACTTGTAGAAACAGTGAGTGATGTGAATAAGACAAGCTATGGCTCGTACCTCAGATGACCAACTTGAGAAGCGCTCGAAGTGATGAGGTCTCAACTTCTGTTTTGATGTCACTGAAGTGTAGCGAGCGGAGACGATTGGTCTAATTTCCTTGTCGGATTCTGGTTCCACCAACTCGTATATGTTGCCGGCGTAGTTATCGCAGGTCTCCTCGTATAAGATACTTGGAGGTGTCGGCCACATGTTGTCGCTGAGTTTGGACGCTGCAGTGAGTCTCATTCCTCGGTCAGCTGGGTTTTGTTCGGTGGGAATGTGGTGCCACTGTTCAGCATGATCTCTGTCGAGGATATTTTGTGTAATCTCGACAAAGTGTTTCTCCATCTCTGGTTGTCTTTTCAAGATGCGTTTTAGAGAGGAGAACCTTGCAGTTGCTTGCTGGGAGTTGTTTGGCAACCTGGGCCTTGGAGACTGAAAGGATAATGGGGCTACTGTTACGAACCGGTGCCGCCATAGCCGCAAGCAGCCTGCTGTGGTTCCTGTTGCGCCCAGGCGCCGGCTGCCGTTCTTGGCCGTGCCTCGGGTCGTCCAGTTGGCTGTTCCTTCCACCACGTCTAAGTGTGGAGAGGCGGCTAGTGCGCATGCGTGCGCCGATTTACCCCAGCTAGAGTTTAAGCCCGGTGTTTTGCCTAGTGAGCATGCTCAGCCTGTTTGTGTTATGTCTGAGACTAAGTCCTCAGTTCAGGCTATTGAGCATGCTCAAACTGATAGTCTGCTTTCTAAGCCTGTGGCTCAGGCTACTGAGCATGCTCAGGCACTTAGTGCATCAGAGGCTAGGTTCGGTAAGGACCTCACTGAGCATGTCCGTGAGGTGGCAGGTCCTGATAGGGCAGAGGGTGTCAGGTGTCCTGATGACGTGGCAACTCCTGACTGGCTCGCAGAGGCCCGCCCCTATGATCTGGCACCTCAGTATTGGTCGTCAGACGATGACTGGTGAAGTGTTTGGGGCGTGGCTGCCATAAGGTCATCAATGACGTGGCGGTTCCGGATAGGTCGCATGTGACGTCACTGATGACATGGCACTCTGCTATTGGACCTTGGTGGTTCCACCCTGGGTTTGAGGCAGACCCAGGTTATAAAAGGGGCTGGAGACAACATGGAGGTGCGCAGTCTTCACTTTTGCTCAGTCAGAGCACACCTCCATGTTAGAGCCTCATTGCGGCATAAGCCTATGTTGGGAAGCGGTAGGTAGGGTTAGGCGAACGGTGCCTGTCACGCCAAGATTCGTGGCTCGGCACATCAGGGTCAGGCGCCGTGCTTCCCTCCTGCCGTTCCAGTCTTGCTATAGCAGCCCAGTGGCGTTAACTGGGCTGCAGCTGCTGTGCTTCCTGTCCGATTGTGCCCCCTACGCACACGGACAACGCACCTGCTGCGCCACCTGTCCGATTGTGCCTCCTACGCACACGGACAACGCACCTGCTGCGCCACCTGTCCGATTGTGCCCCCTACGCACACGGACAACGCACCTGCTGCGCCACCTGTCCGGTTGTGCCCCCTACGCGCACGGACAGCGTACCCCAGGACCCCTGTGGAGTTAACAGGGTGTTCCTTATCCTCCTCGGCTTCCCGGTCAACGCTACTGGTGTACCCATTTGGCCTGACGTGTCCTACACACACGTGGCCAGTCAAGAGGTAGCCAGAAACGCTAATCGGAGGACCGCTCGGCCTGACGTGTCCTACACTCGTGGCCGACAGGGCGCTTTCATGGCGGCCTTCCGGTCAACGCTACCTGGTTACCACCCGGCCTGACGTGTTTCCTGCACACGTGGTTGGTGTAGCCCTAGGTGCACCAAAACGCTAATCGGGTTGTCGTCCGGTCTGACGTGTCCCAACACACGTGACCGGTTCCCAGAGTTCCTGGATTATCTCAGAGCCATCCAGCTCTATAGTCTCCGCCTAACCCTCACGTGCCAGCAGCTCCTTTGTCATCTGGAGCACGGTGGGCCCCGACTGTCGATTAGGATATATACCCCCTGGTCCTAATCTGCCGGTTCCCCCGTAACAGCTACCCAACTGTTAGTCATTTTGAGAGAACTCTTTCTCCATAATCCTTATGAATTCCTTGTCTTCTCTCGTCAGTGCCAACTTGTTGTCTTCATTTGTAGACTCAAACACTGTTGACCCGAAGTCGTCATCCCAGAGATGATGTGCGTCCGAGCACTCAGGTGACTGCAGACGCCACCTGGTGTCGCTCAGCCTCTCCTTCACCTTGTAGTAATGTGGACATGGTTGAAAGTGAGTACTGCGACCGTTTGGGAGGATGTGCGTCTTGTAGGAGGAGATGGTGTCGGGACTCTTCATTTTGTCTACGCAGACGTTTCCTACCCAGCCTAAGTCGTAGCGCTGAGCGAATGGCGCGTCGTGTGGCCCATTGATGTGTTGGCGTACTTTGTGTAATCGGAGGATGTCCCTTCCAAGCAGAATCAGGATTTTTGCATTATGATCAAGAGGTGGGATCTTACTGGAGATAGTTCTCAGGTGAGGGTGGTGAAGAGCTGCCTCAGGTGTTGGAATCTCTTCCCGGTTAGCCGGTATCTGGTTGCACTCGACGAGTGTCGGTAGAGGTATCTCTACAGTATTTTCAAGAGATGTTACCACGAGACCACTGGCTCTTCTTCTGCAAGCTTCTGAGATGCCGCTGCAAGTACCTAGTGTGTAAGGGTAGGCATTTCCTTTTAAGCCGAATAAGTCGAAGAGTTCAGACCTGGCGAGTGACCTTTTGCTCTGGTCGTCCAGGATGCTGTACACCTTCACGGCCCTTTCTGAGTGACCTTTGGGATATACCCTTACTAGGCATATTTTCGCACAAGACTTGTCCCAGAGATCTTCTCCGCAGACTTCAGTGCACGAGGAGGATACTGTGAGGTGATTTGCAGCTTGGCCTGTACTCTCCCCGCCATGACTTGTGGTAGGAGAAGGTGTAGGTGCAGGATCAGGCTGAGATGGGTGGAGCGCTTGTACGTGATCCATACTGTCACACTCCATGCACTTAAATTGTAGCCTTACAGTCCTTAGCAAGGTGTTCTGTAGAAGCACAACACCTGAAACATACCCCAAACCTTTTCAAGAGTTCCTTTCGTTCTTGAAGGGGTTTCTTCCTGAAGCCAATGCACTTCTTCAGGGGGTGTGGCAGTTTGTGAATAGGACAGTGGCGGTTCGGATTTTCCACCTTCCCGCCTTCATTGCCCTTGTCTGGTGCTGACGTTGGTGTAGGTGGTAGAACATCGGTCTTTTTGACTGATACTGGGCCCCTACGTTTTCTGTCATTTTGATGAGGGCTCTCATACCTGGGAGCTGGTGAAGTGGAGTCGGTGGGTTCTCCACAGGTGAAGCTGGGGTCTTACTTACGTTCCGAGATGCCATTGATGAACTTGCAGAGGTAGGAGAATGGAGGGAAGGAGACTTGGTGCTCCTTTTTATAGTTTGTTCCTACCGTGGCCCACCTTTCCTGCACGTTGTAAGGTAACTTGGCGACTATGGGTTTCACCCCACGAGCGGTGTCCAGGTAGCTGATGCCAGGTAGGTGTGTGTCTGTTTTGGCCAGCTGGAGCTCGGACAGCAGGTCGCTGAGTTCCTGGTATTTTGAAGCCTCCTTGCCCGATATTTTGGGAAGGTCGTATTGTTGTTTCAGCAATGCGTCTTCAATTGCTTCAGGACTGCCGAAGCCTTTCTCTAGTCTGTCCCATGCGGTTGCGAGACCAGTTGTTGGGTCGCTGATGCAGACGGATCTGAGTCTCTTGATTCTCTCAGTAGACCGTGGCCCTAGCCATCTGATTAGCAAGTCCAGCTCTTCAGCAGCCGTAATGCCGAGGTCACGCGTTGCAGTTTTAAAGGCACACTTCCACCCTCTGTAGTTTTTGGGCTGGTCATCATACTTTGTGAGACCGGTGTTGGTGAGTTCTCGGCGGATCATGTACCTCGCAAAGTCGGACATGTCTGATCTTTCCGACATTTGGGGCACATTTGCTGACTGCGTGGTGCTGGTTTCGTGGTTCGAAGCTTCTTGGTTCGGGAACATGGGAAAGTACGGAGTGGCGTAGGCGTTTAGACCAGTGACCGCCGGTTTGGTGTGTACACTCTCTGTTGTATGCGGGGCTGGAACTACACAGTTGTTGGGAGTGTAGCGCCTTGCCAGCATGTTAGGTTGCATAACTCACAAAAAATCTTGCCTATTATAACATACTTCCCCACCGGAGTGGTAGAGCTTCTATATCAGAATTAATCACACAAAATCTGTTAAAGGTATACAGATTTAAAAAAGCTCAAAGAAGTCAAAGAATTAATAAAAAAAATTTTCTTTATTGAAATATCTTCTCTTTTATAAAAAAAAATATATATATATATATATATATATATATATATATATAAATAATTCCACAATATAGTACCCAAGGACAGGAAAATGAAGGTCATAGAGTAATTATCCCACACCAGCATATGGATTCAAGACATTAACATATCATAGCACCTTACAATTATTTAGACATGTATTAACCCCTTCAGCCCCCAGCCTGTTTTCACCTTAAAGACCCGGCCATTTTTTGCAATTTTGACCAGTGTCACTTTGACAGGTTATAACTCTGGAACACTTCAACGGATCCTGGCGATTCTGAGATTGTTTTTTCGTGACATATTGTACTTCATGTCAGTGGTAAATTTAGGCAGATATGTTTTGCGTTTATTTGTGAAAATTTCGGAAATTTGGCGAAAATTTTGAAAATTTTGCAATTTTCAAAATTTGAAATTTTATGCCCATAAATCTGAGAGATATGTCACACAAAAAAGTTACTAAATAACATTTCCCACATGTCTACTTTACACCAGCGCAATTTTTGAAAAAAAAAAAAATTCCGTTAGGAAGTTAGAAGGGTTCAAAGTTCATCACCAATTTCTCATTTTTCCAACAAAATTTACAAAAAAAATTTTTTTAGGTACCACATCACATTTGGAGTGATTTGAGAAACCTAGGCGACAGAAAATACCCAAAAGTGACCCAATTCTAAAATCTGCACCCCTCACTCTGCTCAAAACCACATCCAAGAAGTTTATTAACCCTTTAGGAGCTTCACAGCAACCAAAGCAATGTAGACGAAAAAATGAAAATTTTACTTTTTTAACACAAAAATGTTACTTTAGCCATAAAAATTAGTATTTTCACAAGGGTATCAGGAAAATGCATCATAAAATGTATCGTGCATTTTCTCCTGAGTACGCAGATACCCCATATGTGGTGGAAATCAAATGTTTGGGCACACAGCAGGACTCGGAAGGCAAGGAGCGCCATTTGAATTTTTGAGTGCAAAATTAGCTGCACTCATTAGCGGACGCCATGTCGGGTTTGAAGACTCCCCGAGGTGCCTAAACAATGGAGCTTCCCCATAAGTGACCCCATTTTGGAAACTAGAGCCCTCAAATATTTTTTCTAGATGTTTGATGTGCACTTTGAACCCCTGGTGGCTTCACAGAAATTCATAACGTTGAGCCGTGAAAAGAAAAAAATTTTTTTTTACCACAAAACTGTTGCTTCAACCAGGTAGCTTTTTTTATCACAAGGGTATCAGGAAAAAATGCACCACAAAAATGTATTGTGCATTTTCTCCTGAGTACGCAGATACCCCATATGTGGTGGAAATCAAATGTTTGGGCACACAGCAGGACTCGGAAGGCAAGGAGCGCCATTTGAATTTTTGAGTGCAAAATTAGCTGCACTCATTAGCGGACGCCATGTCGGGTTTGAAGACTCCCCGAGGTGCCTAAACAATGGAGCTCCCCCATAAGTGACCCCATTTTGGAAACTAGAGCCCTCAAATATTTTTTCTAGATGTTTTATGTGCACTTTGAACCCCTGGGGGCTTCACAGAAGTTTATAACGTTGAGCCGTGAAAAGAAAAAAAATTTTTTTTTACCACAAAACTGTTGCTTCAACCAGGTAGCTTTTTTATCACAAGGGTATCAGGAAAAAATGCACCATAAAATGTATTGTGCATTTTCTCCTGAGTACGCAGATACCCCATATGTGGTGGAAATCAAATGTTTGGGCGCACGGCAGGACTCGGAAGGCAAGGAGCGCCATTTCACAGCAAAATTGGTTGGAATTATTAGCGGACGCTATGTTGCGTTTGGAGACCCCCTGAAGTGCCTAAACAATAGAGCTCCCCCACAATTGACCCCATTTTGGAAACTAGACCCCTCATGGAATTTATCTAGCTGTTTAGAGAGCACTTTGAACCCCTGGAGGCTTCACAAACGTTTGTAATGTTGAGCCGTGAAAATATTTTATTTTTTTTACCACAAAATTGTTTTTTCAAACAGGTAGCTTTTTTTCCACAAGGGTATCAGGAAAAAATGCACCATAAAATGTATTGTGCAATTTCTCCTGAGTACGACGATACCTCATATGTGGTGGAAATCAATTGTTTGGGCGTACGGCGGGGCTCAGAAGAGAAGGAGCGCCATTTCACAGTAAAATTGATTGGAATTATTAGCAGACGCCATGTTTCATTTGGAGACCCCCTGAGGTGCCTAAACAATGGAGCTCCCCCACATGTGATCCCATTTTGGAAACTAGACCCCCCCCCATACAAAAAAAAATAGTTTGGCAAAATAAAAAATACAGACATCAGTAGAAAAAAAAAAAAAAATGAGCGCCTGCCAAGACCAGTGCCAAACGTGAGAGCAATGCACGAGTCTCGCATCGCATCATCCACTGCAGTCTGGAAGCGAGCAACTGCGCTGGATAATGCGATGCGAGAGGGCGGGGCGGCAGATGAGAAAGGGCGCAGCGGATGGAAGATGGGAAAGGGCGCAGCGGATGGAGGAGCGGCAGAGGATGGGAAAGGGCGCAGCGGATGGATGATGGGAAATGGCGCAGCGGATGGATGGGAAATGGCGCAGCGGATGGAGGAGCGGCAGAGGATGGGGGGGGTGAGATGGGGATACCTACCTTACAGGATGGATCTAGGCAGCAGGATCACAGCAGACAGAAGAGACAGCAGACAGAAGAGGCAGCAGATGAAGGAGGCAACAGATCGAGGAGGGTGAGAGGGGGCAGTAGATGGAAAATGGGAGAGAGCAGGCAGCAGATCGGGGAGGGGGGCAGAGTCTGATGGGAGAGAGAGATGGCACATGTAGGGGAAGGGAGGGGGGCTTGCAGCACATGTAGGGGGAGGGAGGGGGGCTTGCAGCACATGTAGGGGGAGGGAGGGGGGCTTGCAGCACATGTAGGGGGAGGGAGGGGGGCTAGCAGCACATGTAGGGGGAGGGAGGGGGGCTTGCAGCACATGTAGGGGGAGGGTGGCTGGCTTGCAGCACATGTAGGGGGAGGGTGGCTTGCAGCACATGTGCTGCAAGCCAGCCACCCTCCCCCCACATGTGCTGCAAGCCAGCCAGCTACCCTCCCCCCACATGTGCTGCAAGCCAGCCACCCTCCCCCCACATGTGCTGCAAGCCAGCCACCCTCCCCCCACATGTGCTGCAAGCCAGCCACCCTCCCCCCACGTGGGGGGAGGGTGGCTTGCAGCACATGGAGGGATAGGTGGTGTGGCGATGGAGAAGGGGCAGCCGATGAAGGAGGCGGCGGCCGCCGCCGATCGGGGGCAGCAGCGGCTGAAAAAGGTGGGTGCGACGGCGGCGGGGACAGTGGCGAGCATGGCGGCGGGGACGGCGGTGGATCGGGAGCGGCGGCGGGGACGGCGGTGGATCGGGAGCGGCGGCGGGGACGGCGGTGGATCGGGAGCATGGCGGCGGGGACGGCGGTGGATCGGGAGCGGCGGCGGAGACAGCGGTGCAGCGGGAGCATGGCGGCGGGGACGGCGGTGGATCGGGAGCGGCGGCGGAGACAGCGGTGCAGCGGGAGCATGGCGGCGGGGACGGCGGTGGATCGGGAGCGGCGGCGGAGACAGCGGTGCAGCGGGAGCATGGCGGCGGGGACGGCGGTGGATCGGGAGCGGCGGCGGAGACAGCGGTGCAGCGGGAGCATGGCGGCGGAGACAGCGGTGCAGCGGGAGCATGGCGGCGGGGACGGTGGTGGATCGGGAGTGGCGGCGGAGACAGCGGTGCAGCGGGAGCATGGCGGCGGGGACAGCGGTGGAGCGGGAGCATGGCGGCGGAGACAGCGGTGCATCGGGAGCATGGCGGCGGGGACAGCGGTGAAGCGGCAGCAGCGGCGGGGCGATCGGAGACAGCGGCAGCAGCGGCGGGGCGATCGGAGACAGCGGCGGGGACAGCGGTGAAGCGGGAGCAGCGGCGGGGCGATCGGAGACAGCGGCGGTGAAGCGGGAGCAGCGGCGGGGCGATCGGAGACAGCGGCGGTGAAGCGGGAGCAGCGGCGGGGCGATCGGAGACAGCGGCGGTGAAGCGGGAGCAGCGGCGGGGACAGCGGTGAAGCGGGAGCAGCGGCGGGGAGATCGGGGACAGGGGCGGGCGGCGGGGCGATCGGGGACAGGGGCAGGCGGCGGGGACAACAACTTACCGCTCTCCTCGGCTTCCAGGGACGGTCACAGGCCGCAGATCCACATTGATTGGAGAGAGCGGTCACAAGACCGGTCTCTCCAATCAGAGCTGGGGGCTGGTGAAGCATCGATCACCCAGCTCCAGCCAATGGCCAGTGCTACAGCAGCACTGATCAGGGCTGGATTTCAATGTTCCAGCCATTTTCAATGGCTGGAACATTACAGTGGCTGTAATTGGCTGAGCGGCGTTCGTCAGCCAATCACAGCCTCTGTAGGTTCGGGGAGGAGGCACCACCCCTCCTGACGTCAGGCAGAGGTCCCCTCCTTCCCGAATCCACCGTTTAAGTAAATAAATTTCACTCCCCGGGGCTCAGGGACCGCGATTTCGCCAGAACGTACTGAGTACGTCATGGGTCCTTTAGCACCATGTCACCATGACGTACTCAGTACGTCCAAGGTTGTTATGGTGTTAAGCTGCAGTGAAAATTTAAACCTCCTTTTTTTTATATAAAAAATTATTTAGTAACAATAATCACAGCAGCATACCGTGTGGCAAAACAGTGCATAAATTGACATTTGGTACAGAGTCATTAATCATTAATATGTAAAAAATAGTGCTATAGGATTCATCAGTTCCTCATAAAATGTAAAATATCATATGAATACCGATTCCTCCCTGTGACAATTTTGAATCACAAGAATCAATTGAAAAAAGTGCAGAGTATTATGTATCAGATACCACATGCTAGTACGGGATTCCTGATCATTAAGTTCGTTCCCCGTTCTGTGGACGTGTGGCAAAACATTACTATATTTCAACTTACAGAATGACAAGCCACATAGCTTGAATGAAGGTAATGAATCCACAGATCCACCGCAGAGAAAAAACTGTTCATGTGTTACCTTATTAGAGACCTAAAATCCACGTCCTGCAACCCCAACACGTGTTTCGCCGTTTCTTCTTCAGGGGGCGTCACGCAGTGTCCTGAAGCTCTGGAGAAGTGTTAGCACTGAAGGGAATGTTGATGGTAGTTGGCAGTTCGTCGGCTAGGCTCAGCACGTAATCTCTTGTACGCTTAAGTGAGTCTTCTGTGTCGAGATCACACAAGCTGGTGCTGCCTTCTTGGCTCCCACCCAGAGCTTGCTCAAAGACCTTTAGCCTTGCCACATGTTCACATTCCTTCTGTAGGGCTTCAATTTCAGCTTCCTTGCGTGCAGATTCTGCTTTCATCTCTGCTTCTCTCTGGGCGAAGATGGCGTGTACTTTTGTTGTTTCTGCTTCAGCGCGCGCCTTTATGAGCTGCTCGTTGAGGGTTGAGTACCTTGATGAGCCTGTTTTGAGTGAGTGCCTTGAGCTCTTAACGGACCTGGATTTGTAAGATGCTGCTCCTGACATTTGCGCAATTTTTGCTTCATTCTCGCTCACAATGTCGCGCACGGTTTGGTCTCGTTCAGCATTAAGCTGTTGGAAGTCCTGTAGTTCTTTTTGAGATTCAGACGTATTTGATCTCAGCAGGGTAGAGGAATATTTTTTACAAATCTCTTTGTAGGACTGGTATGTTGAGTACAGTTGTTCAAGGATTCCCTCTGGTGGTAGCTCATGAGCACCGGGCGCAGATAAAACAGTCACTTGTTTTTGCACTCTTTGCCACAATAATGCTGTGTGGGTGTGCAGTTCAATTCTGGCTGTTTCTAGGTTCTCTTTAACCTTCCATGTTGGTCTGATCAACCGCTTAGATCTTTCACTGTAATTTAATTGTGAGTCCATGTGTTTCTCTTGTTGCTCTAAAGCAGGTAGTGAAAGGGTTCTCTTTACCTCCATCAGGAAGGGTGAATGCTGCTCTGCACTGGTTGTCAGGGAGACCAATACAATGTTGCAATCTGATCTTGCAGAATGTATTTGCAGAGTTTCTGCTGCAGCTTACAATTAGCTTATGGTGATTCTAGGTTTATAGCTGCACACAGTTCTGATAACAGGTTAATACTTTACAAGGCACTTTGTCTGAAGGTGCTATAAAGCTGCTATAAAGTTTTATGCTGTGGCTTGTTATCAGCCCCTTGGGTAATCCTTTCTCTGGATTGTGTGCAGTATAGCACTCCTGGAAACAGGTTCTTTACTGATATATGAATACTAATCCCGGTCACAGCTAGTCCTTTTCACTATTCTGTCTCTTCCTGGTAGCTGTGAATCCAACCGCTCTAATTATCAGTCCCTTAGATAATTGTATGATTCAAGCTGGGTTCACACATAGCGACAGCGACAACGACATCGCTGTTACGTCACCATTTTCTGTGACGCAACAGTGACCTTGTAAGTCGCTGTTATGATCGCTGCTTAGCTGTCAAACACAGCGACGCAGCAGCGATCATAACGTCGCTACATGTGCAGAGAGCAGGGAGCCGCGCACACTGCTTAGCGCTGGCTCCTTGCTCTCCTAGCTACGGTACACATCGGGTTAATTAACCCGATGTGTACTGCAGCTACATGTCACAGTGCAGAGAGCAGGGAGCCGCGAACACTGCTTAGCGCTGGCTCCTTGCTCTCCTAGCTACAGTACACATAGGGTTAATTACCCGATGTGTACTGCAGCTACATGTGCACAGAGCAGGAGCCGGCACTAGCAGCAAGAGCGGCAGAGGCTGGTAACGAAGGTAAATATCGGGTAACCAGGGAAAGGTCTTCCCTTGGTTACCCGATGTTTACAGTGGTTACAGGTTTCCGCAGCTGCCAGACGCCGGCTCCTGCTCCCTGCTCGCTTCATTTCGTCGCTCTCTCACTGTCACACACAGCGATGTGTGCTTCACAGCGGGAGAGCGACGACGAAAAAATGAAGCAGGACATTCAGCAACGAGCAACGACCTCACAGCAGGGGCCAGCTCGTTGCTGGATGTGACACACAGCGACAGCGACGGGACGTCGCTGCAACGTCAAAGAAAAAGGTGACGTAGCAGCGACGTCGTTGTCGTCGTCGCTGTGTGTGACACCACCTTTACTCACTCTACCGGCATCCACAGATAGCTTTAACTCAGCCCAACAATGACTTGTAGGAAGACAAGGAGAAACGCTGTAGTTTTCTTCTAGAATCTTGTATTAAGTACAAAGTAAAGGCAGGTGAAAAGGAATACTCTGTACAGGGTTGTAGACATGTCTCTTCAGCAATGGTTCCCCTCTAGACTAAACTGAAGGAGAAGGCAGGAGCTTTCTATACAAAAGCCAACTAAGGGAGGAACATAGGGACAAACTGCATACAGTCTAAATCTACCTAGTAACAGTAAGGAATTTCCTGATAGGAGGAAAAATATGCAATGCAAGAAATATATACAACACTTTGTTCCCATTCATGGGACACAACACTAGAGGTGGATGAGATACAGGTGTAGAGTTGGTGCTCCCATACCGCTGCCAGTACAGACAAGACACAACTTTGAGGCCTATCTAATAATCTCAACATTCAAAATCCTTTCAGGCAGACAGCAGTACAGCACCATCAATTGTCCGTTTTTTACGGACCGCAAAAAGGGACGGTTGTGTGAATGTAGTCTTATACTTTCTAAAAGCAACATACCATTAGATTTGTACCACATTTCTTAAGATTTTAGACTACGTTTGGAGAAAAAAGGATTATTTTTTTGAAGGATATTTATGTCAACAGTGTTAAAAATAAAAACTTGGACTGAACATTTTTAAAGATGGTTTTATATTTTTACTATTTGTATTGTTCAGAAAACATATCTACATACATAATCGGCAGTATCTGAAATCCTATTTGTCATGCACCGTGGCACAGTTTCGCAGGCGCAATTCGAACATACACATTACCGCAGCTTCCGGGCAAGAACTGGGCGTGCGCAAGTATGGCCATGAGTCACGAGTCGTGAGTCGCTTTCTCTCCTATCCACGTGTGCAGAGCTGAGCGCTCTACTTCAAACGGCTCTGACTCTGTGCTGCTGGTAACGTGTATGGGTCGGCAGCAGCTGCACTTCCCTGGCTGCCGGCGCTTTAAACCTGGCACCTGCAGCCCAGCGTGCACTGCTGACCACTGGGCTGCTTCTGTACAGAAGTTCATCTGTGGGCGACATGCTGAGCTCCTGTCCCACAGATGAACAGACTGGAAGGAAAGGAGCCGCAGCACCAAAGAATCTTACCGGGTTCAGCGCTCTACGTGGGCCCCCCTTCCCGATCTGTATGCCCCCAGCCCCCCCCACCAGATCTGTATGCCCCCCCCATCAGATCTGTATACTCCCAGTCCCCCGCACCACCAGATCTGTATGCCCCCAGTCCCTCCCCACCAGATCTGTATGCCTCCAGCCAGGCCCGGCATCAGCACCCAAACTCGGTCAAATGCCGTGGCCCCGGGCTGCCGGGGGGGCCCACTCTCGGTGGCAGGGGGGACCCGCTGCCCACGCTGTCACCAGCCTCCCCCCGCCGAGGATTGCACTTTCAATTGTATCGGCATCGCAGTTGCCGATACAATTGAAAGCAATCATGAGAGACGGAGCGGCATGCTCCCTCTGTCATCATTCTCCCCGCTGTGTATGACACTGTCGGTCTTCTGAGCCTCTGACAGCTCAGTAGCGGAGCGCGGTGACATCATCACTGCGCGCCTGCTGAGAGGTCAGAGCAACAGCGGTGAAAGGTCACTCCGAGGAGACCGGAGCAGCGGGGGAACGAGGAGAAGTATTTATGTAATAGTGGTGGCCAGATGACCATGGAGGTGCATTAAATGATATAGGTGCTGTGTAATACATGGAGGTGCCTAATGCTATCAGGGTCTGCACTGTGCTATATAGATGCTGTGTACTACATGAAGGTGCTTAATGCTATCAGGGTCTGCACTGTGCTATATAGGGGCTGTATACTACATGAAGGTGCCTAATGCTATCAGGGTCTGCACTGTGCTATATAGATGCTGTGTACTACATGAAGGTGCTTAATGCTATCAGGGTCTGCACTGTGATATATAGGGGCTGTATACTACATGAAGGTGCTTAATGCTATCAGGGTCTGCACTGTGCTATATAGGTGCCGTGTACTACATGGAGATGCCTAATGCTATCAGGATCTGCACTGTGCGATATAGGTGCTGTGTACTACATGAAGGTGCTTAATGCTAACAGGGTCTGCACTGTGCTATATAAGTGCTGTGTACTACATGAAGGTGCTTAATGCTATCAGGGTCTGCACTGTGCTATATAGGTGCTGTATACTACATGAAGGTGTTTAATGCTATCAGGGTCTGTGTGACACCCTGGCAAAACCAGGCAGTCACACATAGGCCCCCGCATAACACCTTCCCTCACCTAGGTGACATACAGCCGACCTGAAACCCTAGTCACCCCCCTCAAGGCAAGACAGGAACACCAGTGAGCGGGACCAGGCAGTAAGGGAATGCCCACCTATGGGTTTAGACAGCACGGGGCGAGAAAACAAGCAGTTAAGCGTTAGTTCAGTTTTGGAGTTCAAGTGGAGAGGAGTGTGGCCTGGAGCTAGGTGTAACTCAAGCAGAGGAAGTTCAAGTTGAATGGTGCCAGGGTCGGAGCCCTGGTACCTTGGCTAGGTGGCAGACGGTGGTCTCAGTCAGCAGGAGACGGGAAGATGGCTCTGCAGATCCGAGGAGGACCGGAGAAGGGTTGGAGCCCACCGGTACCGACACCGGAGGCCCGACTGGAAACAGTGCACAGAGGGGGTACTCGGACCCTGAAGCCAGGACCAAAACCAGCGGCCTAGCTAATTAACCAATTGAGGGCAGGATTACAGGTCCTGTCCCAACCAAAGTCCCAAAAGCAGACAACCACCCACAGAGAGGGATTGTTACGGGGGGCTGTCTGATAATAACCTAAAGGAGTATCAGACAGTCAGGGTCCACCGTGCAGACTCTGCTGCAGACTATGGCAGAGTGCAATGCCTCTGTTAACTCACAGAAGGAAATAATAAGTAAGTAAAGCAATTCCTCCCTTACTTGGAGGGTGTGTGGAATGATCTCTGTTAATAATCACAGAGACAAAGGCAATGTGTGCGAAATGGCACCTACCTAGGTCCGCTCTTCTAGTGGTGCAAAAGAGACGAACAGCAGCGTAAGCCGCACAAAGCTCCTACCTGCGTTCGCTCCACTAGTGTGCGAGGACACGAACCACTAGATATGGCACCTGCCTAGGTCCGCTCTTTTAGTGGTGCAAAAGAGACGAACAGCAGCGTAAGCCGCACAAAGCTCCTACCTCTGTTCGCTCCCCTAGTGTGCGAGGATACGAACAACTGCCAGACGCAGTATAAGGAACGTTACCCTAGCGGCAACGTCCACCTACGAGTCGAACTACAAGGCCCAGCCAGACCATGTGCCTCAGGCACCTGCCTATGTCCGCTCCCCTAAGAGGTAAGGATACGGACAGCAGCCGAAGCTGTAAGGTATAAGAACGCTACCCTGCCGGTAGCGCTCACCTAGCATAGACAGAGGAATGCCTAGAGGAACGCGCACAGAGCGTCTACTCTTATGCATGAACCAAGAGGACTGAGCGCCATGCGGCGTGTGTCAGGGTCTTATATAGACTCTGTGCCTCATCCAAGATGGAGGACACCAGAGCCAATCCGCTGCCAGAACGACAGGAGTGACGTCATGCTGGCCTATCACCGAGCAAGGCATCACAAGCACATGACCAGCGACCAATCGGCATAGAAGGTGTCAGAGACATGTGACCTCGTGTCAGCCATGATGTCACCCGCACATGTGCAATGGCTCCAAGATAGGACTTAGTCTCCGGCGCTCGCACATGTGCAGTAGCAAGAAATCTGGACTTAGTCTCCAGTGCTCGCAGCAACCGTAACAGTACCTCCCCCTCAAGGGCCCCCCTCCCGGCGACGCAGGTAATCGGCAACTAAGTCGGGAGCATGGACAGCCTCCTCAGGCTCCCAAGAGCGATGTTCCGGGCCGTAACCCTCCCAATCTATCAAGAAGAACCTGCGCCCTCTAACCATCTTAGAACCAACTATGGCTCGTACCTCATAGCTAGAGCGAGAGGAATCAGAGGCAGGAGAGTGCACTTCACGAGCGTGAGGTAAAATAGCCGGCTTTAGCAGTGAAACATGGCATTTGTCATGAATCCTAAGATGGACGGGTAACTTCAATTGGTAGACTACAGGATTTACCTGTCGAACAACCTCATAAGGACGCAGGAAGCGAGGAGCAAATTTGACAGAGCTCACTCTAAGTCTCACGTGTTTTGCAGAGAGCCACACAAAGTCCCCTGGAGAAAAGACAGGAGCCGGGCGACGAAACCGATCGGACACCGTCTTCATACGGTCCTTGGCTGCTTGGATCGAGTCTTGAGTCCGATCCCAAACCTCTCTGGCATTAGTTGCCCAGTCGGCCACAAGAGGAGGAGGTGCAACAGCGGGAAACGGTACCGGTACCCTAGGGTGTTGCCCATTATTGAGTACGAACGGTGTCTGCCCAGTGGCCTCAGCCAGCGAATTGTTAAGGGCAAATTCTGCCCAGGGTAGGAGGGAGGACCAGTTATCGTGGTTCTCAGCAACAAAGTGTCGAAGGTATATAATCATAGATTGATTGGTACACTCAACCAAACCATTGGTCTCCGGATGGTATGCCGAAGAGAGATTCAACTCAATTTGCAGAAGGCTACAAAGGTCTCGCCAGAAACGGGAAGTAAATTGCGGGCCTCTATCACAAATGATACGATCTGGCATCCCGTGAAGCCTAAAGACATGCTTGAGGAATAGTTTGGCTAGTACCCTGGAAGATGGGATTCTCGATAACGGTACGAGATGAACCATCCGGGAGAAATGGTCCGTAATGACCCACACAAATCTATGTCCCTGTGAACATGGAAGATCACCCACAAAGTCCATGCCTACCACCTCCCATGGTCTATCTGGCACTGGTAAAGGATGCAAGAGCCCAGCCGGTCTCTGCCGTAATGGACGGTTGCGAGCACACGAGTAGCAGGAACCGACATATCTCTTGACATGGCTGGCTAAGTGTGGCCACCAATACCACCTCTCCAGTAACTCTCGTGTCCGCCTAATACCAAAATGCCCACCCACCTTTGAGGTGTGGGCCCATGACAGTATATCATTCTGTCGATCAGGCGGAACAAAGGTCTTGCCCGGTGGGATTTGGTCTAACGTCACAGGGGAGAGCGTATGAAAAACCCTGGAGGGAAGTATAAGACGAGGTTCGTCAATCTCTTCCTGGGTAGAAAGCATAGAGCGAGACAGGGCGTCTGCCTTGTTATTCTTACTCCCAGACAGATAGTTGATGGAGAAGTTAAAGCGGGAGAAAAACAAGGACCAGCGGGCTTGGCGAGGATTCAGACGCTGAGCGGTTTGTAAGTACGTCAGATTCTTATGGTCTGTATAGACCTGGAAAGGATGTTTCGCTCCTTCCAGCAAGTGATGCCACTCCTCCAAGGCTAATCTCAAGGCGAGCAGTTCCCTATCCCCAATGGTATAGTTTCTCTCTGCCGGTGTAAAGGTTTTCGCAAAGAAGAAACACGGCCTTTTTCTACCTGCACCGTTCTTTTGATACAAGACCGCACCAGCACCCACTGAAGAGGCATCAACCTCTAAGAGGAAGGGCTTACTCTCATCGGGTCTTTGAAGAACGGGAGCAGTTGAAAAGTGTCTTTTTACTGCCTCAAAAGCCTGAGATGTCTCAGTAGACCAGGCTTTGGGATTAGCACCTTTCTTAGTCAAGGCCACCAAAGGGGCCACCAAAGTAGAAAAATGGGGTATGAACTGCCTGTAATAATTTATGAATCCTAAGAAGCGTTGCACCGCCTTCAAGGAATGAGGTTCGGACCATTGCAGGACAGCAGAGAGCTTCGCAGGATCCATAGCCAAGCCCTCTTGTGAGATAATGTAACCCAAAAAAGGCAATGAGGACTGCTCGAATACACATTTCTCGAGTTTAGCAAACAATGAGTGCTCCCTTAAACGGGAAAGGACACGAACGACATCCTGACGATGAGTCTCCAGATCAGGAGAAAAAATCAGGATGTCGTCCAGATACACCACTACTGAGGATAACAGTAAATCCCTGAACACATCGTTTACGAAGTCCTGAAATACTGCGGGTGCATTACATAACCCAAAAGGCATGACGAGGTATTCATAGTGACCGTCTCGGGTGTTAAAAGCGGTCTTCCATTCGTCACCCTTTCGAATTCGTACCATGTTATACGCACCCCGCAGATCCAACTTCGTAAAAACTTGAGCTCCTCTCAGTCTGTCAAAGAGCTCCGAAATTAAAGGTAATGAGTATTTGTTCTTTATTGTGATTGCGTTGAGACCCCTGTAATCTATGCAGGGACGCAAATCACCCTCTTTCTTCCGAACAAAGAAAAACCCAGCTCCCGCGGGAGAGACAGACTTACGAATGAACCCCTTCTCTAAACTCTCTCTTATATAGGTCGACATGGCCTCCGACTCAGGTATCGACAGGGGGTAAACCCTGCCTTTAGGTGGAACCGAACCTGGGATAAGGTCTATGGCACAGTCATACGGCCTATGGGGTGGAAGAACCTCAGCACCCTGTTTGGAGAACACGTCAGCGAAATCCAGATAGGGTGTAGGTATGGCAGAGAAATCAGTAGATGCAACCGCAATGACCTTGGTAAGGGAAGACATCGGGACTGACATTTCGAACCAAAACTAATAATGCTGTCAGACTCCCAGTCAATGTGAGGAGCATGAGTCCGAAGCCATGGGAGACCCAGAAGGACGTCGTCTATACCCTCAGGCAAAACAAGAAAAGAAATCTCCTCTATGTGACCCTGAGACAGGGAAAGGCGCAAGGGAACTGTCCTCAATGTAATGGAGTCAGACAACATAGTTCCATTAACAACATGGACAGGAATAGGCGCCTCTAACATGATAGAGGGAACATTGTGTCCCTTTACAAATCCTGAGGACACAAAAGTCCCGTCAGCTCCGGAATCCACAAAAGCCATAATAGGCCATGTATTCTCAGATAGCGAGAGCTGACCTGGGATACAACACTTAGAGGGTGCAGAAGACGTCTCTAGTAACCCCTCTCTAATGGTTACTAGGCCAGGGAGTTTCCCTGACAACTAGGACACTTGTTGGCATAGTGCCCAGCCTGACGACATACGTAACATATAGGAGGACCAGACTTGCGTAGTCTGGAAGACGTATGACCTAACTCCATAGGAGTGGGAGATGTTTCAGATGCTGAGGAAGATGGTAGTGGACCCTCAACAACTGGAATAGCCCAATGCTTAGGGCGTGAGGAAGAGACCTCGAGTCTACGTTCCTTATGGCGTACATCGATCCTCATTGCTACTGTGATCAAGTCCTCCAGAGAAGCAGGGACCTCACGAGTAGCAAGAGCATGCTTGACATAGCCTGCCAACCCTCTCCAGAAGATAGGAATCAACACCTTCTCTGGCCAATCTAGTTCTGCCACCAGAGTTCTAAAAGCAATGGCATAAGAACTAGTGGATAACGAACCCTGAGATAGATCTAACAGTCTCAGGGCCGCATCATGGGTAACCTGCGGACCCATGAATACCACCTTAAGAGCATCAAGAAAGTCTTGATGTCTCAGAGTAACCACATCAGAGCGCTCCCATAGGGGAGTCGCCCATTCTAAGGCTTTGTCCTGAAGTAAGGAGATGACAAAGCCTACTATGGACCTCTCCGTAGAGAAGCGAGAAGAGTTGACCTCTAGGTGTATCTGACACTGACTAATGAAACCACGACATGATCTGGCATCGCCAGAATATCTGTTTGGCAGAGCAAGTCGAGGATCATGTGCAGATGTCACCATGGTCTGAGGTTTATCCTCTATACTCTTGAGCCGTGACTCAAGTACTTGTATGTAACGGTGTAACTGCTGATATTCTGCCATAACTGCCAGACCCTTGGCTCAGTCCTAATGTTACGGGGGGCTGTCTGATAATAACCTAAAGGAGTATCAGACAGTCAGGGTCCACCGTGCAAAAACTCTGCTGCAGACTATGGCAGAGTGCAATACCTCTGTTAACTCACAGAAGGAAATAATAAGTAAGTAAAGCAATTCCTCCCTTACTTGGAGGGTGTGTGGAATGATCTCTGTTAATAATCACAGAGACAAAGGCAATGTGTGCGAAATGGCACCTACCTAGGTCCGCTCTTCTAGTGGTGCAAAAGAGACGAACAGCAGCGTAAGCCGCACAAAGCTCCTACCTCTGTTCGCTCCCCTAGTGTGCAAGGATACGAACAACTGCCAGACGCAGTATAAGGAACGTTACCCTAGCGGCAACGTCCACCTACGAGTCGAACCACAAGGCCCAGCCAGACCATGTGCCTCAGGCACCTGCCTATGTCCGCTCCCCTAAGAGGTAAGGATACGGACAGCAGCCGAAGCTGTAAGGTATAAGAACGCTACCCTGCCGGTAGCGCTCACCTAGCATAGACAGAGGAATGCCTAGAGGAACGCGCACAGAGCGTCTACTCTTATGCATGAACCAAGAGGACTGAGCGCCATGCGGCGTGTGTCAGGGTCTTATATAGACTCTGTGCCTCATCCAAGATGGAGGACACCAGAGCCAATCCGCTGCCAGAACGATAGGAGTGACGTCATGCTGGCCTATCACCGAGCAAGGCATCACAAGCACATGACCAGCGACCAATCGGCATAGAAGGTGTCAGAGACATGTGACCTCGTGTCAGCGATGATGTCACCCGCACATGTGCAATGGCTCCAAGATAGGACTTAGTCTCCGGCGCTCGCACATGTGCAGTAGCAAGAAATCTGGACTTAGTCTCCAGCGCTCGCACATGTGCAGTAGCAAGAAATCTGGACTTAGTCTCCAGCGCTCGCACATGTGCAGTAGCAAGAAATCTGGACTTAGTCTCCAGTGCTCGCAGCAACCGTAACAGTGATAGAGCAACCGCCAGGGCCAATAGATTCCACGGGTCAGCGTCAGCAGGCACGGCTCCTTAGGCACACAGAAAACCGGGAGCGGACTCATGAGTTCCAAACTAGGCAGCCAACAATACACAAAACAGTGCAGAGGAAAGGACAGAGACTACCAGCCCGGGTGAGCGGACCAGAGTACAACTGGCCGCGGCGGCCGAACACCAGCACCTTGGTTTACCAAAAGACTCATGTGATTCACTCAATTGTGAGTAACCAACTATCCCCTGGTTCACCTGGGCGTGCAAGGCCCTGCCGTCACCATACCCTGCACAGAGACACTGGGCCCCGGGGCAACCATCCCTACCCACGGAGGGTTTACCATCCAGCTGCCATTACATCTCCCCCGGGTATCCCACAACAGCAGCGGTGGTGTCTCACTTCACCACACACTGTGGGTGGCATCACAGACATTCTACAATCAATCCCGTACAAATATTTCCCCCTTTTATTCGGAGTGTCCGCGCGACCCCCGGGGAACCCCTTGAGCCGTACCGTAGACCCCGGATCTGAGCAGCGCCGGCTGCTGGCACGGGGGCGGCACATCTGCACTGTGCTATATAGGGGCTGTATACTACATGAAGGTGCTTAATGCTATCAGGGTCTGCACTGTGCTATATAGGGGCTGTATACTACATGAAGGTGCTTAATGCTATCAGGGTCTGCACTGTGCTATATAGGGGCTGTATACTACATGAAGGTGCTTAATGCTATCAGGGTCTGCACTGTGCTATATAGGTGCTGTGTACTACATGGAGATGCCTAATGCTATCAGGGTCTGCACTGTGCTATATAGGTGCCGTGTACTACATGAAGGTGCCTAATGCTATTGTAAGGGGTGGGCAGATCCCTTACAAGGAGGTGCAGTGTCCCCCTGAGAGTTGTTAAAAATTGATGTTATTTAATAAAAATGTTTTACTGTTTTAGTGGGTTCCCCTAGTGGCCGGGTGGGACGGTTGTCCCCATAGAAATTGTACAGGAGGGAGGAGGAGCCGGCAGCTTAGGGGGAAAGGGAGGGTGTGTTGAAGTCAGTCGAGTCCGGGACGGGAGAGAAGAAGCAGAAGGGGCAGAGTGTGGGAGCTGGGTGAACAGGAAAGCAACAGAAAAGAAAGAAGTTTCCTCAAGTGTGAAGCAGTATTGGTGTGGGTCCAGTCTGTGTTAGCCGGAGTGGGAGCCTAGGCGAAGTAGAGTAGCCGGGCACATCCCCACTAGAGGAGACGTCCAGAAAAGGTTTTTCCCCAGCAAGCGTTGTGAAATCATCTGCTTATTGCCTCTGTGTTTGGAAGAAGTGTACAATAAATATTAACCAAAAAGAAGGACCAAAGATCCATATCTATTTAAACTTTAGGCAGCGCAGATCCCACCATGTTACTCGTATATGAAACCAAAAAAGGTGTTTCTGCACATAAGGACTTGTGGCGCCCCTGACCTGGTCAGGCACCACTGAGTACTGCACCCATGCTGGGGACAGTACAACACAGGTAATCCAGAAGGCTGACAGGGGTGTGGAACACAGGCGCATAGTGATCAGGTCTCACACATGTACCCATGAGAGGACCCCTGGGGATCCCAGGAGGGGGCAAGCCTTCACCTTCACTGGAATAGTGGAGGGGGTAGAGCCTCCATCTCCTCTCAAGGGGTGTGGTGGAGAGTCTGGTTGCTAGGTGGCGTAGGCAAGAACAGGAGAGGAGGAGCAGTGAGTCAGTTAGAGCAGAGAACTCCATAGGGCTCAGTGAGGAGCAGACCTGTGGGGCTGTTGCTGTCTAACAGCGCCCGCGCAGTGGCTACAGACGGGGGGAGAACGGTCAACTAGGAGTGCTGCCTGAAAGCCAGCTTCAGCTAGAGAGTGCAACGGAGTGGGAAGTAAGGAGACTGCTAGAGAGCACCAGGCCCAACCGGGCGGCAGATCCCGAAGCGAAGATAGATCCAGCTTTCTTCTGCTAAACCTGCCGGTGTGGGGCTCTCAAAGCCCACACCACATCACCACAAAAGCCGCAGCCACGTAACCGCAGTTAGGGCCCATAGGTCATAGGAGGCAAGAGGCTGGAGTGGCCTGGTCCGGGGAACAAGCACACGGCAAACAACAAGGGGAGAGAGGCTGCAGCATCTTCCCTGGGTGACCCCCATAGGGACTCAAAGTCGGGGTCACCCCAAACCACCAAGGGCTAAGGAAGGCGAGTCAGTAGTCACCCTCATAAAGTCAGCCTGAAGGATACCTGGTTCCCACCTGGTTCATCTCAGCTACGCCCGGGTTACTCACCCTGCCACCTGAAGTGAGTAAAAACCCTGAAAGACATCCTGCCTGTGTGGTCATTCTGCGACTTGTGGTACTACAAACCTACACAGGGCCCTGGGGCTTGCCTCACTCTCAGGAGGCTACTACATCTAACTGCACACACCATCAGCCCCAGGCGACCCTCAATCTGCAGTGGCGGTCCCTACTGGCCGCAATACTGAGAGTGGCGTCACGATCAAAACAGAAGATTTCCTACCAGTGACGGAGATCCAGCAACGTGGAGTCCCTGAAGGTAACGCACCGACACCGACACTACACCTGCGGGGCTTCACATCTGGCGTCACGAACAGGATAAGGACTAGACCTGTCCAGACAGGTGACCATGTGCCTGGGCGGTCCGCTTGAAAAATTGGAAGCGCCGCCATATTGCCACCATGAAAAGCGCGCTGAAAAACAACAGCAGCCCGCGCTGGAAGAAGTTACCGCCCACGAAGAGGTGTGGCTACCCAGAGATCCTCTGCAGAGTCCTGACCTCGCTGATGAAGAAAGCGGAAGCGTCCAGAGACGGCGGAGCAGAAGAGAAGCCAGCAGCTTGCTAGAGAAAATGGAGTCCAGACGCGGATACCCAGAGCCAGGCTCTGCTGCCTGGTGGTGCCGGGAGCTTGCCATCTTCTGCGACCGGCTGGAGGCCGGGATTGTGCGACAGCTTAGGGAAGAACGCACGGAGCTCCTGGAGATGGCTGCGGCGGTGCGGACCTACGAGGAGGGAGCCGCGCGACGCATGTCAGACCGAGCGGCGACGACGCAGACCCCGATGCTGCCACAGATGGGTGAGTCGAGTGATGCCCCGGCCAGCACAAGTGCCCCGATCCCTGCTGCCACGCCCGCGGTCCCGGAAGAGGCGCCCGGCGCGGCGCCACCGAACCAGGCCGCAGCCACGCTAGGTGCGGCCCGCCAAGCCCAGGCCGCTGCAGCGATGCCTCGCCTGTCCCGCCGGGCTCCGACCACCACGGCAGTGCTCATCCGTGCTGCAGGTGTGACGCTGACCCAGGCTGCCACCCTGCTGAACCCGGTCCGCCAAGACCCCAACGCAGCAGCGACGCTCGTCCGCGCCGCAAGTGATATGCTGAACCAGGCCGCAGCCCCGCCGGGTGCGGCCCGCCAAGCTCCGATCACTGCCGCGACGCCCGACTCAGCCTGCACGGACCCCATCGAGGCTGCGACGCCAAGTGAGACCGCGGCTGCAGTGTCCAGTCCGGCCCGCCAGGAACCGGCCGCGACAGAAACGCCAATTCAGGCCGCCGCCATACAGGGCGCGGCCCGCCAAGACCAGGCCGCCGCCATACCAGGCGCGGCCCGCCAAGACCAGGCCGCCGCCATACAGGGCGCGGCCCGCCAAGAGATTGCATCACTATTTTCCCCGGCCTGCAAGGCCAGAGCAGACACCGCTCCCCAGTCCAGAGAGGTCCCTGCTAGGAAGACCCTGATAGGAGAGGACCCTGAATACTGGAAGCTGAAGGCTGACCTAGAGGCCCAGTTCCCACAAGAGATGGTGGATCGGTATCTGCTCCCTCCGCATACCCCCAAGGAGATTCCGGCAACCCCTGCAGCCGCGCCAGAGAGTCCACCGCCCAGACCAGCTGAAGAAAGCCCATCCCCAGCACTGCCACAACCAGAGTGCAGCGAAGAACTAAGGGGGAGAGGAGGCCAGGAAGCTGAGGAGCTGACTCCGGAGCCACCAGCAGTGGATCTATACTCAGAACCGGAGATGTTGCCCTATTCCCGCTGGGATGAAGAGGATTTGACACCGTCTGCAGACGAAGATCAGCCCAAAGACCTCACCTGGGAGCCCGCAGGCATGAACCCAGCCCGCAAGACACGGCGCAGCAGAGCAAAGTATCCTCCAACACCACAGTCTCCAGAGCAGAGAGAGGTCACAGCCAGAGACCTGCAGGAGAAAAGATTACTGAGAAGGTCTAGAGTCCAGGTCAGAGGACCCCTTTACAGAGGAGTTGTAGAGGACTTCAATTTGAAAAGCGGATACGGCTTTATTGTAGTAAGAGGAATAAAAGAGGGCATATTTGTGAATCGGAGAGATGTTCAAGCCCACCTGCCCAGAGGACATTCAGGCAGAAATTTGAAAATTGGGGACTTAGTACAGTTCACCTTGCATCAAGGAGAAAGGGGCTACTATGCCTTAGACGTAGCACCATGTCCCAGACAAGAAAGACAAGACAGAGATAAAGAAACAGATGCAGAAAAGGAAACAGACGAAGACCAAGAAAGGAAAGATAAAGAACCTACAGATGAAACAACCACAGACAAAGATCCTACAGATGAAACAACCACGGACGACGACGGAGAGCAAGAAAGTCACAGGTGCCGGTGCCCTACATGCCCACGCCCTGGTGAAACGGAGGAGTAGAGTAGAGAGAAGTAAAGAAATACAGCAAGTTACCAGTTGAAGTTTTGACAAGTTTTGTTTGCAACGTTTAAGAAATGCGCCCACAAAAACTATTGTGAGAAATAAACTTTAAGGCTATGAACTTGCTATAGCCACAAACTCTCGCAGTGTAAATAGTTACACCAGTGGCACCACCACCAGGGCCAGCCTGTTTAGGGGCTTGGCTCGTCTGCAACCAGGGGGGCCCGTCCGTAGAAAAGGGCCTTGGCTCACCTGCGACAAGAGAGCACGCCTGTTTATGGGGCCTTGGCTCACCACCACAAAGAGGGTACCTGGTCAGCACCAACTGTGGAGGCCGCCTCTGCATCCTGCCAGAAGAGGCTGACGGCGCGGATCCACCAGGCCAGGTATACCCTGAAACCACCAGCCCATGAAAGCCGCCTCTACATCCTGCCAGAAGTGGCTGAAGCCGCGGCCAACGGGAGAGGAAGATTGGAGGAAAGGTCTGGAGAAACGGATGGCCCAGACCTGGTTACCAACAGGACCGGTGACCTGCCTCCTGAGAGGGTTTTGGGTGGGTTAACGGACTTGTGGGTGGAGGGTGGTGATGTCTGATACCTGGTGGTTTTAAAGATGTTTTACATGTTTTAATGTTTTATGCATTTTAAAATGTTGTCTTGCAGCCCGAGGACGTGCTGGTGATAACTAAGGGGGAATGTGGCGCCCCTGACCTGGTCAGGCACCACTGAGTACTGCACCCATGCTGGGGACAGTACAACACAGGTAATCCAGAAGGCTGACAGGGGTGTGGAACACAGGCGCATAGTGATCAGGTCTCACACATGTACCCATGAGAGGACCCCTGGGGATCCCAGGAGGGGGCAAGCCTTCACCTTCACTGGAATAGTGGAGGGGGTAGAGCCTCCATCTCCTCTCAAGGGGTGTGGTGGAGAGTCTGGTTGCTAGGTGGCGTAGGCAAGAACAGGAGAGGAGGAGCAGTGAGTCAGTTAGAGCAGAGAACTCCATAGGGCTCAGTGAGGAGCAGACCTGTGGGGCTGTTGCTGTCTAACAGCGCCCGCGCAGTGGCTACAGACGGGGGGAGAACGGTCAACTAGGAGTGCTGCCTGAAAGCCAGCTTCAGCTAGAGAGTGCAACGGAGTGGGAAGTAAGGAGACTGCTAGAGAGCACCAGGCCCAACCGGGCGGCAGATCCCGAAGCGAAGATAGATCCAGCTTTCTTCTGCTAAACCTGCCGGTGTGGGGCTCTCAAAGCCCACACCACATCACCACAAAAGCCGCAGCCACGTAACCGCAGTTAGGGCCCATAGGTCATAGGAGGCAAGAGGCTGGAGTGGCCTGGTCCGGGGAACAAGCACACGGCAAACAACAAGGGGAGAGAGGCTGCAGCATCTTCCCTGGGTGACCCCCATAGGGACTCAAAGTCGGGGTCACCCCAAACCACCAAGGGCTAAGGAAGGCGAGTCAGTAGTCACCCTCATAAAGTCAGCCTGAAGGATACCTGGTTCCCACCTGGTTCATCTCAGCTACGCCCGGGTTACTCACCCTGCCACCTGAAGTGAGTAAAAACCCTGAAAGACATCCTGCCTGTGTGGTCATTCTGCGACTTGTGGTACTACAAACCTACACAGGGCCCTGGGGCTTGCCTCACTCTCAGGAGGCTACTACATCTAACTGCACACACCATCAGCCCCAGGCGACCCTCAATCTGCAGTGGCGGTCCCTACTGGCCGCAATACTGAGAGTGGCGTCACGATCAAAACAGAAGATTTCCTACCAGTGACGGAGATCCAGCAACGTGGAGTCCCTGAAGGTAACGCACCGACACCGACACTACACCTGCGGGGCTTCACAGACTTGTCAATAATTCATACAATATCCATCATGATTAGAAAAAATATCAAATTTTATTCAGTCATAATTGAAGTACAATATTATATTATTTTATTAAATGCTGGTCTACACAGAATTTTAAAAGAACCCTACCCCATAAAAACAAACAAAGAAACAACTGGTGCGTTGTGGAACAGTCATAGTATCAAAAATTCATATATCATACATACATATAAGTTCCTGGGTATTAGTAGGCAAGGGCACATCCAATGATTGCCCACAGCTATATTAGAGTGCCAATTAAGCTAAAAAAAATTTTAAATCTTAAACCTGCAGTTTGCATTTCATATTGCGGCCAGATCTATAATTCATAACCGTATGGGTGGAATAAATAATAGGGTTACGCTGTTTTTCAGTTGACAAAATTAATATATATATCATTAATGAAAAACAAAACACAATGTTCAAAGGCAATATATATATATATAGTTCAAACCAATACACAGGGACACAAGGCTTCCTGTTAGAGGTAAAGGGACTTTCCAAATATTAATGAAATTGTGTTATTACATAGGATAAATCCCAACATTTAAAGATATTTTGTCAACCTGATATTTGCCTTATGTTAAAGATAAATCACCCCCATTAAGGTTGAGATAATTCAGAGGGTCATGGTTAATGTACCCAGATGGTGGACCACAACGCCCAGCACCTCAGTGTAAACACTGGTGCGTTATGGAACAACCATAATAACAATAATTCCCATATCGCATATATAGACATAGATTCCTGGGTGTAAGTAAGTAAGGACACCTCCAAAGATTACCCACAAGGTCTTATATCAAGGGCAAAACCACCTCCATTAAGGTTAGAATAGTTCAAAGAGCCATGATTTGTATACCAGGATAGCGGACCACAACGCCCAATAAATATGCCTACTGGTTCAACCGACCTACGTCTGCAAAGTGTTTGTACATCTGATGGCGTTATATGCACCACCACACTCTGCCCCACCAAGTCATCTCCTGTCCCGATAGTGACGGCGGAGTCAGGGGTAAGCCTGACAGAAAAAGGGGCCACGACTACAATCCCCGAGGCACCCCTGGCACCCCGTTACATGTGGCGTAGTCGGCAGGATCCGGATTATTGGTGAAGGGTCCCGATCCCATGGTGGGAAGAACAAGTGGTGCGTTGGACCGGGCACGAGATGGTGGCAAGATGGCCGCCGTCTTTATGGACACAGTGAGCGCGCGAAGAATTGGCGCCAAAAGAAGAGCCTGGGGCTGGCCGGTGAAGAAAAAGAAGTGCGGAGTGCGCTGCTCAAAGAGGGGAGGTGCTGGCCCCAGGATGCTGATGAAGATACGTGAAGAGGGCGGCGTTACTGAAAAAAAGAATAGCCGCTTTGGCCGGGTTGATGTGATGTGCGAGACTGGGGGTGGAGTATACCCAAGAAAGTAGGCCCGCCTCCACCTTCTCCAGTATCTCCACTGTCCCCGGCGCCATTGCAAGAAACGCCAACGCAGAAACTGACTCCGAGCAAAATGGAGACTCCGAGAAAACAGCATGCTGCAGTGGGCGCGCTGGTAGCAACCAGCCTGGGCAGAGGATGCCCGAAGCAGACTGCGGACACGGAAGGACTTGCCCTTGCTTTACCGGCTGTGCCAGAAGGACCGGAGCGGCCTACAAAAGTAACCTGGGTCACTACCTGGGATGCCGCGACCGGTGAGACCTCGACTGAAGTCCGGGCCACCTACAAGGCACAGCTACATCCGGGAAACAAAGTCCTGGGAACTCCACACCAGTGTCCGGAGGTATTCCAGCCAGTCGAGGTGGGATCTCCAACCCACACAGTAGTTCCGGCCCCGGAAGAGCGACATGCCCGGGAGCTAGAAGAGGACGAGTGGGGATTCTTTTGGGAGCCGGTGAAACCGACGCCCCGGACGCAGCGAAAGTCCCCATCACCTGAACCCGACCCGGTGCAGGAGAGGTTGCTGGCCGAGACCGTGGCCCACGAGATGATGGCCGGTCCCCTTAGCGATGAGTTCGACCGGCAGTGCACCGTAGGCACCGTAGTCAAATTTAACCAGAAGGAGGGCTATGGATTCATTGAAGATGAAGAGACCGGAGACCACTTCTTCTACAACCGGGTTAACCTGGACACTGAGGGCTTACCACAACGCCTTCATACGCTGTACCCGGGAGAAAAGGTCAAGTTCCGGAGAGAAGTGGGATGCCGGGGCTTGTTTGCCGTGGGAGTGACCCGGATGCCCACTACACAAGAGGCTGCACAATGGCAGCATGAAATTGATTGGGAAGAGTGCCAATACCGGAGGCGTACCCAACAGAGATCGGTACTGGCTGATATGCCCCGTCCGAGAAACATGCTGGCGGTATCGCCCGAAGTCGTGACAGGACTGAGTGCTGATCCCAAGAAGGGGACACCGGCGGTGTTGGCAATTCACCAGAGTCTGGTCACACACCCGGTGATCGTCGTGGGCAGTCCCCAGCCGTCCCGTTCAGTGACCCCATCACCCCCGTCTGGGGTTGAGGAGGCAAAACCGGAGACGGAGGCGCCAGAACCACCAGTCAACTATGAACCGTTCCGGAGATTGCGCCGCTTGCCAGGTCAGTCCCTTTCTGATTACGTGAGGGCCCAGGCGGGCCGAATGGCAGCGCGCTTACCATCCCGAGTGACCCGTAATGACCGGAGGTAATGGACATGTTCGTGTTGAATCCCGGCAGTGTTAAAGAGCCGGGAAAGTTCCACAGTTTGCAACCTGTTCAAGCTACGAGCCCGGAAGGAGCCTGATGCTGGACTGAGCCAGGGGCTCCCTCCGTGTTGTTAAAGAAGACTTTGTTGTTTTGTGCTCCTATCTACCAAGACCGGGAGTGTTGTGAAAACCTCCGGGCAGAAGACCTGCAAAGACCGGAAGTGCCTGCTGAAGGTCTCCGGGCACACTATCTACTAAGACTGGGAGCTCCCAAGAGGGACTCCGGGCGCCAGACTCGTGCGCTCCTTGAGTGTGCCTTGATGTGAACCTGTTTAGAGTTTTTATAAAAATGACTTTGCTGCTAAAATGTGTTTTTTAGGTTCATGCCTTGCCGGGAGGCTTAGGCAGAAAGAGGGGAGGAATGTAAGGGGTGGGCAGATCCCTTACAAGGAGGTGCAGTGTCCCCCTGAGAGTTGTTAAAAATTGATGTTATTTAATAAAAATGTTTTACTGTTTTAGTGGGTTCCCCTAGTGGCCGGGTGGGACGGCTGTCCCCATAGAAACTGTACAGGAGGGAGGAGGAGCCGGCAGCTTAGGGGAAAGGGAGGGTGTGTTGAAGTCAGTCGACTCCAGGACGGGAGAGAAGAAGCAGAAGGGGCAGAGTGTGGGAGCTGGGTGAACAGGAAAGCAACAGAAAAGAAAGAAGAAGTTTCCTCAAGTGTGAAGCAGTATTGGTGTGGGTCCAGTCTGTGTTAGCCGGAGTGGGAGCCTAGGCGAAGTAGAGTAGCCGGGCACATCCCCACTAGAGGAGACGTCCAGAAAAGGTTTTTCCCCAGCAAGCATTGTGAAATCATCTGCTTATTGCGTCTGTGTTTGGAAGAAGTGTACAATAAATATGCCTACTGGTTCAACCGACCTACGTCTGCAAAGTGTTTGTACATCTGACGGCGTTATCTGCACCACCACACTCTGACTCACCAAGTCATCTCCTGTCCCGATAGTGACGGCGGAGTCAGGGGTAAGCCTGACAGAAAAAGGGGCCACGACTACAATCCCCGAGGCACCCCTGGCACCCCGTTACACTATCAGAGTTTGCACTGTGCTATATAAGTGCTGTGTACTACATGAAGGTGCCTAATGCTATCAGGGTCTGCACTGTGCTATATAGGTGCTGTGTACTACATGAAGGTGCCTAATACTATCAGGGTCTGCACTGTGCTATAAAGGTGCTGTGTACTACATGTAGGTGCCTGAATCTAGATTCACACATAGCGACAACGACGTCGCTGCTACGTCACCATTTTCTGTGACGCAACAGTGACCTTGTAAGTCGCTGTTATGATCGGTGCTTAGCTGTCAAACACAGCAGACGCAGCAGCGATCATAACGACAAGCGTCGCTGTGGAAGCGATGCAGCACTTGGTAACTAAGGTAAATATCGGGTAACCAACCAAAGTGCTTCTCTGGTTACCCAATATTTACCTTGGTTACCAGCGCACACCGCTTAGCGCTGGCTCCCTGCACTCATAGCCACAGTACACATCGGGTTAATAAGCAAACCTTTGCTTATTTCCCGATGTGTAGTCTGGCTGCGTGCAGGGAGCAGGGAGCCGGCAGCACAGGCAGCGTGAGAGCGGCGGACGCTGGTAACGAAGGTAAATATCGGGTAACCAAAGAAAGGGCTTCCCTTGGTTACCCGATGTTTACCTTAGTTACAGCTTACCGCAGGCTGCCAGAAGCTGGCTCGCTTCAGTTCGTCGCTCTCTCGCTGTCACACACAGCGATGTGTGCTTCACAGCAGGAGAGCAACGAGCAATAAATGAAGCAGGACATTCAGCAACGAGCGGCGACCTCACAGCAGGGGCCGGGTCGTTGCTGGATGTCACACACAGTGACAGCGACGGGACGTCGCTGCTACGTCACAGAAAATGGTGACGTAGCAGCGATGTCGTTGTCGTTGTTGCTATGTGTGAACCCAGTTTAATGCTATCAGGGTCTGCACTGTGCTATATAAGTGCCGTGTACTACATGGAGATGCCTAATGCTATCAGGGTCTGCACTGTGCTATAAAGGTGCTGTGTACTACATAGAGATGCCTTATGCTATGTGGGTCTGCACTGTTCTATATGGCGGCTGTATACTACATGAAGGTGCCTAATGCTATCTGGGTCTTCATTGTGCTATATGGGGGCTACTTAATGTTATATGGGGGTTGCATAGTGCCATATGGGGGCTGCATAGAGAACTATGGGGGCTTCATAACACTGTTTGGAGGAATATGGGGGCTGCATACTGCTATACCCCCAGAGTTGTATGTCACCTCCACCCCAGTGCTGTATACCCCCTCAGAGCTGTGTATACTCCCAGAGCTGCATGCCACCTCCTCACCTCAGAGCTGTTTGTCCACCCACCCCAGAGCCACTGCCCCCCTCTAGAGCTGTATGACACCCATTGCTGTATATCCCTTTCCACAGTAATGTGTATGTCCCCAGCCTCTCTTGTGAAGTACTGTATATACAGCAGTGTTAGTGTTTTCTATGTGCGACCATATCTGTTAGTGACGGCTACCAATCAGCGTGGCACAGACACATGCCCAGGAGGAGCGGGATAGACACAAGCGGGGAGGTGAATGAGGCTGCTGCCGGCTTCCCAATATTAGAAATATCTCTGTGTCAGTGTGTGCATGTATGATCTGTATCTATGTATGTTAGTGTATATGACAGTGTATAGATTTTTGTCTATTTATATGTGTTTTTGTGAATTTCCCTTTAAATATGTATGTGTACGTATGCCTGTATGTGTATGTATGTGTGCATGTCTATGTGTGGATGGGGCCCACTCAGACTCTTTCGCACAGGGCCCACAAAAACCTGGAACTGGCCCTGCCTCCAGCCCCCCCACCAGATCTGTATGCCTCCAGCCCCCCTCACCAGAACTGTACGCCCCCAGCCCCCCTCACCAGATCTGTATGCCCCCAGCCCCACTCACCACTGCTCCGGTCAGCACCACTAAGCATAGACAGATGTTCATTTCACCGCACTCCCAATGCGATAGCATCGGGCCTATTTCTAGTGAAAATATAAATCTTAAAAATCCTTTCAGACAGACAGCAGTACAGTAGCATCAATTGCCCCCCCATAGGGCCTTAAAACAGCAGGGAGGTACAGTGCATGCAACACGCAGTCTGTGGGCTGGCATTTTAATTTGAAAAATGAAGACATGCTTGAGTGGCAGTTGTAGGCCTCTTGACCACAGAAGCCTGGCAGTACACCATCACCTAGTCTGCACAGTCTCGGACTGGGATGGCAAAGACATTGGACATCCATGACTTGTTCATCTTAATGAACGTTAGGCAGTCTACGCTTTCAAGGGATCATCATGATTTAACGCTTGAAAATGTGGAGCTATCGTCCACTAATGAAGAATGTTGTGTAAAGATCATGGATTTTGGACAGTCCAGAATTCTTGGTGAAACCTTATTAATGACAACTTTGTGTGGGGCACCCAACTACTTGGCTCCTGAGGTGTTGATCACAGGAGGAAGAAGAAGCAACAGACTTAATTCATTTCGTGGCCGGTCATTGGGTAGATTTTAGTGCAGTGAGATTCCCTCAATAATGCATGTTGGTTGCGCATGTGCCTGTACATGCATGTAGTAGTCAAATTATTTGAAATTATGTCTCTAATGAGTCGTTGTTTTTCAATGTTGGCAGATAACGTAACTTGGGTCATCCTTTTGGTATCTCAAAAAAGCCCAGGCTAGGCAACTCTTGCTACATGTTTGTGCTGGAATCACCAACGTAACAGCCTTACCTTTCTCCTCCTCATGATCTGCTGAGCTACACAGCTGCGTGCCTTTGGATTCACACTAAGTTGGATCTACAACTGCATCAGCAGGCTCTGTTGTCCCACTCTTATACTTCCTGACCTGACATCATAGAACAGTACTCGTGCGCCTCAGGAATCTGAGTCTCATCATCATCACCTCCAACTCCGGGTATTAACGTCAGTTGATGAGGGTCAGGATCCTACTGGGACCCTACTTTGTCCGGGCTTGGATCCAACCCACAAAGATTTTGGGCATTGGTGCAGATGCTTTCCTCCTCAACAGTCTGGGAATCTTTGGAGTGGACCTATGATGGCCATGGAATAGAATGTCTAAAGAGCTCTTGAGACTTGCCCATGTGTGGTCCCCCACAGTCACTTTGCCGGTAGGAGATTTGTGATGCGAGTGCAAACAAGTGTAATTGAGGTGGCACCTCTGGGGTGTGAACTGTGTGTGATGTTGAGGTATATGAAAAGGAGGAGAGGCCACTTGATGCAGCGCTTGCCATCCATTCCTGCGTCTGCTGTTTATCAGCCTCATTTCGAAGTTGAAGTGAGGTGCGGATGCTAAAGAAATCTAGTGGAGTAGGCTGTCCAGAAACAGAAGTTGCTCTCATTTCTCTTGCGATAGGATGAGCTGGCGTTTGCTCACTAGACCTTTGAGAGAACTTCCCACATGTACACCTACAACACCCCGCCTATTCCCCCTTCAACGAAAACCTTGTTCTGATTTACCACTGATGGTTAATGTACCCTTCCCTTTTGAAACAGATGTTTCGCAACCTTACGCCCACGTGATGTCCATCACAAGGTGGCGCTAGACACTACTTGCGTGAATGTGAATTGAGAGATAATCAGGCAAGTTGAGTTCAGAAACCAGCAAGTAGCGACAGGACACTAGGAGCAGACAGGTCAAGATAGAAGCCAAGGGTCAGGATTCCAGGAAAGTACATACAGGATACAGGGAGCAGGCGGGGACATGGTGAGGAGGAGGTCTGAGATCAGTAACTAGGAGGTAACAACAAAAAAAGGGAGACAGGCAGAGAAGAATAAACATCAGTCCAGGGTCAAGAGCCAAGATCAGATTACTAATCACTATGGGAGCCGAGAGCACTACTGTAAACAGGAAGTACGACTTGCGACGATCCATGCGCGAATGCTCCCTAATGAAGCAGAGCAATCACCAGGAATGAGGAGCATCTGCGTAAGCACCTCCCAGGACCAGCGAACCCAGAGCTGAGAGACAAGTCGTCCATAGGTTTTAAAGACAAACAGCAAAGCATCCAAACCTGCAAAAAGCTCTGCATGATGGAACAGCAAGTACAGACTGTGATGGGGTATGCAACAGAGCAGGCAGGGACACCAGGCTGATGAACAATCCAACAAGTTTTATTGAGGCAGGAAGCATAATACATCCAATATCTAAATGGTTCTTTAGAGTCCACAATGAGTGCACACAAAGAAAACAGATCCGGGGCGCCACCCAGCAATCCGACGCCAAGGAAAATGGAGCAACAATCCTTAGAGGAGTTTCTTAAATCCAGTAGCGTGGCTGAGACAACACAATCCCATGTAGCAGCTAATCTTCAATTTTCCATAGTCCATACACAGGCACCAGGACCTGCCCTCAGCACAGATCCTCTCCTTTCACCCAACAAAGCATCAACTAACTAAAAAAAACATGTGGCTGATTCTTCCACCTCTCCTTTGATCCACCCACTGGATGGGAAAGGGTTCACATCCACTTTTGAGTATGTTACAATATATGGAGAAGTTTCCAGGAACTACAGGCTGGTATTGGATGAGTCCTATGCGGAAAAGAACAAAGAGACAATCGCCCACTAGATGTTGACCTAGGCCTGATTACATTAAAGTATAGCCACATAGGCCAGTGAAGGACATGCTGTTACAATACTGCTGGGGGCTTGATTACATTATGGTACAGGCTGGGGGGACACACTGTTACAACCCCTTCCCCCCTCAAGTTGTGTACGGACTAATGACCTCTACAGGTTGCAGGTGTGACGCCCTGGACTATTCAGGTCGTCACAGGGTACTGCACAAACTGCCCTCCCCGTGTAGTATTCAAGCCCCCATGGTTCTGGGAACCTAACTTGCAATGCCTCCACCATTATTCACAAATCCTAGATACAATTTGCACCACATCTGTCAGGCACACCAGTGAGCTGCTTAAGCAGGAATAGGGCCGCCCACCTAGGGGGTCAGGCAGGGAGGTGGGAAATGTTAAGTCAGTTGAGTGGTAGCCCTCGAGCTATGAGGAGCTCTGAGGAAGCTGGGAGTTGTAGCTCCCAGGGGAGAAGCAGACTAGGTCGCAGACGGTGGTCTGGACCTAGAGGAGTCGGACCCCCGGTCACAGGGGTTGAGGCTAAGTGCCTGGAACCCATCAAGGAGGACGGTCAGCAGCCTGGTCCTATCACCGGTCCGGAACCGAAGGCACGTCGGGGTACACGGACCCTAAGTCGGGGAGAAGCTTAAGGCGACCCGGCAATTAACCTGCGGAGGACAGGACCTTTATGGACTGTTCCCATTAAGCTCAGACATCGGGGGCACTAGCACAACGAGGGGGATAGGGCTTTCCAAACAAGTGGCCCACTGAAATCCCAAGCGTGAGCTCCTGAGACCAGGCTCCTTCACTTAGCCATAGTGGGGTGCGGGGCCCAGAAAGCTCCAAGCTACCGGGCCACAATGAACAATCTAAACTTTTGTGCCAGGAGGCAGGTTACGGACCACCAGGCAGTGCTGCAGGGGACGGGACCCCGATGAGCTCCCCTCGAGAGGCAACGGCAGTCAGAGACTTAGTTTACCCTGTTGTGAGCATCTGCTTCATTGCTGAGTGAGTACCTGACTGACCCCTGCACTGCAACCCTGCATCACCATCCAGAGTCCCGAGGCCTACCCCTACCCGTGGAGGGTAACGTCATCTTGCTGCCCCACTCCATCACCCCGGGTACTCCCAATGGCAGCGGCGGTACTCCCAATTACGATACACCACGGGTGGCATCACAAACTATACCAATCCCCTTTAAATACCCCCTTTTCCATTTGAGTGTGGCCCTTAGCCCCCCGAGTCGGGAGACCCTCAGGCCACGAGTAATTACCACCCCCGAATCCGAGCGGTTAAATCTGCTGTAGGAGCGACAAACTTGTCAATCACACAAGTCATGGCTGACATGACTCAGGGCTCCTCTTGCCTGGACAATCCATCTGCATTTTGGTGTTGGCTGCCTCTTCTATATTGTATGGTAAAGCTATAGGGTTGAAGAGCCAGGTTCCATCGTAGTAAGCGTCCATTGTCCCCAGAGACTCTGTTCAGCCAAGTGAGTGGATTATGATCAGTAACCACAGTGAATTCTCGTCTATACAGATACGGCCTTAGTTTCCTATGGGCCCATACTACAGCCAGGCATTCCTTCTTAACAGTTGCATAGGCCACTTCTCGGTCCAGCAGCTTCCTGCTGAGGTAGGCAATGAGGTTCTCCTCCCCAGCTGAATTCACCTGGCTGAGTACAGCTCCCTGTCCATAAGAAGAGGTATCCGTCTGCACAACGAATCTCCTCTTGTAGTCTGGAGCAGCCAGAACAGGGTCACAGACCAAGGCATCCTTCAGCAGGTTAAAAGCCTCATCACAGGCTGGAGTCCACGTCACCACTGGGGCATCGTTTTCTTGGTGAGATCTGTAAGGAGCTTGGCCACAGTGCTGAAATGATAAACGAATTTTTGGTAATAACTGGCAGTGTTCAAAAAAGCCATAACTTGTTTCTTGGTTTGGGGTACAGGCCAATCTTTAATAGCCTGGATTTTGGCAGGTTCAGTATGTAGCTTCCCTCCTACTCTATGCCCTAGGTACTGTACTTCACCCATTCCCAACTGGCATTTATCTGGTCGAATGGTTAGGCCTGCTGCAAGAATTCATATAATAGAATAAAGCCTGGCTCAACTAGTAGTAAACTGGTGCCATCGAGGAAAAAATGTCAATATAGTGAAAAATAACTCGGGCACACATAAATAGAAAAAGTAAGAAATGGAAACATGAAATTTCTTTCAATTTGCTTGCTTTTTATTATTGCAAAAATCAAAATCTAACATTTCGGCCCAAACCCTGGGCCTTCGTCAGAAAGACAAAAATGAATCTGTGTAATACAAACACCAAAAAGACATTTTTAGAATATGTACAGAAAAAAATTATATCAATCTAATATATAAAACTGAGTGTATGTGTGTATGTATGTTTGTGTGTATGTCCGCTAAAGAAATCCGCATTGTCGCATTTACAATCACAAAATTTTTCACAAACACCCCATGTGACTCAGGGAACGTCATAGACTATGTTTGGACAAGAAAATGTAACCCCGCACTTTACAGTTACTCTCCAAAAAACCTGCCTCCATTACAGTGAATGGAGCTGTGAGCTACAGCTATTAATAGGAGAGATGATTGGATGCTATAGGACAAAGGACATTCATAGTATAAGAAGCTTATGTGTGAGGTAAAATGATGTCGGTGGAGAGATGGATAGAGATAGAGACAGACTGAGAGACAGACAGATAGGCACAGACAGCGAAAGAGGCACACAGGGAAAGAGACAGAGACAAACAGACAGGAAAGAGACAGAGCGGGGAAAGAGACAAAGCAGGGAAAGAGACAGAGCGGGGAAAGAGACAAAGACAGGGAAAGACAGGGAAAGAGACAGACCGGGGATAGAGAAAGACCTCGGAAACAGACAGACCTGGAAAGAGTCAGATGGGGAAAGAGACAGACGGGGAAAGAGAGAGAGACAGACAGAGGGAGAGAGACAGACACAGAGATAGAGAGAGACAGAGACACAAAGATAGAGAGAGACAGAGAAACTGATACAGAGACAGACAGAGAGATAGACACAGACAGACAGACAGACAGAGACTGTGAGAGAGACAGTTAATATCCCGGGCAATGCACGGGTACTACAGCTAGTATATAGTATAAAAAAAAAAGAAATAAGTAAAAAGTGTAGTGATCAGAAAAAAATATGATGGATAAACCACAAACCTTGTGTAACAAGCTAATAAAGAGAGATGGGGTCGAAAGCCATATGTATAGGTATAGGTTAGGGTCCTGTGAAGGAAGCATATAGAGTATAACATATAGAAGTGAATATAGCCAGCGGTAGAGAACGTGAGTTACACAGAGAAAGATTACAAATACCTGTCCTTAATGGTAAAGATGCATATATCAGAAGACTGCCAGGTGGAGTGCAATGGTGATTCCCGTGTGAAGGTTCCTGTAGTGCAAACAGGTAAACCAGTGACCGTTTTTTTAAACGGTGTGTGGGAGGTAGAGTTGAGCGCGGTTCGAGGTTCGCGGTTCTCCAGTTTGCGGTTCGAGTGATTTTGGGGGGTGTTCTAGATCGAACTAGAACTCTAGCTTTTTTGCTAAAATTCGATAGTTTTAGATACGTTCGAGAACGGTTCTAGCAGCAAAAAGCAGGGATTTTTACAGCTACAGTGTGCAGGAGCCATCGCTGGCAGCCTTCCAGAAGCTGGTAACCAAGATAAACATCGGGTATCCAACCAAAGCGCTTTGGTTAGTAACCCGATGTTTATCCTAGTTACGTGCAGGAAGCCCACACTTCCCCGCTCAGCTCGCTCCGCCCACTTCTGCCCGCGGCATGTACACACACACTCACACACACACACTCACACACACACACACACACACACACACACTCTGCACACACACTCTGCACACATGGTCCCACTCGGCTTACCTGCGGTGATGAAGTCCCGCCATCTTGACCTCAGCGCTGTCACTGTCCTCCATGGCCGCTGCTTGTCACATCACCTTCTCTCGCTTCTGACCCGAGACTGACTAGCGGTGACGTCACGAGCCTCTCGCGATACTTGGCTGTGAAGGCGGCGGTCATTGAACTCAGTGACAGGTGCTGTCAGTGTGCTGGAGATCAGCGCAGGTAATGTACCTCGCTGACAGCAGCACTTGTCATCCCCTGCAGTGACCTGGGCTGACCCATTGATGTTAGCTCAGGTCACTGCACTGCTCTCCCAGCCAATGGGGAACATTCTGCTCTTCATTGACTGGGACAGTGTGGATCGTCATGGCAACCCCTTGGATTACACCAGACCTGGATTTGTTTTTCTTTCTAATAAATTGGTTAAAGAGGGAATGTTTTGGGGAGTGTTTTTTCAAATAAAAATGTGTTTGTCGTCTATTTTTTTTTATTACTGACTGGGTTGGTGATGTCGGGTATCTGATAGACGCCTGACCTCACCAACCCCAGGGCTTGATGCCAGGTGACATTACACATCTGGTATTAACCCCATATATTACCCCGTTTGCCACCGCACCAGGGCGCGGGATGAGCTGGGGCGAAGCACCAGGATTGGCGCATCTAATGGATGCGCCACTTCTGGGGCGGCTGCGGCCTGCTATTTTTAGGCTGGGGAGAGTCCAATAACCATGGACCGCCCTAGTCTGAGAATATCAGACCCCAGCTGTCTGCTTTACCTTGGCTGGTGATCCAATATTGGGGGGACCCCTACGTGTTTTTTTTTTTAATTATTATTTAATTTAAAATAACAGCGTGGGGTGCCCTCAGTTTTGGATTACCAGCCAAGGTGAGGTTGCCAGCTGTGGTCTGCAGGCTGCAGCCGTCTGCTTTACCCTAGCTGGCTACAAAACTAGGGGGAACCCTACGTCATTTTTTTTTAAATTTTTTTGGCTAAATACAAAGCTAAGCACCCCTTAGTGCCACATGAAAGGCACCAAAGGGTGCAAAATTACAAAATGCAGGAGAGTGGGACATTATGTGTCTTTCTGCCATTATAATGACAGAAATACTGATATGAAGTGCACAAGCACAAGAAAATGACCAGAGCGCACTACGCTGTGAAAAGTAGTAGAAAATGGCACTGGAGTGAACATGTGACCGCCTCATGTAGGATGAAGCTATGGATCCTGGGTAAATTTATGCATTTACCATCCTTCAGTTTTTTTGCAGTACACAAAAAAACCGGAAGGCACACGGATGACAAACAGATGACATACGGACCGTCTACGGAACGGAAACGGATGCCACACGGATGCACCCGTGAAAAAAACGGACTGTTTTTTGCAGACCGCAAAAATGGATCGGTCGTGTGAATGTAGCCTTATTATGATCTGCCGTTTATAAACAGCAGGCAGAAATAAGTGAATAACGCCCCCCAGCGTCAGAAAATCTCCGGGGTTTCAGGGCTAGCTGAGACCCTGGAGATCATGATTCAGGACGGTTTTTCCAATCCCCGCTCACGTGATCCCAGGTATACACCGTACACCGATGATCACGTTACAGTAAATGACAGCACCGGTAAAAAATTATTTATCTCCCATCTGGCATGAACAAACACTTCTTCTCCACTTCTTCTCCACTTTTTCTCCACTTTTTCTCCACCTTTTCTCCACTTTTTCTCCACTTTTTCTCCACTTTTTCTCCACTTCTCCACTTTTTATCCACTTTTTCTCCATTTTTTCTCCACTTTTTCTCCACTTTTTCTCCATTTTTTCTCCACTTTTTCTCCACTTTTTATCCACTTTTTCTCCATTTTTTCTCCACTTTTTCTCCACTTTTTCTCCACTTCTCCACTCTTTCTCCATTTTTTCTCCACTTTTTCTCCACTTTTTCTCCATTTTTCTCCACTTTTTCTTCATTTTTTCTCCACTTTTTCTCCATTTTTTCTCCAATTTTTCTCCACTTTTTCTCCACTTTTTCTCCACTTTTTCTCCATTTTTTCTCCACTTTTTCTCCACTTCTCCACTTTTTCTCCACTTTTTCTCCATTTTTTCTCCACTTTTTCTCCATTTTTTTCTCCATTTTTTCTCCACTTTTTCTCCACTTTTTCTCCATTTTTTCTCCACTTTTTCTCCACTTTTTCTCCACTTTTTCTCCATTTTTTCTCCATTTTTTTCTCCACTTTTTCTCCACTTTTTCTCCACTTTTTCTCCGTTCTTTTTCTATGGTCGGTCTACCCATTAGCTCTGCCATGCATAGTGTAGCTCTACACCTACTGCACATGTTACTTTATGATTGACATCTCTTTCGTACCAGAGCTGTCTAAGCCTACTCTGACCCCATATTTGTCATTACTATATTGTCCTTGTACTGTATTATGACATTTGTATCATGTGTTTCATTTCTTGCTGTGTTGCAATTTTTTTGCTGCATCCCAATTGTACCTCTACATTGTTCGAGTTTATGTTATTGTTCTCTCACTCTTATGTGATACTGATTATTGTCATTTTTCATGATTACATGCAGATAAGTCCAATCTGACGAAGGCTCAGGCCGAAACGTCATTTGTAACTTGTTTTGGACAAAAACATATGCTTATGAAAAAAAAATTTTTCTTAATACGGACCAATAAAGAGTGATTTTGCATTACTATCCGTTGTGACTTACTGACTTAGTCTGGGAGATTTAGAGTGCCGAGGTTACTCACTAATTTTATCTATTATTACCTCTGAGCACCTATATACCAGTGAGCAGAGCTTCCTCTACAGTAGTTCTCCTGATTAGGCATGCCCTTACCTCATGAGCAGGGCATTGCAGCTTTGGTAGCAACCATTACGACATGGACTCTGCTGCTGTGGACCCGAGAAGAGTGAGTGCAGATTCATTGCACCCACACTCCTCACATGAAGGGTCCGCACTCCTAGAAAATGGGGGATACGTTCCCTGAGTGTCTCCCCCCCCATATTCTAGACGGTCCAGAGTCGTCGTGGGACCCCTTTATTTTTTTTCTTACAATAAATTGGTGAAAGAGGAAATGTTTTGGGGACTGTTTTTTCAAATAAATTTCTTTTGTCGATTTTTTTTTTTTTTGTTAGTACTGACAGTTTATGATGTTGGGTATCTAATAGACGCCATGACATCACAAACTGCTGGGCTTGATCTCAGGTGACTTTACAGCTAGTATCAACCCGATTTATTACCCCGTTTGGCACTGCACCAGGGCACGGGATGAGCTGGGGTGAAGCGCCAGGATTGGCGCATCTAGTGGATGCGCCACATCTGGGGTGCCTGCGGCCTGCTATTTTTAGGCTGTGAAGGCCCAATAACTATGGACCTTCCCACCCTGAGAATACCAGACCACAGCTGTCCGCTTTACCTTGGCTGGTGATCCAATTTGGGGGGGACCCTACTTTTATTGTGTAATTATTAATATTTATAAAATAATTATAAAAAAGAGCCTAAGGGGACCTCCACATTGGATCCCCAACCACGGTAAAGCTGCCAGCTGTGGTTTTCAGGCTACAGCCGTCTGCTTTACCCTAGCTGGCTATCAAAAATGGGGGGACCCAACGTCATTTTTTTTTTAACTATTTTTTAAATAGAAAAAATTAATGGGCTTCCCTGTATTTTGACTGCCAACCAAGGTAACGGCAGGCAGATGGGGGTGGCAACCAATAGCTGTCTGCTTTATCTGCGCTGAGAATCAAAAATACCGCGGAGCGCTACGTCATTTTTTTAAAGATTTATTTTTACAGCACTGTGATGTCCAGCAATCAAAATACAGGGAAGCCCATGTTTTTAGTTATTTAAATAAATAATTAAAAAAAATATATGGGCTCCCGCTGCATTTTTTGTATTGCTAGCTAAGGGTAATCCAAGCAGCTACTGGCTGCTAACCCCCACTGCTTGGTGTTACCTTCACTGGCAATGGAAAATCCAGGGAAGCATTTTTTATTTTTTTTTGCCAAAAAACTACAAAAAAAGGACGTGAGATTCGCCATATTTTTGTATGCTAGCCAGGTATAGCAGGCAGGTGCTGGAAGAGTTGGATACAGCGCCAGAAGATGGCGCTTCTATGAAAATGCCATTTTCTGAGGCGGCTACAGACTGCAATTTGCAGCAGTGGGGCCCAGAAAGCTCAGGCCAACCTGTGCTGCGGATTCCAATCCCCAGCTGCCTAGTTGTACCTGGCTGGACACAAAAATGGGGCGAAGCCTACGTCATTTGTTTTCTAATTATTTCATGAAATTCATGAAATAATAAAAAAAGGGCTTCCCTTTATTTTTGGTTCCCAGCCGGGTACAAATAGGCAACTGGGGATTGGGGGCAGCCGTACCTGCCTGCTGTACCTGGCTAGCATACAAAAATATGGCGAAGCCCACATAATCTTTTCAGGGGGCAAAAAACTTCTGCATACAGTCCTGGATGGAGTATGCTGAGCCTTGTAGTTCTGCAGCTGCTGCCTGTCTGTATGGAGAAGAGCAGACAGCAGCTGCAGAACTACAAGGCTCAGCATACTCCATCCAGTACTGTATGCAGAAGTTTTTTGCCCACCAAAAAAATGACGTGGGCTTCGCCATATTTTTGTATGCTAGCCAGGTACAGCAGGCATCCACGGGCTGCCTCCAACCCCCAGTTGCCTATTTGTACCCGGCTGGGAACCAAAAATATAGGGAAGCCCGTTTTTTTTAATAATTAAAAAACAAATGACGTGGGCTTCGCCCCATTTTTGTGTCCAGCCAGGTACAACTAGGCAGCTGGGGATTGGAATCCACAGCACAGGTTAGCCCGAGGTTTCTGGGCGCCTCTGCTGCGAATTTCAGTCCGCAGCCGTCCCAGAAAATGGCGCTTTCATAGAAGCGCCATCATCTGGCGCTGTATCCAACTCTTCCAACAGCCCTGGAGCCGGGTGGCTTGTTGGGTAATCATGAGTTAATACTGGCTTTGTTTTACTAGCCAGTATTAAGCCAGAGATTCTTAATGTCAGGCACATTTTACCCGGCCATTAAGAATCTCCAATAAAGGGTTAAAAAAAAGACACCACACAGAGAAAAAATACTTTAATAGAAATAAATACACAGACACATTAGAGACTCCATCTTTATTACCCCCTGTCAGCCCTCCACGATCCATGGTCTTCTGTCTTTCTCGTTCAACAAATGCAGCTCTGCTACATCACTGCTGCATGGGGGAAGATGCTGCTTCCCCCATGAAGTGAAGTGAAGCAGCGTGCAGCCTTCACTCCGTGAGTGATCAGTGCTGCTGGCTGTCAGCGGTAACAGCGGTAACGCTGACAGACGCGTTACCATAGGAACGGTGCTCCCGGAGCCGCGGTTAGCGGTGACATCACCGCTAACTGCGTTGCTATGGCAACGGTGATCTCCGTTAATGACCGGCTGTGTCAGCCGGTCCCTAACGGAACGGGGAGTCGACCGTGTGCTACAGCATGTCGCCGGTACACGGCGATACACAAATGTGCACCGTGTACCAGAGAGATGCACTCGCAGGTCCTACATGACGCGTCATAGTCATGTGACCAGTCTGTAGCCAATGAGATAATAGCCACGTGACTGGTCACATGGCTATTTTGACATCACGATAGGTCCTGCATCTCTGCTGGCAGTGCCGGTCACCGGGAGGATTCAGCGATCATCGGATGGAATAGCGGCAGGAGACAGAGTGCAGGAGGGATCGCGGGGACTGGTAAGTGTTATGGCAATGTTTATTAACTGTATGTGTACATTTATAATGCATTTTTATGTGTTTGTGATTGCCTCCCATTATAGCCTATTGGTTCTAGTTCGGTTCGTCGAACGTTCGACGAACCGAACTCGAACGGGAGCTCCGTTTTGCGAACCGACCTCGAGCCGAACCGCAACCGGTTCGCTCATCTCTAGTGGGAGGAGATAAACATGGCATATGCCGGAGGTCCTGTTTGTAAAACGCAGGGCTGTGCCGTGGCACGCAAGCTCACCAATGCGCAGAGAGGCCAGAAAGACCCAACGGCGCATGCACGCATGCTAGCCACAGACAGCCATAAAGATTCCGAGTGCTAAGGTCAGGATGCAGGTCAAGCGCATGCGCAGACCGTCCGCTATTGCAGAAGTGACCGCGCATGTGCAGACACGCGTCCAGTGTGCAACGTTGCTACGAACTGCAGGTAACAGGTGAAGGGAGATCAGAAAGACGTTTACTGCGCCTGTAGAAGAGAAAGAAGATGTTAGGATAACGCTTGATTGCTGGGGATATAAAATAAAATAAAAGAATAACTATCGATTAGTATAGAAAAGACAAAGAAAAATGAATGAAATGACAAAGAGAATGAATGAAAAAGACAGAAAATGAATGAAAGAGAATAAGAAATTAATAAAAAATAATAAGAAATAAAATGAATTATGAATGAAAAAAAATTAAAAAAGTGAAAAACCTAGTAAGATTAATATTAAATAATAAAAATAAAAAAGAATAAAAAATGAAAAAAGAAAATAAACACCATAATAATGAAAAATAAAAGTAAAAAAGGGGAGGTAAGGAAATAAATGATGAAAATAAAAAATGAAAGATGAAAAATAAATACAATAATTGTGAAAAATAAAAATGAAAATTAAAAGGAAGGTAAGGAAAAGGTGAAAGTGGTATGTGCAAGCATAAATAAGAACAAAATTAAAATAGAATGAAAATAAAATAAAAATGGAATAACAAGAAACCGAAAGAAAAATAAAGCATTAATGATAATAATGAAAGTTGAAAAAATAACCAAATTTTAAAGAAAAAATATCCTAAATATCTGATCTGACAACCCTGCCCCCATACCTAAGAAACCCCATGTAATAACTTAGTAAAAGACCTCATACTTCCGGTTGAGGCCAGCTGGTTCAAGTGTCGGCAAGGTATAAATCCAAAATGCCTCATGTTCTGTAAGCTTCTGTATCCTATTCCCCCCTCTCCTATATTGAGGGACATGTTTGATATCTTGATACCGTAACTGCACCACTGTGTGACCTGCCTTTATAAAATGTGCCAGAATAGGTAGGAGAGTCTGTTTACATCTTATAGTAGATAGTATAGTATTATGTTTACCAATCCTGTCTCAGATATGCTGGGTAGTTTCCCAAACATATCCGAGACCAGATGGACATTTTATAAGATATATAACATACGATGAGTCGCATGTGAAAAAATCCTTTATATAAAAGATCTTACCAGTCCGAGGATGAGTAAAGGAATTACCCTTTGTAATGTTACAACATTGTGTGCAGTGTAGACTCGGGTAGTTACCCGTCCGAGTTGTGTGTAAAGTAGTTTGACAAAGTTGTCGGAACTGAGAACCAACATCAGCTCGAACGAGAGTATCTCTCAAAGTCCTAGGTCATTTGTTACAAAAAAAGCGGTGGGGTTTTAAATTCCGGAATATTGGGATATGCTTTCCCTAATAGGGACCAATGTTTCATGATTACCCGTTTCATACGGGTATGAAAGGGATGATAAGTAGCCACGCAAGCTGCCCTAGGGCCTTGTACAGGGGTAAGTTGGCTCTGGGTAGAGCTCGGTGATGCCACATTGCGTGGCTAACCTCTTGCCAGAAATGTATTGCTCACCTCTGTACGTGACTCACATAAGTCAGGTTCCGACACAATGCGCTCAACTCCCTTAATCTGTGACATGAATAAGGCCTTGTTCACATGTTTTAGATGTGCACTAGTAAATGTAACAGACTATTTCTGTCAGTGGGTTTAACGTAAAGATCAGTCATGATCCTACCGTTACAAGATTTCGAGACTAAAATGTCCAAAAAATTAATAACCTATCGGAATGTAAAGTCAATTAGAGATTAGGTAAACAACCGTTGAGATCTGAGTAGAATAACTGTAATGATGCCTCGTCACCATGCCAAATCATGAAGATATCGTCTATATATCTGCGCCATGAGATCACATGTGTATTAAACAAAGAATACATATAGATACATAAGTATCTTCAAAATGTGCCATGAAAATATTGGCATACAGTGGTGCCATGTTGGATCCCATGGCGGTCCCTTTACGTTGTAAATAAAACTGATCCCCAAAGAGGAAAAAGTTATTGTATAGGACTAGTTAATTTCTTTTGTGCCGGGGATAATCCATCCTGCTTATCAAGAAAAATGTTAACCGCATGAATCCCTTGTCAGTGATCTATATTTGTATAAAGACTATTTACGTCCAATTTAACTAGCATGTCCTCTGGGGAGATATCACCTAATGCCCTAAGATGTTCAAGTAAATCAGAGGTGTCTTTAATATACGAAGGAATCAAGGGTATCACCGGATTAATGCTCTAAAATAATTGCCAAAGATGATAGGATAGACGCCACAATGGGGCGTTCCGGTGGTTGATTCAAACTCTTGTGTATTTTAGGCAACATATAAAAAGAAGTCTGGTGTAATGGGATAACTTTTGACTAGAATTTAGCCAGTTTTTTATCAATGGTACCATATCCCAAGTGTTCCTCTATTAAGCATTTGATATGGTCCCTAATCCTTTGTGTAGTATCCCGAGGGATAGGTGTATAAGTAGAAGAATCCTCTAATTGCCCATAAATCTCTGAGATATAGTAAGATCTGTCCATCACAACTATGGTGCTTCCCTTATCAGCCGGTTAAATAACTAACCTAAGATTATTCTTAAGATCTTGTAGAGCTTGACTTTCTTCTGGTGTAAGGTTATTATGGATGTGCATACGGCCATCCTTGATATCATCAATCTTCCTGGTGTCAGTGGTGTTATGATCCGGAAACATGGAAGACAACCATAAATCATCGGTAAAAGGTGACAAGAGCATTGGCAACTAATCTGGCCGCCATCCCCTTACTAACCATCACAACTAGAAGTAGCCGAGGGGGTGAACTAACATCCTGTGCACTGCGGACCCAGACAGAGAATTAGCTATTCCTAAAGGAAGGAAAGATGAATAACTCTCTGCCTCAGAAAATAGATAAAGAATAGCAAGCCCCCCACATTCAAAGACTGCGATGATATAGGAAAACACAATACACAGATAGATGATAGGATTAGCAAAAGGTGAGGCCCTACTGACTAAATAGGACAGGACAGGAAAGGGACTGATGGTGGCCAGAGAAAAACCCTGCAAAAATCCAACAACCTGATAGTACAAAAAAGCCCTCAGATCGCTAGATCTGAACTCCGTCCTATACCAGGCGCTCTTGCCATACCAAAGAACAGAAAGCAGGAACCAATACAAATTCAAGAAGCAACAAACACATGGACTTATAGGAGCAATACTCCAAACATAGCTGCAGGGAGCTTTCCAGCTAAGCAACTGAGAGGGAAGATCCCTGCATGCAAATAAACTGAAAACAACCACAGTAAATGACAAACTGAGATAAGAACAAAAAGAACCAAACAAAAATAAAGAGCCAAGCACTTATCTGGGGTAGATGTGGTCTGGAGCAGGATGAAGCAGGCTGGTGAACAAAGAACAACTGACATCCGGCATAGCCTGCTATCAGACCAGGGTTTAAATAAGCAGAGAGTTAGCAATGGAAATGCCCATTGCTCAACACACCTGGTCTCTGTCCAAACCATTCCTGGCCACAAGAGGGAGCCTCACAGCAGCCAAAGCATAACTGACATTCACAACACAGTGGTAACTAAACCTTTAAAGGTCTCCACGGGATGATATGTCTTGGGAGGTTGAAATGTACTGGAAATGGTAAGTTTAAGGTCTTTAAGTTGGAATATACCCAAATTTTGTTCAGGAGGAATAATAGTATCTGAATGAGAACCTTAAGTCTGGAAATGAGCCTTCAACCTAGGGGACCTAAAGAACAGTCTTAATTCCTGTTCTAGATTGAATTCATCAAATGTCGGGGTAGGGCAGAATGAGAGTCCCTTCTGTACGACAAGCATCTCTGTGGGTGATAGGTGGTAAGCTGAGATGTTGTACAAAATGTTTGTCCTACTTGAGATCGGGTCATGATCTTGTATGGGGCCCCTAAGTTTCCTTTTCCCCCTCCTCGCTTTTCTTTTGGGGGGCGGTGTGGTCCTAAAAAAGAAGACCCTCTGGTCTGGCTCTGGTCGCTATCAGAGCTTGTAGAACCCTGGTATGGTCCGTAATAGGTCTGTCATCTGTTTTGGGATGCTAAAAATCACCATTTGTACACTGCGAGAATCCAGTTAAGAACAACAGCTACTTGATTCAGATGTTCCTCCCACGTGTGGCTGAAGATGGCGATATCATCCAAGTAAGCACAAGCAAAGTCATCGCATCCTTGGAGGATCTGGTCCACCATTCTCTAGAAGGTTGCAGAGGCGTTCTTCATTCCGAAAGGCATGTTTAGAAATTCATACAGACCAAAGGGGGTTATAAAAGCCGACCTTTTTCACCCTCCGTTAGAGGGATTTGCCAGTATCCCTTACTGAGATCCAAGGTAGTGACATATCGGGCCCCAGCTAGATGGTTTAGGAGTTCATGAATACTAGGCATTGGGTAAGGATCACTGATGGTACGGTCATTTAGTCGTCTGTAGTCCACACAATCTAGTACTCCCATCTTTCTTGGGTACTAACACCACAGGAGAGGCCCAAGGGTTATGTAAGGCTTGAATTACCCAAAGCTGTAACATCTCCTCAATTTCATGCTGCATGGTGTTTCTAATGGATTCTGGTACCTGGTAAGGAGCCTGTTGTATGGGACGGATGTCCTGAGTGTCCACATGATGTTGGGTTACTGTGTTTCGACCTGGTTGGGATGAGAAAGCAGCCCGTCTCTGATGGAGCACTCCCAGCATTTGTTTTTTCTGTAAGGAATAGAGATGAGCAATGTTCGAATCGAACCATTCGCAAATTTCAAACTCGAGTGATTTTGGGCGGTGTTCGAGTCGTTCGACGAACTCGAACGATTTGCTTCAATTTCGGCCGTTCGAGTTACCATTCGATAACTGTTTGATCACCAAAAGCGTGGCTTTTCACAGTAAGGCTATGTGTGCACATTGCGTATCTGCATGCGTTCTGCGTCCCCAGCACAATTCCTCTCTCTTTCCTACTCACTGATCACGGGCGCAGCGCTGCCCAGCTGTCACAAAGCTACGGCGGCTTTTCCTCTTTTGAAAATGGCTGCCGCTCATTATTTAATCTGGTATTCCCTGCTTTCCCCGCCCAACGGCGCCCATGATTGGTTGCAGTGAGACAGCTGTCACTCATTGTGGGGGCATGTCTGACTGAAACCAATCACAGCCGCCGGCGGGCAGGTCTATATTGTGTAGTAAAATAAATAAGAAAAAAAAAAAAATTTAAATTATTATTTATAAATTTATTTATTTATAATTATTATTTAATTTAATTATGCACTGAGGAGAGGAGCCGGACATCAGCTGTGAGCCGCGGGACACACCTCTAAAGCCGAAGCAGTTCACGGAATGAGGCTGCATTGCTCTCTCCTCTCTTCTCTCTCCTCTCTCTCAGACCTGGCGATGATCAGCTGATGCGGTCACCTTACAGAATCAGCTGACACTAAGTCGAGCGGTGAGGCCGGATTTTTACCGCCCGGTCGGCTAAACTATCAGCTGGTGCTGTCGGACAGGAGTCTGCACAGAAGTGTGAGGTTTTTTGGGTTTTTTTGCACTGATGCATCAGCTGATTGTATAAACGGCTTTTATACAATCAGCTGCTGTGTCATGTGATTTAGGCCCTTGAACCTGACACATCGTCTGATCGCTTTGCCTTCCAGCAAACCGATCAGATGATAATGGATCTGGATTGGACGGCGCGAGACCCTTGACCCAGGATTACTGCGGAGGGGGGGGTTCTTTATTTCAATAAAGATGCAGTCACTCACTAATTGTATTGTGTTTTATTTCTAATAAAAATATTTTTCTGTGTGTTGTGGGTTTTTTTTATCTGTACTAGAAATTCATGGTGGCCATGTCTAATATTGGCGTGACACCATCAATTTCGGGCTTAGGGCCAGTTGATAATATACAGCTAGCCCTAACTACATTATTACCCAGCGAGCCACCCGTTACCAGGGCAGCTGGAAGAGTTGGATACAGCACCAGAAGATGGCGCTTCTATGAAAGCGCCATTTTCTGGGGCCGCTGCGGACTGCAATTCGCAAACAGAATCTCAATTTGACCATACCAAAGTAGGTTATAAAGTGAGGAGAGAGGTAAATCACCCCACCCACACAACTTCCATAGATAAAGCAAAAAACAGGAGAACAAAGAAGTTTTTTGTGTGATAAACAGTGTATTTTTATTTTTTAAAAAATATTTCTTTGAATTTTCTAACAGTTGAATACATAAATTAACAAAAAACAACAGATGATAGTAAACACATCTGAAAACGTGAAGGATAAAAGAAAATAAGGGGGACACACGATGTATAGCCAATTATTACAAAATGATTCAGAAAAAGGGTCATGTGCAAAAGTAGGTTACCAACCAATACAGGTGCTGTCGCCTACACATCAAGTGTACACATCAACAAAGTGCTATGTGCCAGCAAGGAAAGATTGCACTATACCCATAAATTTGTCAAAAAAATAGCAGCACTGTACGATAAAGTGCTAAGTGCAAGGAAGAGAGGGTAATAAAAGGGAAGCTGGAAAATATATATCAATAGCAGTATATTGAATTAAGTTAAGATCATGCAAATAGCAGCAGTTTCCCTAAGCAAGGTGCTGGAAAGCAATCATAGCAACAATGGTGATAAAAGTACATAAGAGGATGCGCAGGCTACATACCATTAAGGGTCAGGGCAATTCAGTTCTTATGGAAGTGTCCCCTGGAGGCAAAGTTCCCCCCACACCCACCGACGTACGTTTCACCTAGGGGAGAGAAATATCCCCGTATACGGCTTCTTCAGGGAGGGAGAATGGTGTTTGTCCTCTCTACATGCCGGTTTAAATTACCGCCCGCATGAAGACTTCCGCATACGTCACCACAACCGCGGGCGCATGCGCGAGCCGCCAGCCGGGACGCAGCGGGCAGACAAGCCGTCAGACGCCATAGCGCAAGCGCGGGAGCAAGGACGCGTCATCCAGCTCCCGCGCGTGCGCCACAGCCATAATGACGGCGACCAGCCGGTCACGACACAGCGGAGACCGCGCACGCACACCAAGTGGGACGCAATCAGTGAATGTGACAGTGCATGTAAGAATGGCAGGAGAGAGATCACTGGACAAAGACCATGTGTTGAACATAAAAGATGTACAGATAAAAAAACTTTGATAGTAACATATATCATACAAAAAGCAGTTATATTCAGAGATCTTTCATTCATATTTGCAAAGCTCAAACACAATGGTCAAGCCTGGTAAAAAATCCAAGCAGCTGATACAGAATTCCCAAGAGATATGCATAAGAGGAGGGATATTAAATGGTGAACTCCATCCGAAATAAGCAGAAGTAGATATTCAAAAGCGGTTTTATAGTTCCAAAAAGATGTGGGTATTAGTAGATAAGTCAGATGGCATCAAAATCTAAATAACATAAAAGCAAGAGGTAAAGAATTAGCTTTAATTGACCCAGAGAGGAAAAAAAGGGGAAGCAAAAAGACAGTTAAAACATACAAAAATTAAAACAGTTATCAGATGCGGCGGAGGCTAGATAAAGAGGGGAACCACGGATTACAAAAAAGGGGCAAAGCTAACAACTTCATTTAGCCCTTTAGGGACTAATGTATCCAGGGTGCAGATCCATCGCGCCTCACATTGGGCTAATTTCTTTTTTAGATCTCCACCCCTGGATCCAAGGCTAACCACATCAATTCCACGAACCTCCAGGACAGATAAATTACAGGCGTGAAAAGATCTAAAGTGGCGAGGTATAGTTTTAAGCAAAGTCAATTCTTCAGCTGTTTTAGCTGTTTTGGCTGCCTCAATGTCTCGTACGTGCTCTCGTACTCTGACGCGGAGCTCACATGAAGTGAGCCCCACATAAATCAATGAGCACGGGCAGGTGGCATAATACACTACGTGTGTTGTACTACATGTAATGTATTTCCTAATGGTATAGGTCTTAGTACCATCAGATGAAACAAAATCTCTAACACGGATAACATTGCGGCATGCCAAACAGTGGCCACATTTGTAACAGCCGACTAGTGGGGCCCCAGCTCCAAATGGATTATGGACTGGTGGGACATAGTGGCTGTCAACCAAAATGTCTCTCAGGTTGCGAGAACGTCGTGCAGTCATGAGTGGGACATCGGTCAGGACATCTGATAGAACAGGGTCGGATCTCAAGACCGGCCAGTACTTCTTAAGAATATGCCTCATGGTGTCCCACTCACGGTTGAATGTACCGATGAATCTCAATTCAGGCTCCCCAGGGCCCTCCCCGGGGGCACAGGTCAGCAGCTGAGGTCTAGGTGTTCCTTTAGCTCTCTGATAGCCCTTCTTGATGATACGTCTGCTATAACCGCGATCCTGGAAGCGACGCCTAAGGTCGGCCGATTGGGTCTCAAACTTAGCCTCAGATGAGCAGATCCGCCTTAACCTCAAGAATTGTCCAGTCGGTATGGCTCGAATTGTGGAGGGAGTATGAGCAGATGATGCATGCAGCAGAGCGTTGACCGAGGTATCTTTACGGTGAACATCAGTTTGTAAAAGACGGTCAGGACGAACCTCTAACTTGATATCTAAGAAGTCAACGCTACTGCTGCTGCATCGACATGTCAATTTGATGTTGTAAGTATTGCGATTTAACTGCTGCATAAAATCCCCCAGCTGCTCCGCCGTGCCCTGCCAAAAAATCAAAATATCATCAATGTATCTCAGCCAGCATTGCGTATGGGGGCCGGCGCCGGCGCCCCCGTCCGAAAAAAACAACCTCTCCCAGTAACCCAGGAAGAGGTTGGCGTACGAGGGCGCACACGCCGCCCCCATCGCAGTGCCGCGCTTCTGGAGATAAAATTGATCTTTAAACAGAAAAAAATTGTGAGTGAGGGCAAAACGGAGCAGCTGCAGGATTAAATCTCGCATTCTGCCACACCGACTGTCCATCTCAAGGAAAAAGCGGACCGCTGCGATGCCGTCCTCGTGCCTTATACAGGTATATAAACTTTCTACGTCTGCTGTTACAATGAGGACGTCATCATCCACAAAAATACCGTCAACCCTAGTCAGGACGTCCGTCGTGTCTGTGACGTAGGAGAGGAGTGTTTCAACAATTGGTTTTAGGTAATAATCAATTAATTTACATATTGGTTCACACAACCCCTCTATGCCTGACACGATAGGACGCCCCGGTGGGTTGACGGGATCCTTGTGGATCTTGGGCAAAAAATATAAAGTAGGTATACGTGAGGTTTTCTTAAAGAGACCCTCAAACATTTTCTTGTCAATAATGCCTCTCTCAAGCGCCTCTTCTAGGATCAGGGATAGTTCATTTGAAAATTTAGACAGCGGGTGGAATGAGAGCTTAACATAGGTGTCTTTATCCCTCAGCTGTCTTGTAGCTTCTTTTTCATATTTCTCTGTTGCCCAGATCACCACGTTGCCCCCCTTGTCCGCTGCCTTGATCACAATATCGTCATAAGATTTTAATTCTTCTAAGGCTCGCATCTGTCCAGAAGTCAGATTGTCACATTTCCTTCTGGTAGTGATTTTTTTTAAAATCATTGGAGACGAGCCTAGTGAAAATATCGATTGCTGGGCATAGGGACAAGGGGGGGAACCTGGTTGACCTGGGCAACAATGATTTAGGGAACACACCTGTACCGCTGCCCTCCTGCTCCCGTAGAAGGTCCTCCAGAGCCTGAAGAGCATCTTGTTCAAGTTGGTTCTCAGTTTCCATAGAGCTCCTGTGATGTAATTTTCTCAATAGCACCTTACGTGCGAATAGATTAACATCCTTAAGAGCTGAAAAAAAGTTAAAGCTATTAGTGGGGGAAAATGACAAGCCTTTTGACAGGACCTCCACCTGAGTGCTCGTGAGGGTGCGTGAGGATAGGTTTACCACCTGGAGCTGATTATCCACATACTTGTAGGATTTCTTTTGTTGTTGTCTGCCTCGGCCCACTCTTTTAACTCTGGCTCCAACACTCAGGTCGGTCTCCACTGTACCCCCGGATGCCCTCGAAGAGAAATCATCACCGGATGTATGGGAAAAGATTGAAGACGACCTCTCACGTATAGTGGCACCTGGCTTGATGCCACCACGTCCCCTGTCTCATCCATAACGCCACCTATAGGCTCGTTGTGTTGTGTAGTCATTAATGTCTCTACTGAATTTTTTGACCTTGAAATCCTTGGTCTCTTTCTCAATTTTGGATAGTTCTACCTCTATCTCATCATTTAGTTTAGTAATGAATTCTGGGGGACATTTCTCTTTTAGAGTTTTCTCAATGTCCTCTAACTCGGTTTCCATAGTGGTTAGAGACTGGGTATTATGGTCTCTCAATAGGCATAAAAAACCTTTGGAGCAATTTTGGGCAAGGCCCTCCCATTTACTCTTAAATTCTTCATTTTCCACACCAAAGGATGGGAAGATTTGAATTCTAAGGCCCCGTGGAACTAGATCTTTTTCTATATATCTAATGAGTAGGGCCCTGTTCCAAGATATTTTCAGCCTTCTCTTTAGAAGTTCTCTACATTTGGAAACTAAAGTTCCCTGGGTAACATCAACCTCACCACTAGCAACCGCGTCATCTGGTGCTTTTAAAATGTCATCAAATCGATTTGACCAGGCTCGGTCACGAGCCCTAAAGTCCATGTTGGTCTGAGACAAGGCTGTGGAAAACACAGACAAAAATACAATTAGCAAAAAGAATCTCAATTTGACCATACCAAAGTAGGTTATAAAGTGAGGAGAGAGGTAAATCACCCCACCCACACAACTTCCATAGATAAAGCAAAAAACAGGAGAACAAAGAACTTTTTTGTGTGATAAACAGTGTATTTTTATTTTTTAAAAATATTTCTTTGAATTTTCTAACAGTTGAATACATAAATTAACAAAAAACAACAGATGATAGTAAAAACATCTGAAAACGTGAAGGATAAAAGAAAATAAGGGGGACACACGATGTATAGCCAATTATTACAAAATGATTCAGAAAAAGGGTCATGTGCCAAAGTAGGTTACCAACCAATACAGGTGCTGTCGCCTACACATCAAGTGTACACATCAACAAAGTGCTATGTGCCAGCAAGGAAAGATTGCACTATACCCATAAATTTGTCAAAAAAATAGCAGCACTGTACGATAAAGTGCTAAGTGCAAGGAAGAGAGGGTAATAAAAGGGAAGCTGGAAAATATTTATCAATAGCAGTATATTGAATGAAGTTAAGATCATGCAAATAGCAGCAGTTTCCCTGAGCAAGGTGCTGGAAAGCAATCATAGCAACAATGGTGATGAAAGTGCATAAGAGGATGCACAGGCTACATACCATTAAGGGTCAGGGCAATTCAGTTCTTATGGAAGTGTCCCCTGGAGGCAAAGTTCCCCCCACACCCACCGACGTACGTTTCACCTAGGGGAGAGAAATATCCCCGTATACGGCTTCTTCAGGGAGGGAGAATGGTGTTTGTCCTCTCTACATGCCGGTTTAAATTACCGCCCGCATGAAGACTTCCGCATACGTCACCACAACCACGGGCGCATGCGCGAGCCGCCAGCCGGGACGCAGCGGGCAGACAAGCCGTCAGACGCCAGCAGGGATGTCCAGGAATTTTGGGCACCCTGCGCTGCAGATTCCAATCCCCAGCTGCCTAGTTGTACCTGGCTGGACACAAAAATTGGGCGAAGCCCACGTCATTTTTTTAAACATTATTTCATGAAATTCGTGAAATGATTAAAAAAAAAAGGGCTTCCCTATATTTTTGGTTCCCAGCCGGGTACAAATAGGCAGCTGGGGGTTGGGGGCAGCCCATAGCTGCCTGCTGTACCTGACTAGCATACAAAAATATGGCGAAGCCCACGTAATTTTTTAGGGGGCAAAAAACTGCTGCATACAGTCCTGGATGAAGTATGCTGAGGCTTGTATTTCTGCAGCTGCAGTCTGCTGTCTGTATGGAGATGAGGGGACAGCAACTGCAGAAAAACAAGGCTCAGCATCCTCCATCCAGGACTGTATGCTGGAGGGAGAGGCATGGGGAGCAAAACTGCAAGGCTCAGCATACTTCATCCACTAGTGTATGCAGGAGAGCAGACAGCAGCTGCAGAACTACAAGGCTCAGCATGCTGCATCCAGGACTGTATGCTGGAGGGAGAGACAGGGGGAGCAGAACTACAAGGCTCAGCATGCTCCATTCACTAATGTATGCAGGAGAGCAGACCGCAGCTGCAGAACTACAAGGCTCAGCATACTTCATCCAGGACTGTATGCAGGAGTTTTTTGCCCACCAAAAAAATGACGTGGCCTTCGCCATATTTTTGTATACTAGCCAGGTACAGCAGGCAGGTACGGCTGCCCCCAACCCCCAGCTGCCCATTTGTACCCAGCTGGGAACTAAAAATATAGGGAAGCCCTTTTTTATAATTATTTCATGAATTTCATGAAATAATTAAAAACAAAAAAACGACATGGGCTTCGCCCCATTTTTGTGTCCAGCCAGGTGCAATTAGGCAGCTGGGGATTGTAATCCACAGGACAGGTTGGCCCGAGCTTTCTGGTCCCCTCTGCTGTGAATTGCAGTCAGCAGCCACCTCAGAAAATGGCGCTTTCATAGAAGCGCCATCATCTGGCGCTGTATCCAACTCTTCCAGCAGCCCTGATGCCGGGTGGCTTGTTGGGTAATAAAGGGTTAATACTAGCTTTGTTTTACTAGCTAGTATTAAGCCAGAGATTCTTAATGTCAGGCAAGTTTGACCCAGCCATTAAGAATCTCCAATAAAGGGTTAAAAAAAGACACCACACAGAGAAAAAATACTTTAATAGAAATAAATACACAGACACACTTAGAGACTCCATGTTTATTACTCCCTCTCACCCCTCCATGATCCTGGTCTTCTGTCTTCTTTCTCTTTCAACCCATGCAGCTCTGCTACATCAGACAGCACTACATGGGAGGAAGACGCTGCTGTTCTGCTCCCGTGCAGTCTAACCACTCAGTGAGTGAGCAAAGGCTGCGGGTTGTAAGCGGTGATGTCACCACTGCCACCATTGAAATAGTAATCTGATAGGCGGGTTACTATAGCAACGGTGATCTCCGATCACCTGATTCCCGGTGTCGCTATTCACCGGCTGTGGCATCCAGTCATTGCATGTGGGCTGACTCTGTAAAGAGCGCACGACATGCAGGAACGGGGAGCCAAGCATGTGCCCAAGCATCTCGCCGGTACACGGAGATGCTCAAATGAGCACCGCATACCAGAGAGATGCACTGAAAGGACCTAGCATGACGTCTAGCCATGTGACTAGTCTGTAGCCAATGAGACAATACACACGTGACTGGTCACATGCTATGACGATGTCCTGGAAGGTCCTATCATCAGTGCTGGTTACCGAGAGGGCGCAGCGATGATCGGAAAGAGAAGCAGTGGGAGACAGAGTCTGCAGGACGCATCGCGGGGACCTGTAAGTATGATAGCAATGTTTATTAACTGTATGTGTACATGTATAATGTGTTTGTATGTTGTTTTCAATGGGGCTCGAAGGTGTTCGTTGAACGTTTGTCGAACACACCCGCCGTTCGACGAACCGAACTTGAACACTAGGGGGGTGGCTGATCTCTAGTAAGGAATCCAGGTGATCTCTCAGAGGAACATGTTCCACAATGGATGGGGCTCTCGTGGCTTCCACAAGATCAGGTACTGAGTCGTCCTCCCCATGACAGTCCTCTGAAGCCAGCCGACAGCTTGCTATCATTGGTAGTGTCCGGTCATGGTACTCCTTAATCATATTCACATGGACAGTCTTTTCTCTTAGGCCTTGATCATCTAAAGCAAGAAGGTAATCAGTATCATTAAGTTTTCTGAGGACCCGGAAGGGACCCGCCCATGCTGTGTGCAGTTTATTTTCCTGATGGGAAACAATCATTAAGGCCTGTTGTCCTTCTGCAAACTCCCGATAACGTCCTCTGCGGTCATACCATGTCTTTTGTCTGGTTTGAGCCATCCGCACATGATCCTGAGCAAAACTAGTAAGTTGAGCCAGAGTTTCCCGAAGCTTTAGGACATATGGGACGACAGGCAGGGGTGGGATTCAAATTTTTAACAACAGGTTCTCTGTAAACCCCGCCCATTTGAAAACCACACCCATTCTGTAACCACACCCACTTTGTTAGCCACACCCATTTTCACGCACTTTCCTCAACCAAAAATACAAGTAATTTAAAGTATCATCTCTTTCCCCTTCTTCCCCTCCTATACCGTCACTCCCCTGTCCAGTACCAGTTGTTCCCATCACTGTCAGTCATATTGTATTAAACGGTTTTTCTACAATTTTTAAAAATTATTACTAAAAATTATTGCTAAATTGGAACGGACGACCTTCCCCATACAGATCCCATCCCATGTGGTCTCTCCCCCCCTGCAGATCCCATCCCATGTGGTCTCTCCCCCCCTGCAGATCCCATCCCATGTGGTCTCTACCCCCCTGCAGATCCCATCCCATGTGGTCTCTCCCCCCCCTGCAGACCCCATCCCATTATGGCCTCTTTCCCCTGCAGATCCCATCCCATTATGGCCTCTTTCCCCTGCAGATCCCATCCCATTATGGCCCCTTTTCCCCTGCAGATCCCATCCCATTATGGCCCCTTTTCCCCTGTAGATCCCATCCCATGTGATCCTTTTCCCCTGCAGATCCCATCCTATTATGGCCCCTTTCTCCCCTGCAGATCCCATCCTATTATGGCCCCTTTCTCCCCTGCAGATCCCATCCCATTATGGCCCCTTTCCCCCTGCAGAGCCCATCCTATTATGGCCCCTTTCCCCTGCAGATCCCATCCTATTATGGCCCCTTTCTCCCCTGCAGATCCCATCCTATTATGGCCCCTTTCTCCCCTGCAGATCCCATCCTATTATGGCCCCTTTTTCCCCTGCAGATCCCATCCCATTATGGCCTCTTTCCCCCTGCAGATCCCATCCCATTATGGCCCCTTTCTCCCTGCAGATCCCATCCCATTATGGCCCCTTTCCCCCTGCAGAGCCCATCCTATTATGGCCCCTTTCCCCTGCAGATCCCATCCTATTATGGCCCCTTTCTCCCCTGCAGATCCCATCCTATTATGGCCCCTTTCTCCCCTGCAGATCCCATCCTATTATGGCCCCTTTTTCCCCTGCAGATCCCATCCCATTATGGCCTCTTTCCCCCTGCAGATCCCATCCCATTATGGCCCCTTTCCCCCTGCAGATCCCATCCCATTATGGCCCCTTTCTCCCTGCAGATACCATCCTATTATGGCCTCCTCTCCCCCTATAGCCACATATAGTAACAGTTCCCATGTTATGTGGCCCCTCTCCCTGCAGCTTCGGCTCACTGAGCGGCTTACCTGATCCAAGCACCGGCCTCTCCTGTGTCTCCCGTCCTCCTCCGCGGCTCTCTGCAGTCACAGTGACACGATGACGCTGACAGATGGCAGACGGCAGGAGGAGGAGCTCCCTCCTCACACTGCTGTGACTTCTCTGCAGCGTCATCGCGTCACTGCACGCAGGGTCAGTGAGCCGAGGCTGCACTGAACCAGGAAGCGCGGCACGGAGGTATGCAGATTCATTTGTGCTAGAGTCTTAAAGAGACACTAACACAAATGAATACAGCAGGGAACCGGATCTCCAGAGAGGTTTCTTGCCGGTTCTGGGAACCGGCTGCTATTTTAACAACCGGTTCTCCAGAACCGGACAGAACCGGCTGAATCCCACCCCTGACGACAGGGGTTCCTGTACCCTCAACCTGACCCTCCCAATATTCTTTTAGCAAGGTTAAAGGTCCTCTGACCTTTCTTCCATAGAGTAGCTCAAAGGGAGAAAACCCAGTGGACTCCTGGGGAACTTCCCAATAGGCAAATAGGAGATGGGGTAGGTACTTCTCCCAGTCTGAATCCCTGTCAGTGAAGGCCCTTAGCACATTATTCAGCGTGCCATTGAATCGTTCACAAAGTCCATTTGCTTGAGTATGATAAGGTGTCATTCGGATCGCTCGTACTCCACAAGTGCGCCACAGACACTGTACCAACTCCGACATGAAGTGGAAGCCTTGGTCTGACAGGATCTCACTTGGGAATCCTACTCTGATGAAAATGGTAACCAGGGCCTCGGCCACCTTGGCTGCAGAAATACATGACATGGCCACGGCTTCTGGATATCGGGTGGCATAGTCCACAACAGTGAGAATGTACTGGTTTCCAGATTTACTTGGTTTAGCCAGGGGTCCAATGATATCAACAGCTACTCTTTGAAAGGGTTCTTCTATTATGGGGTGCCTTTGGGTGATCTCCTGGCCGCTCTCTTCGCTGACATATGTCGCAAGCTCTGCAAAAATGCGCCACTGCTTGAGAAATTCCAGGCCAATAGAAAATTTGAGTCAATCGTCTCTCGGTGCAAGTTTGCCCTTGACAGTCAGCAGTAGGGATGTCATGGGCAAGATGTAATAGAGAAACTCTGTATTTCTGTGGAACAATCAGCTGTTTGCTATAAGTTCAGGGTTTATCTAGGGAGTCAGCATTGGTAACCCAATGTAGAAGTCCATTATCTCTGATAATTTTTCCCTTTTTACCCTAACTGCCCTATTTCAGCCTGAGCTCTAAAGCTAGGGTGGGTGGGGTCAGTCTCTACCTCTCATCTAAAATGAACTTTATCCCAAGTCACTTTCATATGATCCCCACAAGAAGAATCACTCACAGGCTGTGACGGCGGTTCTGGTGGTTTATCTCTATTGACGGGCTGAACGCGTCCACATCTGCAGCTCTCTTGGCTTGACTTCGGGTTACCGAACTGACAAAGTGGCATTGAAGATTCCCCACATCGTTTCCTAGAAGAACGTCTGCAGGAAGGCCACTCATCACACCGATTATGCATGGTTTTGCCCAAAAGCCATAATCGAGGGTTACACTCACTCTTGGAATATATCTCTGAGTACCTCCAGCCAATTCAATAGCAATTCCTGGTCCCTTTTGAATTGCTTCTGGTTGAATTACTTGGGGATCTGCTATGGTGAGAAAAGCCCCAGTGTCACGAAAGCCATCAACTTTTTGGCCATCCAGCATGACTTCCCGTAGATGTTTATGCTGCAGATCAGAAGAACAGGTGGCTGTGGCTTGCACCCCATAGACTCCTGGTAGGGAAGTCAACATATCAGAGTCACTTGGCAAATCATCAGGGAGTGAATCCAGCTCTTCTCCAGTTGAGGGTGTCTGTAGATAATGGACAGACAAAGGGGGTCTGTAACTGTTCTGCCTCCGAACACCTGGATAGTGAGCTTGCAGATGACCAGGCTGCCCACATTCATAACTTCTGCATTCTATGATTTTTTTCTTCACGTCGTACTCCCAAAGAGGAGGAAGTAGTAATGGAAGGCACATTCACACGGGATCCGCCATGCGTTGGTAGTCTAGTTGGACGGTGGACATTGGAGGCCGAGGGAGAAGGGGTCGTCAGTATTGGGGAGCTGGTAGCTTTTTTCTCACCGACTAGTAGTTTTTCCACTGGGGTTTGATGGTGAGAACCTCATCAGCTAGAGCAGGAGCTTGTTCCACTGTCTCTGGTCTCCTCTCATGCACCCATTCCCGGATCTCCGTAGGGCACTTCGCATAGAACTGTTCTGTTAGGATGACCTGGAAGAAGGTCTCCCAGGTTAAGGCCCACTCTCCCTCCAGCCAGCGATGGCATACTTGTTTGAGTCTGTGGGCATACATATTTGAAAGACCCTTCCCCATCACAGGCTAAAGTATGGAACTGAGCCTTGTATGTATCTGGGGTCACAGCAGAATGTTCCAATATGGTTTCTTTAATGGTTCCATAATCGCAGTTCCACTGAGGGTCTATAGCTCTATAAGCTTCAGCAGTTCCACCCTCTAAAAGCCCCACCAGATGTCGGACTCTATCCCTTTCCGGGACTTCCATCACATGGCACTGATGCTCAAAATCCTGGAAGAAGCCCTCAATGTCATCTGTAGCCTCATTAAATGGTTTAAAGTCCTTGCGGGACACTCTGGGGAATTCCCTCATGGTGGGTGATGTGGGTACAGTCTGTCTGGAGGTTCTAGCTGCTTCCACAGCAAGCCTCCTCTCCAACAATGCCCTCTCTTGAGGTCTGCGAATGGCATCCATCTTATATTAAAAGGTGACCTCATCTCCAAGCAGTGCCATCTCCTCCTCATACCACAAACCCAACTGACTTTTTTGGGTATTTACCTCCAGCACCAGTCTTTCCTCCCCTTGCTGTGGAAATACTTCCTCAGTGCCATCTTGCAGGCTAGCGTCTTCCAAAGCCTCAATTAGTTGCTCCTTTGAGAGTCCATTGTAGCAGACTCTTAGTTCACGGGCCTTTGTTTGTAGGCTCAACAAAGTCCAGTTCTTGTACTCTGAGGTTCTGGTTCCAGATGTTGATGGGCTGTTGTCCTCCATTCCTTTTGCTCTGATCCCTCCGCTGCCAACCAGTTTGTGACGTGGTATACAACAGAGCAGGCAGGGACACCAGGCTAATGAACAATCCAACAAGTTTTATTGAGCTAGGGAGCATAAAACATCCAATATCCAAATGGTTCTTTAGAGTCCACAATGAGTCCACACAAAAATACAAAACTCCTGATCAAACAGGGAGTAAAAACTCCCTTTCTTGCTGGGAATAAATCACCCTCCAAAAATAGTACAGGAAGAGCACTTATTCACTTGCAAGAAACAAAATGGAATATTCTCAAACACTGATTTAGAAAAAGACATAGATAAAGCATAAACACCCTTCAGTGCAAATTCAGCCTTTAACCAAGCCCAGACTAAGAGAGCAAAATACTTATCAAGCATAGCTGCAGACAAAGGATGACATGGGAACAAAACTGATGTAAAGGAATGAAAAACCGCTGTAGAAATCATTCCTGGAAAATCCAAAAAGGTGCAAAAAAGGCAAAACAAAAACCTAAAAGGGAAAGGCAAAAGCCTAAAGGCTGGAGGACAAAATTCAGGACTTCTTCACAGGAAGCAGAAACAATTATCACCGGCAAAGGTTAGGCAGAGACTGCCTTCCTATATCCCCCCAGGCTGGACTCCGTAGGCTTCCTGAAACAGCAATCATCTCCAACACCTGTCTGAGCGACAGATGCAGAATCAGACTCACTACCAGCACTAGCCACCAGAGGGAGTCCACAAACACTCCCAGGAACAGCACCATCTCTGATGATATTCACAACCCATAGACTGTAAGCTTTCGAGCAGGGCCCTCATTCCTACTGTAGCTGTTGAATTATGTACTATTTTGTTTTGTATTTGTCTATACAACCCCCCACCAGATTGTAAAGTGCTGTGGAATATGTTGGCGCTATATAAATAAACTTTCTTATTATTATCATCATCATTAGGTGGCTTTAAACTCTTCAAAGCTTATGCAAACTTCTTTACTTGTTCCTTCTTGAGAGAGGAAGCCTTCCTCTATCTGAATCGCTTCATAGTCTTTACTTGTCATCTCTCCACACTCAGTGATATCGAAGGTGGATGAATCCTCTTCACCCTGACCAAAGTCTTCACTAGTTAGTCTCTAAATATTCAGTCAATCCCTTCAACAGATGCCGTCTCTTCATATCCACAAACATCTTCGACACAAATTGACTCAAATGTCTACGCTATCTTTACTAGCTGGACCCTCTTCACTATCTGTCCTTGTTACACTGTCAAAAGAATGTACAATTTCGACCACAGCTACATGACCTAAAACCAGGGGCATATCATCATCACAGTTATTCATCCCACTGAAATTTTCCACAACTTCATGGATGATTTCTTCTTCTAAATTCAAACCATCTTCATAGTGAATCTCCCGAAGTTCGGCAGTCACATCTCCCTGCTTTCTTGCAAGATGTCCGCATCTTGTTGACTACGCCAAATGTAACGTGGCCAGGGGCAGTAGTCATAGGTGTGCGCTCAATTTCTCAGCTCGCAGAGTGCGCTACAGTCACGGGGTGCATAGACTCCAAAATGTGTCTCCAAATGTTGTGGAGAGGTTACTGCCAATGTTTTTGGAAACAGAGGCCTATGCCTGCCACTGGCCCACAAATGTAGGTTTTGATTTTTGAAAACAAAAAACAAAACAAAAACCCAGCCACAGCTTATGTGTTTCAAAGACCGCAATTCCCTGGTGTTTGAAATCCCTATGGGGAGGGGTCAATTCCTCATGGAGATGAGGAAATTGATGGTAGTGTACTGCTGTTTGGGAACGGACAGACAAAAGATGTGTCTCCGATTGTTGGGTAGAGGTTACTGCCAGTGTTCAGGCTTGTCACAGGCCCGCTAATGCATAGCTTGATTTAAAAAAAAAATGAAAAAAATGGCCAACAGCCTATGTGTTTAGTGAACCGTAACTCTGCTATTTGAAAACCCTATGGTGAAGGGGCAATTTCCTATGGGGATAGTGCAATTGATGGTAGTGTACTGAGGTTTTTAAAGGCAGATACTAGAAAATGGGTCTAGAAATGTTATGGAGAGGTTACTGGCTGTTCGTGTTCAGGCCTGCTACAGGCACAGTAATAAATATCTGGATTTGAAGAAAAAAAAAATATGGCCCACAGCCTATGTGTTTGGTGGACTATAACTCTGGCCCTATGGGGAGGGAAAATTGATGCTACTATACTACTCTTTGTACCTGAAAGGTTTTTGAATCTCGAGGCTCCAAGATGGCTCTCCAAGTTGGGTCTTGTCTGCAGTGTCATTGGTATGAGAGCACCAGCCCTACCCCTGGCTGTCATCCACTGCAATATTACCTTCCTTATCTGCCAACATTGTGACAAAACAATAGGAGTAGAGTAAAATAGTAGAGTAAAAAATTCAATAAACGTTACTACTACAAGCATAAACCGATACATGCGCAAACAACATGCATTAGTGTATTAAAATTCAGTGTATTAAAATTCAGACTAACATGCCTACCCAACCACCAGCCACAAAATCAATTGCGTCTATTGCTTCTACCTTCTCCTGTGATCAACACCTCATGAACCGAGTAGTTGGGTGTCCCACTCAAGGTTGTCATTAATGAGATTTCGCCAATACTTTTGGACTACCAAAAAGCTGTAATCTTTACACAACATTCTTCATTAGTGGACAATAGTGTAATGCATATCTTCACGGTTTTCCAAAAAAAAAAAAAAAAAAAAGCGGCCCACAGTCTGGGTTACATTGACCTCCCTGCTTTTTGAAAGCCCTTTGGAGAGGGAGAAATTGACAATGGGGAGGAAGCAATTGATGGTACTAGACTATTGTTTTGAAAGGAAGAGACTAGAAAATGGGTCTCCTAATGTTGTGGAGAAGTTACTGCCAGCGTTCTTTTTCCATAGCCTTCTCCCTATCCAAATCTACTATAGAATGAATATATCATCAGAAATATCCAGCTGCTCCTCTTTTGGTACTTTGGTGACCGAGTTAGATAAAGGGCTGGCTACACTGAACCTGTAGCCAGGGAAGGCCAAATGCGATCAGGCTGAAAACCTAGTGGCAGCACTACGGCCGAGTGACACAACATCTGGGCAACATCCCATTCATCTGGGCAACAGCACATGGATCAACATCTGGGCAACATCCGATGGATCAACCTGGTTGTACTGAAATTTCTAGAACAGGATTATGTGCTAGATGCACTACTGCAGAAGACACAGTCACTATGAGATCACTTTTTCAAATTAAAATGCCGGCCCACAGCCTTTGCATGGACCATAACTCCTGGTGTTTTAAAGCCCTATGGGTAGGGGGCAATTCCCTGTGGGGCGGGGGGCAATTGCCTTCCAAAACAGCAGTACAATACCATCAAAGACTAAAAATGTTGGGTAGAGGTAATTGCCACTGTTCTTGGAAAGAGAGGCCTATGCCTGTCATTGGGTCACTAACACATGTCTTTTTTTCTCCTCCTGTGTTGATCACAGGAGGAGGAAAAAGCAATAGACACGGATGAATGGGTGGCTGGCGGTTGGATAGCGTGACCCTGGTGGTGTCGTTTAAATGAGGGGATATTTACAGGGGATGGTGATTCGTGACGCCACCTGTGATATTCAGCCAAATATGGCCGACGCTGGTTAAACGAGACTGTTTGGGCAGATGGTACAGCTCCCCACAGGTGGAGATGGGACCCCAGGGAAACTGTAGGCAGTTTTTAGCCAGTGGATTTTTTGAATAGCGTGGGGCTGGCGGCACATGCAATGAGTCCAAGATACAGCGGGATGTAGTCACAAGTTCTTTTCTCACAGTTGTCAGTACCATATTATCACGTCCGGATGGTCAAATGCTACCCTTGGAGTGCTGAGTCCTGCTGTGACGAGATCCAGCCGATTCCCAAGTAATTCGGAGGCACAAGACCGGTGTCCCTTTCTGTGTCCCTTTCCTGGTCGTCTTCCTACGCTGGCTTCGCCCTCCTGTCCCACGTCTTACACAAAGTGCCCTGAGCCGGTGTCCGCGGACCCTGTTTGGGAGGCTCTTCTGTCAAATCCCCTGGCCCTCTGTGGTCACCTTTTTTAGTGGATTTGCGTGTGGTTGTGGCTTCAGCACATGAAGATACCTTAGCCTCCAGTTTTGCTAGCTGAGCCTGATTGTTCTCCACTAGTCTAGGGGTTGGTCCTCTTTGCGGCCAAGTCCCTCCACACTGGTGAGTTGGCTGTGGATGCGAGCTCATGGGTGGATCTCTCACTTTCTGTGGCTTTAGGACCCCTTCTTCCTTTTCTTCCACCTGGCCCTAGGATGAGCTCCTCTGGCTCCAGTCCCCAGGACCTCTCCCCTTCACTTCCTACTTTGCTCTGCTCATTTCACTTTCTCCACTTTGTTCTAAGTGTCCACCCACTAACTAACCCCACCTCCAGACTAAGGAGCAATCTCTCCCTAACCAGGGCCTGATGGAATGTAGCTATACAAAGAGTGTGTGGGTATTGTGGTCTGTGTGCTCCTCCTTACCAGGGAATGGAATATCACACCTCTGGCTGAGGTGCAGTACCTCTGTGGCGACTGGACCCTCAGGGGTGCAACTCATGTGCCGGTTCATGTATGTAGTAGCAACATTTATTGAATTTTTGACTCTACTGAGTCGTTTTTCCCAATATTGGCAGAAAAGGAAGGTAATATTAAGGTGGATGAGAGCCAGGTGTAGGGCTGGAGCTCCCATACCAATGACACTGCAGACAAGAACCAACTTGGACACCAATCTTAGAGCCTCGAAATTCAAAAACCTTTCAGGCACACAGCAGAGTAGTATAGTAGCATCTATTGCCTCTCCCCAAAGGGTCTTATAACACCAGGGAGTTACGGTCCAAAAAACACATAGGCTGTGGGCAGGATTTTTTTGAGGGGGTGGGTAAAATGAAGATATGCATTAGTGGCCCTATGGCAATCCTGAACACTGGCAGTAACATCTCCACAACATTTGGAGACACATTTTGGAGTTTCTGCCCCCTATGTCTGTAGTGTACAGAGGCAGGTGAGGACTGCAACCCTCACCCATTACTACCCTCCCTGGCCACGTTACAGTTATATGCACAGCGCTGTTTTTAAAATTTTCTAAAGGTAATTTAAAATTGGCAAGATGCAATGTGTAGATACTGCACTACCAATTTGTTTTTTTTAAGACCACCAATAATAAGTGGCTATAACCAGCCGATGTTTTTACATTTTTCTAAAGGCAATAACATAGATGCGGAAAGGGAGGAGAAGGCTATGGAAAAAGATCAGTGGCAGTAACCTACCAACAACATTTGGAGACACACATTTTAGTCTCTGGCTTCCTAAAGAGTAGTTTAATACCATCAATTGCCCCCTCCCCATAGGGATTTAAAACACCAAAACACCAAGGAGATACGGCCCAGGCAACACACAGGCTGTGGGATGGCATTTCAATTTTAAAAATCCAGACATGCCTGAGTGTCTGGTGTAGGCCTCTTGCCCCAGAAAACTGGCACTACAGATCAAAACAAACTTGGAGAACTTACTGGGGGTCTCCGCATTTCAAAAATTAAGGGGAGGCAACAGGAAAAGTGGCCACAATTGGCACACAATACCGATAGACCAACAAAGCAACATGGCTGCATGGGCCGGCACCAGAACAAGGCCTGAAAAAGCATATTTTGGGTCACCAGAGCAAGCAAGATGACATACAGGCATAGTACTCTTGCAAACAGAAGCTTGGCACTACTCCATGGCCTAATCTGCACAGTCTGGGACTGGAGTGGCAAAGTCACTGGACATTCACGACTTGTTCATCTTTATGAACATTAGGCGGTCTACGCTTTTAGGGGACAGATGGCAGCACTTATCCATCAATACACCACCAGCAGCGCTGAAGACACGTTCTGAGAGAACGCTGGCTGCCAGGCAGACCAAAACTTCCAAAGGCGTGAGTGGCAAGGTCAGACCACTCTTCCATTTTTCAAGACCAAAATGCAAAAGGGTCCAAACCCCCATATTGCATCCATATTGAGCTCTAGGTAATCCAGCGCCATTCTCTCTAGCTGTTGACAACGTGTCAGACTTTTAACTTGTTCTGCTGGTGCATGCGATGGTGTAAAAAATGTGTTCAAACAAGCATATAAATTGGTTCTGGCACTTGAACTGCTGCTGCAAATGTTTCTGCGCTGAGGACGCGACGTTCCCGTGGTTGGAAATAGAGAACTGCCATGCACGCTGTGTGCCTCCCTACTGGCTTGTGGAAAAGTACTGTTAAGATTGACTACAAGCTTTTTTCGATACTCCAGCATCAGAGTATCCCTTTCCAGGAGTGGAAGCATCTTGCTAAATTGACTCTTATAACGTTGATCTAACAGAGTGGCAACCCAGTAGTCAGCACTTTTTCTAATCTTAACGATACGGACATCATGTTGCAAATAGTACAGCAAGAAGGTGCACATGTGTCGGACGCTTCCATCTGGTCAAAGTTTATGTTGAGTTGTTGGCGGGTTAACACTCAAACTTGCTTCCTCCTCCTGTGTCTCCTCACACCAACCATGGTCAAAAGAGACGGGACCATTATCTTCTTAATCTCCAGACTTTTCTTCCCCCATCACCTCTTCCTCCATTTGCTGCTCAACTCCTGCACCTTCACTACCAGTTTCTCTGTTAACACAAGCCTGCCTCCATCCATTGCGTACACTCTCCCGTGACACCCGCCAGTGCGATGACTGTCCGGACCTTCCAGGAAATGTTATCCCTTCCTCATCCTCCTCTGCTTCCTCTTCTTCATCTGGGACCCCAATCTCCTCCTGCAGATTATTCAAAGTGTGCTCCAACATGTACAGTTAGGTCCAGAAATATTTGGACAGTGACACAATTTTCGCGAGTTGGGCTCTGCATGCCACCACATTGGATTTGAAATGAAACCTCTACAACAGAATTCAAGTGCAGATTGTAACGTTTAATTTGAAGGTTTGAACAAAAATATCTGATAGAAATTGTAGGAATTGTACACATTTCTTTACAAACACTCCACATTTTAGGAGGTCAAAAGTAATTGGACAAATAAACCAAACCCAAACAAAATATTTTTATTTGCAATATTTATTTGCGAATCCTTTGGAGGCAATCACTGCCTTAAGTCTGGAACCCATGGACATCACCAAACGCTGGGTTTCCTCCTTTTTAATGCTTTGCCAGGCCTTTACAGCCGCAGCCTTCAGGTCTTGCTTGTTTGTGGGTCTTTCCGTCTTAAGTCTGGATTTGAGCAAGTGAAATGCATGCTCAATTGGGTTAAGATCTGGTGATTGACTTGGCCATTGCAGAATGTTCCACTTTTTTGCACTCATGAACTCCTGGGTAGCTTTGGCTGTATGCTTGGGGTCATTGTCCATCTGTACTATGAAGCGCCGTCCGATCAACTTTGCGGCATTTGGCTGAATCTGGGCTGAAAGTATATCCCGGTACACTTCAGAATTCATCCGGCTACTCTTGTCTGCTGTTATGTCATCAATAAACACAAGTGACCCAGTGCCATTGAAAGCCATGCATGCCCATGCCATCACGTTGCCTCCACCATGTTTTACAGAGGATGTGGTGTGCCTTGGATCATGTGCCGTTCCCTTTCTTCTCCAAACTTTTTTCTTCCCATCATTCTGGTACAGGTTGATCTTTGTCTCATCTGTCCATAGAATACTTTTCCAGAACTGAGCTGGCTTCATGAGGTGTTTTTCAGCAAATTTAACTCTGGCCTGTCTATTTTTGGAATTGATGAATGGTTTGCATCTAGATGTGAACCCTTTGTATTTAATTTCATGGAGTCTTCTCTTTACTGTTGACTTAGAGACAGATACACCTACTTCCCTGAGAGTGTTCTGGACTTCAGTTGATGTTGTGAACGGGTTCTTCTTAACCAAAGAAAGTATGCGGCGATCATCCACCACTGTTGTCATCCGTGGACGCCCAGGCCTTTTTGAGTTCCCAAGCTCACCAGTCAATTCCTTTTTTCTCAGAATGTACCCGACTGTTGATTTTGCTACTCCAAGCATGTCTTCTATCTCTCTGATGGATTTTTTCTTTTTTTTCAGCCTCAGGATGTTCTGCTTCACCTCAATTGAGAGTTCCTTAGACCGCATGTTGTCTGGTCACAGCAACAGCTTCCAAATGCAAAACCACACACCTGTAATCAACCCCAGACCTTTTAACTACTTCATTGATTACAGGTTAACGAGGGAGACGCCTTCAGAGTTAATTGCAGCCCTTAGAGTCCCTTGTCCAACTACTTTTGGTCCCTTGAAAACGAGGAGGCTATGCATTACAGAGCTATGATTCCTAAACCCTTTCTCCGATTTGGATGTGAAAACTCTCATATTGCAGCTGGGAGTGTGCACTTTCAGCCCATATTATATATGAAGGGAATTTTGTTACTTACCGTAAATTCCTTTTCTTCTAGCTCTTATTGGGAGACCCAGACGATTGGGGTATAGCTACTGCCCTCCGGAGGCCACACAAAGCACTACACTAAAAAGTGCAAGGCCCCTCCCCTTCTGGCTATACCCCCCCGTGGTATCACGGGTTCTCCAGTTTTAGTGCCAAAGCAAGAAGGAGGAAGCCAATAACTGGTTTAAACAAATTAACTCCGAATAACGTCGGAGAACTGAAAAACCGTTCAACATGAACAACATGTGTACCCGCAAACAACCAAGAAATCCCGAAGGACAACAGGGCGGGTGCTGGGTCTCCCAATAAGAGCTAGAAGAAAAGGAATTTACGGTAAGTAACAAAATTCCCTTCTTCTTCAGCGCTCTATTGGGAGACCCAGACGATTGGGACGTCCAAAAGCTGTCCCTGGGTGGGTAAAGAGATACCTCATGTTAGAGCTGCAAAACAGCCCTCCCCTACGGGGATGTCACTGCCGCCTGCAGGACTCTTCTACCTAAGCTGGCATCCGCCGAAGCATAGGTATGCACCTGATAATGTTTGGTGAAAGTGTGCAGACTCGACCAGGTAGCTGCCTGGCACACCTGTTGAGCCGAAGCCTGGTGTCGTAGCGCCCAGGACGCACCCACGGCTCTGGTTGAATGGGCTTTCAGCCCTGAGAGAACCGGAAGCCCTGCAGAACGGTAGGCTTCCAGAATTGGTTCTTTGATCCATCGAGCCAGGGTGACTTTAGAAGCCTGCAACCTCTTGCGCGTACCAGCGACAAGGGCATCGGAACGGCGTATGGGCGCCGTGCGGGAAATGTAGATTCTGAGTGCTCTCACCAGATCCAGCAAACGTAAGTCCTTTTCATACCGGTGAACCGGATGAGGACAAAAGGAAGGCAAGGATATATCCTGATTAAGATGAAACGAGGATACGACCTTAGGGAGAAACTCCGGAATGATGCGCAGCACTACCTTGTCCTGGTGAAAACACCAGGAAGGAAGCCTTGGATGACAGAGCTGCCAGCTCAGACACTCGCCGAAGCGATGTGATCGCAACGAGAAACGCCACCTTCTGTGACAGGCGAGAAAAGGAAACTTCCTTCAGAGGCTCGAAAGGCGGCTTCTGGAGAGCAACTAGAACCCTGTTCAGATCCCATGGATCTAACGGCCGCTTGTACGGGGGTACGATATGACAAACCCCCTGCGGGAACGTGCGCACCTTAGAAAGACGTGCTAGACGCTTCTGAAAAAACACGGATAGTGCTGAGACTTGCCCTTTGAGGGAGTCTAGCGACAAGCCCTTTTCTAACTCCTATTGTAGGAAGGAAAGAAAAGTAGGCAATGCAAATGGCCAGGAAGACACTCCCTGAGTAGAGCACCAGATTAAGAAAATCTTCCACGTTCTGTGGTAGATCTTAGCAGACGTGGGCTTCCTAGCCTGTCTCATGGTGGCAACGACCCCTTGGGATAATCCTGAAGACGCTAGGATCCAGGACACAAAGGCCACACAGTCAGGTTCAGGGCCGCAGAATTCCGATGGAGAAAACGGCCCTTGAGACAGTAAGTCTGGTCGGTCTGGTAGTGACCCCGGTCGGCCGACCGTGAGATGCCACAGATCCGGGTACCACGATCTCCTCGGCCAGTCTGGTGCGACGAGTATGACGCGGCTGCAATCGGATCTGATTTTTGCGCAGTACTCTGGGCAAGAGTGCCAGAGGTGGAAACACATATGTGAGCCGGAACTGCGACCAATCTTGCACTAAGGCGTCTGCCGCCAGAGCTCTGTGATCGCGCGATCGTGCCATAAATGCCGGGACCTTGTTGGTGTGCCGAGACGCCATTAGGTCGACGTCCGGCACCCCCCAGCGGCAACAGATTTCCTGAAACACGTCCGGGTGAAGGGACCATTCCCCCGCGTCCATGCCCTGGCGAGTGAGGAAGTCTGCTTCCCAGTTTTCTACGCCCGGGATGTGAACTGCGGATATGGTGGATGCTGTGTCCTCCACCCACATGAGGATTCGCCGGACTTCCTGGAAGGCTGCTGACTGCGTGTCCCTCCTTGGTGGTTGATGTATGCCACCGCTGTGGAGATGTCCGACTGGATTCGGATCTGCTCTCTTTCTAGCCACTTCTGGAAAGCTAATAGGGTAAGATACCCTGCCCCGATTTCCAGAACATCGATCTGAAGGGTGGACTCCTGCTGAGTCCACGTCCCCTGAGCCATGTGGCGGAGACAAACTGCTCCCCACCCTGACAGACTCGTATCTGTCGTGACCACTGCCCAGGATGGGGGCTATGACAATGAGGTGGGAATAAGCCACTATTGCAGAGAGTCCTCGGCCGTCAGGGAAAGGGAGACTTCCCGTCCAGGGAGGTTGACTGCCCATCCCATTGGCGGAGAATGTCCCATTGCCGTTGGCGCAGATGAAACTGCGCAAAGAGAACTGCCTCGATGGCTGCCACCATCTTCCTTAGGAAGTGCATGAGGCGCCTTAAGGGGTGCGACTGGCCTTGAAGGAGAGACTGCACCTCTGTCTGCAGTGAACGCTGCTGGTTCAGCGGAAGCTTCACTATGGCTGATAGAGTATGAAACTCCATGCCGAGATACGTTAGTGATTGAGTCGGAGACAGATTTGACCTTGCCAAATTGATGATCCACCCGAAAGTCTGGAGAGTCTCCAGCGTAACATTCAGGCTGCGTTGGTATGCCTCGAGGGAGGGTGCTTTGACGAGTAGATCGTCCAAGTACGGGATCACCGGGTGTCCCTGAGAGTGCAAGACTGCTACCACTGCTGCCATGACCTTGGTGAACACCCGTGGGGCTGTCGCCAGACTTAATGGCAGAGCTACGAACTGAAGATGTTCGTCTCCTATCACAAAACGTAGAAAACGTTGGTGCTCCGTAGCAATTGGCACGTGGAGATAGGCATCTTTGATGTCTGTTGAGGCAAGGAAGTCTCCTCGAGACATTGAGGCAATGACGGATCGGAGGGATCCCATCCGGAACCGCCTGGCGTTCGCATGCTCGTTGAGCAGTTTCAGGACCAGAACAGGACGGAAGGAACCGTCCATTTTTGGAGCCACAAAGAGATTGGAGTACAAACCCTCGCCCTCGTTCCTGAGGGGGGACAGGGATCACCACTCCTTCTGCTCTTAGCGCGTCCACCGCCTGCAGCAGGGCATCTGCTCGGTGGAGAGGTGGGGCCGTTCTGAAGAATGGAGTCGGAGGACGAGAACAGAACACTGTCCTGTGCACGTGAGCACAATGTCCGTCACCCACCGGTCTGTGACCTGTGGCAGCTAAATGTCGCCAAAGGCGGGGGAGTCTGCCATCAACCGCGGATGCGGAGAGAGAGAGAGAGAGAGCTGAGAGTCCTGAGGAGACCGCCTTGGTAGCGGTTCCTCCGACTGCCTTCCTTGGGCGAGATTGAGCCCGGCCGGAATCTGAGCCCGTCTGAGGTTTTGTAGCCCTTTTGCACGAGGACAATTGGGACCTGCCGGAGCTTGGGAAGGACCGAAACCTCGACTGTACTTTTAGGACAGTATTAACAGGGTAAGTCGCAGTGCAGACATTGCGGGGTTACGGACGCCTCTGCGGTACAGATGTCCCTGCTCAAGGTCAGCTGCGCAAGAACAGCTGAAAAGGTTAGGTTGCCAATACGGCTGTGGATGCCGGAGCAACCGACACGCCGATAGCCTCCTAGACAGATTTCAACCAGAGTCCATCTGTCTGTGAATGGCATCTTTAAGTGAAGCCCCATCTCCAGTGCAACTATGGCTCTATATGCAAGCCTGGAGATTGGAGAATCCACCTTTGGACCCTGGGTCCAGCGCTGACCACGTCAGGGGAAAAGGGATAACGTGTATCCTAAAAACGTTTGGAGAAGACGCTTATCTGGTAAGCGTGGTGTTCCTGGACTGCTTCTCTGAAGTCAGCGTGGCCAGAAAAAAACCCAATATCTGCGTGAGATACTGAAAAGGAACTTTTCCTGTTCGTCTCCTATCTCCACTGGGGGAGCTGAGGGAGAAAGATCCAACCTTCCATTGATGGACGGTATAGGATCATTCCGTATGGCGTTACCACCCGGTGTATCCGGATTGAGAGCGATGTCAGTATCAAAGCCCTGAAGAGCTGCCTTTTGGTCAAGTAGATTGCCCATGGGTGCAAGTCTCTATATTATGACTACTCCGTCCCTGTCCATGGACAGGGTTGACAGGAGGTTTCTTTGGCCACAACTAGTAGAGCCCCGGCAGACGAAGTGCTAGAGACCCCGGCAGACGACGTGCTACAGGGGAGCATGCACACAATGGGACGGTGTCATGAACAGCATCCCATGTAGTAAAAACAGCACTGAAATCTGTGTTGCTTTTTTGCCGCTGCCGACTAGCTATCTAGAAGTATATAGCCAAGATTGGTGACCGTACATTGCAATGTATAGCATACAGGCATAAAGTACAAAAGACCACTGCAGCACAAGCAATACAAGCAGCATAGAAGCCTGTGCCCTGGCACCCCTGCTCTTCTGCTGCTGTATACTAGTCATCTAGGGGAATATAGCCCAGAAGAGTGACCCTACAGTGCAATGTATAGCATACAAGCACAAGTACAAATGAACACTGCAGCACATGCAATACAAGCAGCATAGAAGCCTGTGCCCTGGCACCCCAGCTCTTCTGCTGCTGTAGACTAGTCATCTCGGGGAATATGGCCCAGAAGAGTGACCACACAGTGCTATGTATAGCATACAAGCACAAGTACAAATGCACACTGCAGCCCATGCAATACAAGCAGCATAGAAAAAAACCTGTGCCCCAGCACCCTTGGTTTTCTGCTGCTGTAGTCTAGCCATTCCAGGAGAATATAGCTAAGACTAGCGACTGTACAGTGCAATGTATAGCATATAAGCATAAACACAAATGAACACCTCAGTCGTGCAATACAAGCAGCCTAGAAAGCCTGTGCCTTAGCACACCTGCTTTCCTGCTGCTGATGTGTCGCTCCCCAAGCGGGCATATAGCGACCTATGCAGTAAAAAACAACACATGTACACACTGCAGTTATATCGTGGTCAGCACTATGTGTGCCTCTTACCGCCCGCCTATAAGCGGGTGTATGATCGCCACCGTCCTGCCTTGGTGCCGAAAGTCCGAGCTCGGACTGCAGTAATGGCTGCCGGCTTCTTCCCCAGCTCATGTGAGGAGGGGCGGGCCGTGGGCGTGCCCCCAAGGCAGAGCGGGAATCCGGCGTCCGACAGTGTGCAGTGAGAGGGCTGGAGCATGTAAAAAGGCTCCAGCCCTCGGCGCTGCTGATTGCTCAGCGCCTGTCCCCTTCCCTGAGTGACAGGGAGGGGGCGGGAACGAAGCGGCACTAGGCCGCAGAAGCCGGGGACTGGATTTATAAGCGCCGCCGCCGTAAAAGCGCGGTCGGCGCCCAGTCCCCGGCGAACTACAAGTCCCAGCCGCGCCGCCGCTCCCGGAGCGTCCGGCGCGGTAGTTCCCAAAACACAAAGTCACTCAGCAAAGCTGCAGTGACTGTAACCCTTTACTGTCCCCGGCGCACTAGCACACCCAGCAAGTCTGGAGTGTGCTGTGCCTGTGTGTACGGGGACACAGAGTACCTGTAATGGTGCAGGGCCATGTCCCTGAACGGTACTCCAGCTCCGTATCCAGCAGGTTCAAATGGGTCTGTGGATGGAGCCCGGCGTCAGAGCTTTGAGGCCGGCAGGATCCCACTTCCTCAGAGCCCCTCAGGGGGATGTGGAAGGAAAGCAGCATGTGGGCTCCAGCCTCCGTACCAGCAATAGGTACCTCAACCTTACAACACCATCAACGGGTGAGAAGGGAGCATGCTGGGGGCCCTATATGGGCCCTCTTTTCTTCCATCCGAAATAGTCAGCAGCTACTGCTGACTAAAATCTGTGGAGCTATGCGTGGATGTCTGACCTCCTTCGCACAAAGCTTGAAAACTGGAGAACCCGTGATACCACGGGGGGGTATAGCCAGAAGGGGAGGGGCCTTGCACTTTTTAGTGTAGTGCTTTGTGTGGCCTCCGGAGGGCAGTAGCTATACCCCAATCGTCTGGGTCTCCCAATAGAGCGCTGAAGAAATAATTGTATTTCTGAACATGTTTTTGTAAACAGCTAAAATAACAAAACTTGTGTCACTGTCCAAATATTTCTGGACCTAACTGTAGATCAGTTGAATAGTGATGCTGATGACGGTATCATCAGGGCTAACCATCTTTGTAGCCATTTCAAAACTGTCAAGGAGGGTGTGAGGGCCTTGATCTGTGCCCACTCCGCAAACGTGATTTCCCCCACTTCCGTACGGCATTGTCCAAGGTTATGTCTCAAAGGCGTACTGCAGCAGACCTTGCTGCTGCTGGCACAGTCACTGCAACATGTGTAGAGTGGAATTCCACCATGTTGACACATCGCATATCAACCGTTTATCCTGTAGACCGAAACTTCTTCCGTTGCCAGTCTATTAGCCATGGACTGCGAATGGCGGAAGTGAGCACACACCAACCGTGTCTTCTGCAGTAGTGCATCCAGCCCGGGATACTGTGATAGAATTTTTGTACAACTAGAATCAGAATGTAAGCCATGCAAGGCACATGTGTGATCTCACCTAGGCATAGGGCTGCTAAGAGGTTTGCACCATTGTTGCACACGGCCTTCCCTGACTCCAGGTTCAGTAGAGACAGCCATTGATCAAACTCAGCCCAGATAGCTTTCCACAACTCTGCAACTGTGTGACTGTGTTCTCAGATGCAGATTAATGTCAGCATTGCCTGATTGCGTTGAGCCCTGGCCGAGCTATATGGAGGTGGGGGAATACTCACTGCACTCTTGTAGCACGTGTTACATTAAGAAAGTGGTTGAGGGTGCATGTGGGGACCCCAGAGGAGGTGGAGAAAGCAGAAGTGGAAGCAGTACATCCAGAATTCTGGCCCCCAAGTTTTGGGGATTTCAACACTTCGAAGGCAGCCCATACCCAGCCAGCGAGCTAGAACGCCCCTGCCAATGCTTGGTGGTCCAGGTGTCACTGGTGAAATGCACCCTGGGAGACAGAGCTTTCCAAGGAAAAGGTAATCTTGGCCGCAACTTGATGGTGTAGGGCAGGCACAGCTTATTAAAGAAGTAATGGCGGCTGGGCAACTGCTACTGGGAGACTGTAATGGCCAGGAGATTTCGGAAACAGTCTGTATCCACCAGCCGAAAAGGCAGCATTTATGTGGCCAACAATTTCGAAATAGTCAAGTTCAAGCACTTTGCTTTCTCTTGTGCGGGAGGAAATACTCTTTTTCGTGACCAAAACTGCATGACTGAGGGCTGGCTGCTATGCTGAGAGAGGTGGGAGAAAGGTATGCACGACCGACCAGTGGACTGGGCGGGAGGTGTAGGGAAATATGGAATGCTAGATTGAGAACTATGTGGTATGCTCAATGTTTCACATGGATCTAAAGCACCAGGCACAGTCACTTCCGTACCACCCGACGGTCCCTCACTCACTCCCACTGTAGCAGGTATACAAGAGGAGAGTCTGTGGTCAGAGACCTATGTTACAATCCTTTCGTAGGTGATGCAGGAGGATGAAGAAGCAGCAGACAATTGATTTGGTGTCCAGTGGCTGGGTAGGCCATTACTCTGCACTTTAGTGTAGTGAGATTCCTACAGTAACGCATGTTGGTTGCGCATGTGCCTGTTCATGCTTGTACTAGTCAAATTATTACCATTTCTGCCTCTACTTAGTCACTGTTTACAATGCTGGCAGATAATGGCATTTGCTTCATCTTTTGCGTTCTCAAAAAAGGCCCAGCCTAGGCAAAACTTCTTATAAACTGCAGACATGCAACCGCCGCTGGCCACAGTTGTGGTTGAGGATGTAGTGTGTAAACCGACACTAACATCCTCGGCTTCCTCCTCTTCCTTGTCATCAGTCAAGCTACTCAACTGCATGCCTCTGAGTTCACACCAAGTGGGATCTAAAACTTTGTCGTCATGCTCTATTTTGTCCCCCTCCTCTCCCTGACCAGACGTCACTGCACAGTGTGCATGCGCCTCAGGTATCAGAGTCTCATCATCATCATCACCTCCATGCCCGGGGCTTAACGTCAGTTGCTGGTACCCTACTTCGTTTGGGCCAGGATCCAACTCACAATGATTTTGGGCATCGGTGCAGATGCTTTCCTCAAGAGTCTGGGAATTGTTGGAGTGGACCTGTGATGCCCATGCGATAGAATGTGTGAAGAGCTATGCAGACTCAGCCATGTCTGGTTCCCCACAGTCAGTTTGCCGGTTGGAGATTTCTGACACGGGTGCAAACAAGTGTAAATGGGGTGGCACATCTGAGGAATGAACTTTGTATGATGTGGAGGTGGGGGAAGAGGAGGAGAGGCTGTTTGATACAGCGTTTGAAACCCACTCTACGATCTGATGTCGGTGAGCCTCATTTCAAAGTTGAATCGATGTACGGTTACCAAACATATCTAGTGTAGTAGGCTGTCCAGTAACATAAGTTATCATTTTTCTTGGGAGAGGCTGAGCCGGTGTTTGATCACTACACCTTTGGCTAACAGAATTTCCCATACGTACACCTCTAACACCCCGACCAGCTCGTCAGAATTTACCACTCATGGTATATGTACCCTTTCAAACAGGTGTTTCTCAAACCTACGTCCACACCTGTAAAAGACAAGTGACTCAAAAGATACATTTTTGATTTCCTTCCTGAGTTGCCAATATTGTAAAGGCACGAAAAAGTACCACTACCTATAATAGAATTTTACTGACTAATTTTGAGCAGACACAGAAAAGTTAGAAGAACACTGTTTTACCTTGTTCAATGGCAATTTTTCAGGAGTCACCACTAACAATACCTATAAATTGATTTCAGTGACGTAATTTACAGCAGACCCAGAAAAGTGACAATAAACACTTTTTAGATACTGAACTAAAATCTTTATTAGGACTGCCAATAATATGTAGTACCCAGAGTGATGCTTGTTTAATTTTCTAAAGGCATTTTAAATTGGCAAGATGCAGTGTGTACATACTGCACTAACATTTTTTTATAAACCACCAATAATACGTGGCTAACGTGGCTCTAACCAGAGCAGTGTTTTTTAAATTTTTCTAAAGGAAATTACAATTGCCAACATGCAATGTTTATAGACTGCACTTAGAATACCTATTAATGTGCTGGCCTCAACCTGTGTAGTTTAGAGCTGGCACCAAGACCTATTCGGATGCGTCACTGCCTGGCAACAATTTTTCACGCACTACAAATACCTGCAAATCCCTATTTCTGATTTAATGTGCCGATTTTGTGGCACAACAAAACTTCTCCCTATATTGCACGTCCCTATTCTAAACGATCGATGGCCTAAATTGTTTCTGATGCACTAGAAGTACCTGCAATCCTTATTTATATGATTTAATGTGCCGCTTTGTGATACATCTCTCCTTACAGTGCACATCCTTATTCTAAACTATCAATGGCCTAAACTGTTTCTGACGCACATCAAGTACCTGCTGTCCCTATTTCTATTATTTCATGTGCCTTTGTAGCTAAACTGTCTAGCATTAAACTCCTAATCACCCTATCTACGAGGAGCAGCAGCAGCAGATTACCTATTGACCAACATAAACAAAATGACGCCGAGGCAAAATATCTGCTACTCATCCCCATTGACATGTGACTTAGCAAGCCAATCACAGAAGCCCTTCTGTCTCCACCTTGATAATGTTTCCTGAGCCGTAATTGGCTGCAGGAACATCGGCAAATAAAGTTCAGAAAAAAAACACAGCCGAGCGCCAAAAGTCTTGTCCCGCTGCAGAGTTCCTGCCTCCTGCATCGATTTTACATATTCCTACATCAAACTGCACTGCAATCCTATACAAAACAAGAAAATGCTTGTAAAAAAAATATTTATGGAAACGCGGCCAGCGTTTGTGGCCAACAAATGAACATATTAATTGTAATCAATGGCACTTCCTTAAAGTAGTAAGTACTATGTACATAAAAAGGGGTGCACTTAGTATCTTGGCCTTGGAACCTACTAAGTATAGACACAAGGCACTCCCAATTTCTTGATGCTGTGATTTTATTTAACAGTGAATGTGCATAAAGAACGTTTTCGGTCACAACAGGACCTTCTTCAGTTGCACTATATACAAAAATTCATAAATAAAATTTTCAGACTCAAAATACATGATATAAATTATATAAATACAAAATGTATACAAATACAGAGGAAAAAATGGACAGTGCAAAATCCAATATATGTACAAAAAATATAATACAAAATGAACCGAACATGCAAAAAAATGTTTAAAAAGGTTTTTTTTTGATTTGTTGCACACGTGTGCAGTAAGGATTAGATGGCAAGAGACGGGGAAAGAGGAAAAAAGAGAGAAAGGAGAAGAAAGAGGGAAAGAAATAGAGAAGAAAAGGAATGGAGAAGAACAGGGAATGAGGGAAGGTTTAATGAGAAGGTGGAACTATAGAAATATGAGAGACATGGTAAGAGGTAATCTATAAGATGTGTGACTAAGTACAGAAAAAAATAAATGTATAAAAAGGGAATAATGTAGAAAAAAAGTGGGGGAATGAAAGATATACTGGAATATAACTGAATAATATGTATGTATGAAGTATGACTATGAAAATGTGTGAGAAGATGAGGATGATTAAGTGTAAATGATGCATGTGTGTAATGAAACGAGGAAAAGGGGGAGAAGAAAAATTTGAAAAAAAGGGGGTGATAATAGGTAATATTGTAGTATGTGTGTGGTGACAAATGAAGGTAAGACAGAGTATACTTATGTGAATGATGTAATATGTTGATGGGTATGTGTAAACGGATGAAAAAGGGAGAAAGGTAGGATTAAGGAAGTAGTCAGAAAACAGAGATAAGATGCAGACAATGGAAAAACAAGGAAAGAAAGGAATGAAGGTTATAATGCTAAATATGCCGGAAAACAGCAAGGTAAGTTGCTTATCATAAGTGCAGATAACATGGACAGACTGTGATTACTAAAAACAAATCCTGACACAAAAGCTAATAGTGTTGCTTACCATGGGGAGACTGGCTAGTGCTTATGAAACAGCGCGGTATCCACCGCTGCATGGGGGCCGCCATGACAGCAGCTGAACGCCCTGACTATATGGGCGTGTAGATAGAGGGGGCGGGATGTTCAGGACGTCACAGTGCTCTGGAGCGCATGCGTGATGCGGACATAGCATGATGCATGGAAGAGAATGAAAGGTGCTCACTGGGCATGCGTGAAAGATCCAAGGAAGAAAAAAATTTGGTGTGTCATTATCTATGAGGTGATGGTGCAAACAGCACCAGTGCCATTATGTTGATGGTCAGGGTTAGGAACACAGGATAGGAGAGCCACTAGTAGATCAATATTTGTTCTAAAAGAAAGAGAAACAACAAGTTAGATAAATAAGGTATTATGGCAATTATCCAACAGATAATATATAATGTGATGGCCAGAGTATATACAAATAAATATATGGCATGGCAGCAGCTTCCCTAACATTTCAAATTCACAAAATGGCACCAAGGCAACATGTCCACAATTTATATGCACACGGACATGTGACTTAGGCAGCCAATCACAGAAGCCCTTGTCTGAACCTTGAGCATGTTTGCTGTCCCGTGATTGGCTGTAATAACATCCACAAATAAAGTTAAGGAAAAAAAATATGGCACCGCGCATCTGACCTCCCGGGCCAGAGTCCCTATCTCCTGAACTGATTTTACACATCCCCACATCAAACAGCACCACAATCCTATTCAAAAGCAGAAAAGGCTATTAAAAAACATTTTTTGGAAACGCGGCTAGCATTCAGGGACAGAAAATGAACAATAACGAACATTCCCAAATTTATAAGGAGGGACTCAGGGTCACCAAGCCCGAACGAACATGTTAAGGCTCGTACCAAATTTGATTTTGGCAAACTTTTTGTTACGCCACCACCGGAGTCCGCTCCAGCGACTTCTGCTCCGATCGCAAGGCGACGCCGTGTTCCTTCCGTGGATGGTGCTGGTGATGGGAGAGGAGTCGATTAGAGTTGAGCGCGGTTCGCAGTTCGCGGTTCTCCAGTTCGCGGTTCGAGTGATTTTGGGGGGTGTTCTAGATCGAACTAGAACTCGAGCTTTTTTGCTAAAATTCGATAGTTCTAGATACGTTCGAGAATGGTTCTAGCAGCAAAAAGCAGGGCTTTTTACAGCTACAGTGTGCAGGAGCCATCGCTGGCAGCCTGCCAGAAGCTGGTAACCAAGACAAACATCGGGTTTCCAAGCAAAGCGCTTTGGTTAGTAACCCGATGTTTATCCTAGTTACGTGCAGGAAGCCCACACTTCCCCGCTCAGCTCGCTCCGCCCCCTCCTGCACGCGGCATGTACACACACACACACACACACACACACATGGCCCCGCTCGGCTTACCTGCGGTGATGAAGTCCCGCCATCCCGACCTCAGCGCTGTCACTGTCCTCCATGGCCGCCGCTTGTCACATCACCTTCTCTCGCTTCTGACCCGAGACTGACTAGCGGTGACGTCACGGGCCTCTCGCGATACTTGGCTGTGAAGGCGGCGGTCATTGAACTCAGTGACAGGTGCTGTCAGTGTGCAGGAGATCAGCGCAGGTAATGTACCTCGCTGACAGCAGCACTTGTCATGCCCTGCAGTGACCTGGGCTGACCCATTGATGTTAGCTCAGGTCACTGCACTGCTCTCCCAGCCAATGGGAACATTCTGCTCTTCATTGACTGGGACAGTGTGGATCGTCATGGCAACCCCTTGGATTACACCAGACCTGGATTTGTTTTTCTTTCTAATAAATTGGTTAAAGAGGGAATGTTTTGGGCAGTGTTTTTTCAAATAAAAATGTGTTTGTCGTCTATTTTTTTTTATTACTGACTGGGTTGGTGATGTCGGGTATCTGATAGACGCCTGACCTCACCAACCCCAGGGCTTGATGCCAGGTGACATTACACATCTGGTATTAACCCCATATATTACCCCGTTTGCCACCGCACCAGGGCGCGGGATGAGCTGGGGCGAAGCACCAGGATTGGCGCATCTAATGGATGCGCCACTTCTGGGGCGGCTGCGGCCTGCTATTTTTAGGCTGGGGAGAGTCCAATAACCATGGACCTCCCTAGTCTGAGAATATCAGACCCCAGCTGTCTGCTTTACCTTGGCTGGTGATCCAATTTTGGGGGACCCCTACGTGTTTTTTTTTTTTAATTATTTATTTAATTTAAAATAACAGCGTGGGGTGCCCTCAGTTTTGGATTACCAGCCAAGGTGAGGTTGCCAGCTGTGGTCTGCAGGCTGCAGCCGTCTGCTTTACCCTAGCTGGCTACAAAACTAGGGGGAACCCTACGTCATTTTTTTTTTCATTTTTTTGGCTAAATACAAAAGCTAAGCATCCCTTAGTGCCACATGAAAGGCACCAAAGGGTGCTCCACTTTTTCTCCACTTTTTTTCCATTTTTTATCCACTTTTTCTCCACTTTTTCTCCACTTTTTCTCCACTTTTTCTCCACTTTTTCTCCACTTTTTATCCACTTTTTATCCATTTTTTATCCATTTTTTTCTCCACTTTTTCTCCACTTTTTCTCCACTTTTTATCCACTTTTTATCCACTTTTTCTCCACTTTTTCTCCACTTTTTCTCCATTTTTTTCTCCACTTTTTCTCCACTTTTTCTCCATTTTTTCTCCATTTTTTCTCCATTTTTTCTCCACTTTTTCTCCACTTTTTATACATTTTTTCTCCACTTTTTCTCCACTTTTTCTCCGTTCTTTTTCTATGGTTGGTCTACCCATTAGCTCTGCCATGCATTGTGTAGCTCTACACCTACTGCACATGTTACTTTATGATTGACATCTCTTTCGTACCAGAGCTGTCTAAGCCTACTCTGACCCCATATTTGTCATTACTATATTGTCCTTGTACTGTATTATGACATTTGTATCATGTGTTTCATTTCTTGCTGTGTTGCAATTTTTTTTGCTGCATCCCAATTGTACCTCTACATTGTTCGAGTTTATGTTATTGTTCTCTCACTCTTATGTGATACTGATTATTGTCATTTTTCATGATTACATGCAGATAAGTCCAATCTGACGAAGGCTCAGGCCGAAACGTCATTTGTAACTTGTTTTGGACAAAAACATATATGCTTATGAAAAATTTTTTTTTCTTAATACGGACCAATAAAGAGTGATTTTGCATTACTATCCGTTGTGACTTACTGACTTAGTCTGGGAGATTTAGAGTGCCGAGGTTACTCACTAATTTTATCTATTATTACCTCTGAGCACCTATATACCAGTGAGCAGAGCTTCCTCTACAGTAGTTCTCCTGATTAGGCATGCCCTTACCTCATGAGCAGGGCATTGCAGCTTTGGTAGCAACCATTACGACATGGACTCTGCTGCTGTGGACCCGAGAAGAGTGAGTGCAGATTCATTGCACCCACACTCCTCACATGAAGGGTCCGCACTCCTAGAAAATGGGGGATACGTTCCCTGAGTGTCTCCCCCCCCCATATTCTAGATGGTCCAGAGTCGTCGTGGGACCCCTTTATTTTTTTTCTTACAATAAATTGGTGAAAGAGGAAATGTTTTGGGGACTGTTTTTTCAAATAAATTTCTTTTGTCGATTTTTTTTTTTTTTGTTAGTACTGACAGTTTATGATGTTGGGTATCTAATAGACGCCATGACATCACAAACTGCTGGGCTTGATCTCAGGTGACTTTACAGCTAGTATCAACCCGATTTATTACCCCGTTTGGCACTGCACCAGGGCACGGGATGAGCTGGGGTGAAGCGCCAGGATTGGCGCATCTAGTGGATGCGCCACATCTGGGGTGCCTGCGGCCTGCTATTTTTAGGCTGTGAAGGCCCAATAACTATGGACCTTCCCACCCTGAGAATACCAGACCACAGCTGTCCGCTTTACCTTGGCTGGTGATCCAATTTGGGGGGGACCCTACTTTTATTGTGTAATTATTAATATTTATAAAATAATTATAAAAAAGAGCCTGAGGGGACCTCCACATTGGATCCCCAACCACGGTAAAGCTGCCAGCTGTGGTTTTCAGGCTACAGCCGTCTGCTTTACCCTAGCTGGCTATCAAAAATGGGGGGACCCAACGTCATTTTTTTTTTTAACTATTTTTTAAATAGAAAAAGTTAATGGGCTTCCCTGTATTTTGATTGCCAACCAAGGTAGCGGCAGGCAGATGGGGGTGGCAACCCATAGCTGTCTGCTTTATCTGCGCTGAAAATCAAAAATACCGCGGAGCGCTACGTCATTTTTTTAAAGATTTATTTTTACAGCACTGTGATGTCCAGCAATCAAAATACAGGGAAGCCCATTTTATTTTTAGTTATTTAAATAAATAATTAAAAAAAATATATATGGGCTCCCGCTGCATTTTTTGTATTGCTAGCTAAGGGTAATCCAAGCAGCTACTGGCTGCTTACCCCCACTGCTTGGTGTTACCTTCACTGGCAATGGAAAATCCAAGGAAGCATTTTTTATTTTTTTTGCCAAAAAACTACAAAAAAAGGACGTGGGCTTTGCCATATTTTTGTATGCTAGCCAGGTATAGCAGGCAGGTGCTGGAAGAGTTGGATACAGCGCCAGAAGATGGCGCTTCTATGAAAATGCCATTTTCTGAGGCGGCTGCAGACTGCAATTCTCAGCAGTGGGGCCCAGAAAGCTCAGGCCAACCTGTGCTGCGGATTCCAATCCCCAACTGCCTAGTTGTACCTGGCTGGACACAAAAATGGGGCGAAGCCTACGTCATTTGTTTTCTAATTATTTCATGAAATTCATGAAATAATGAAAAAAGGGCTTCCCTTTATTTTTGGTTCCCAGCTGGGTACAAATAGGCAACTGGGGGTTGGGGGCAGCCGTACCTGCCTGCTGTACCTGGCTAGCATACAAAAATATGGCGAAGCCCACATAATCTTTTCAGGGGGCAAAAAACTTCTGCATACAGTCCTGGATGGAGTATGCTGAGCCTTGTAGTTCTGCAGCTGCTGTCTGTCTGTATGGAGAAGAGCAGACAGCAGCTGCAGAACTACAAGGCTCGGCATACTCCATCCAGGACTGTATGCAGAAGTTTTTTGCCCACCAAAAAAATGACGTGGGCTTCGCCATATTTTTGTATGCTAGCCAGGTACAGCAGGCAGCCATGGGCTGCCTCCAACCCCCAGTTGCCTATTTGTACCCGGCTGGGAACCAAAAATATAGGGAAGCCCGTTTTTTTAATTATTTCACTTATTTCATGAAATAATAAAAAAAAAACCGACGTGAGCTTCGCCCCATTTTTGTGTCCAGCCGGGTACAACTAGGCAGCTGGGGATTGGAATCCGCAACACAGGTTAGCCCGAGGTTTCTGGGCGCCTCTGCTGCGAATTTCAGTCCGCAGCCGTCCCAGAAAATGGCGCTTTCATAGAAGCGCCATCATCTGGCGCTGTATCCAACTCTTCCAACAGCCCTGGAGCCGGGTGGCTTGTTGGGTAATCATGAGTTAATACTGGCTTTGTTTTACTAGCCAGTATTAAGCCAGAGATTCTTAATGTCAGGCACGTTTGACCCGGCCATTAAGAATCTCCAATAAAGGGTTAAAAAAAACACCACACAGAGAAAAAAATACTTTAATAGAAATAAATACACAGACACATTAGAGACTCCATCTTTATTACCCCGTCAGCCCTCCTCGATCCTGCTCTTCTGTCTTTCTTGTTCAACAAATGCAGCTCTGCTACATCACTGCTGCATGAGGGAAGACGCTGCTTCCCGTGGAGCATTCACTCCATGAAAGCTGCACGAGAAGCAGCGTGCAGCCTTCACTCCGTGAGTGATCAGTGCTGCTAGCGGTAACGCTGACAGACGCGTTACCATAGCAACGGTGCTCCCGGAGCCGCGGTTAGCAGTGACGTCACCGCTAACTGCGTTGCTATGGCAACGGTGATCTCCGTTAATGACAGGCTGTGTCAGCCGATCCCTAACGGAACGGGGAGTCGACCGTGTGCTAGAGCATGTCGCCGGTACACGGCGATACACAAATGTGCACCGTGTACCGGAGAGATGCACTCGCAGGTCCTACATGACGCGTCATAGTCATGTGACCAATCTGTAGCCAATAAGATAATAGCCACGTGACTGGTCACATGGCTATTTTGACGTCACGATAGGTCCTGCATCTCTGCTGGCAGTGCCGGTCACCGGGAGGATTCAGCGATCATCGGATGGAATAGCGGCAGGAGACAGAGTGCAGGAGGGATCGCGGGGACCGGTAAGTGTTATGGCAATGTTTATTAACTGTTTGTGTACAGTTATAATGCATTTTTATGTGTTTGTGATTGCCTCCCATTATAGCCTATTGGTTCTAGTTCGGTTCGTCGAACATTCGACGAACCGAACTCGAACGGGAGCTCCGTTCGGCGAACCGACCTCGAGCCGAACCGCGACCGGTTCACTCATCTCTAGAGTCGATGCCAGCGCCGCCGGTGGGCGCAGGCTCCGATTGTCCACTGGGCTGGGTTATCTTGGGATCTGCAGTGCTACTGGCTGACTGTGGGTGGCGTGTGTCTTCCAGCTGAAGTTGCCAGCGTTCAGCTACAGCCAATGGGAAGACACCACACCCTTCTTAGTTCCCCTCCTGTCTGCTGACCTCTGCCAGAGATAGTTATGATTTCCTGGCTCCTGGTCCGCCCTATTCTGTTTTGTGATTCCTGTGTGCTGACTTCTGCCTGTTTTATGACTACCCTTCTGCCTGCTGTTTTTGTACCTCGCTGTCCGATCCGGATTTGACCTCTGCTACATTTTCTGATTACGTCCTTGCCTGACGATTCTGTCCCTGTTCTGCTATTTTTGGTTTGACCCTGCCTGACGACTACTCTCATTGGACTGCAGCCTTCCACAGCTAGTGATCTCCAGGGCCCTGTGTAATTCAAAATCCCTGTATAGAGGTTAAAGGGTTTCAGGGTTCTGGGGGTCCTGCTTGGTGAGTGGCTTCCTTCTAGTCTGTCCATTACATCCCACCTGAGTCTGTTGATCCAGGCAGGCGTTACACTTTTACCAAAGAGGTTCGCTCATCTCTATAGTTAATAACCATGTAATAAGGGCATTGTAGCTACTAGCCATGGAATAAGGGTAGTGTAGTTAATAACCATATAATAACAACCATGCAATAAGGGCAGTGTAGCTAATATCCATATAATAACAACCATGCAATAAGGGCAGTGTAGCTATTAACCATGTAATATTACTCATGTAATAAGGGCAGTGTAGCTAATAACTTCAATGTCATTGTTAAATGGTTATTAGTACATGTTTAATTACCATGTAATAATAAAAATGTAACAAAATCAGTGTAGCTAATAACTATGTAATAAGGGCAGTGTAGCTAATAACCATGTAATAAGGGCAGTGTAGCTTAAAATCATGTAAAGGGCAGTGTAGCTAATAACCATGCAAAAAGGCAGTGTAATTATTGACCATGTAATAATAACCATGTAATAAGGGCAGTGTAGCTAATAACAATGTAATAATAACCATGCAATAACTGCAGTGTAGCTACTAAACAATTAATAAGGGCAGTATAGTTAATAACCATGTAATAAGGGCTGTGTAGCTACTGTCCATGTAATAAAGGGCAGTGTAGTTAACAACCATATAATAGGGGCAGTATAGCTAATAAACATGTAATACTAACCATGTAATAAGGGCAGTGTAGCTATTAACCATGTAGCTAATAATCACGTAATAATAACGATTAGGGATGATCGAATAACCTATTATTCGCTTCACTGTATATCCGGCGAATACTTCGCTATTTGAGTATTCGCGAATATTCGACTCCCAATATAAGTCTATGGGAAACCAGAATAATTTCATGTTGGACCTGTCGGTGACATGTGGTGACTGAGGAAGAGGCTGAAATGTATGGGAAAAGGCAGAAACAGTGTGCGTACAGCCTGTAGAAGATGCCTCACTGCATTTCTGCCCCCTCCCAATCCTCCAAATGGGAAGGCGCACACCAACGCGCCGCCCGCATTCACCCTCTTCGTCTGATTTCTTTCGCATGTGTCATGACACATGCGACAGAAAACTCCTCCCCTGGTCCAGCTAAGTCACTCCCCGTACCCTCTTCCCCCGGTGTTTCTCGGTGTTTTCCCCCGGTGTCTTTACCTTTTTGCAGCGTTGATCCCCCGCAGATTCTTTGCACCCACACTCCTCACATGGAGGGTCTGTACTGCTAGAAAATGAGGGACACATTCCCTGAGCGTGTCCCCCATATTCTAGAAGGTCCAGAGTCGTCATGGGACTTCCAAAATAGATTACAGGGGATTTTTTGTTTTTCTTTACAATAGGTTGGTGAAAGAGTGAATGGTTGGGGAGTGTTTTTTCAAATATTTATTTTTTTTTGTCATCTATTTTATTTTCTATTTTTCTTACTGACAGTTGGTGATGTCGGGTATCTGATAGATGCCATGACATCACTAACTGCTGGGATTGATGTCAGGTGACATTACACATCTGGTATCAACCCATTTATTACCCCGTTTGCCACCGCACCAGGGCAACGGGATGAGCTGGGGCAAAGTGCCAGGATTGGCGCATCTAATGGATGCGCCACTTCTGGGGCGGCTGCGGCCTGCTACTTTTAGACTGGGAAGGGCCAATAACTATGGAACTTCCCATCCTGCGAATACCAGACGACAGCTGTCCGCTTTATCTTGGCTGGTGAACCAATTTGGGGGGAACCCCACTTTTGTTTTTTAATTATTTATTTATAAATAAATTATAAAAAAAAAAGAACCTGGGGGCCCTCCAAATTGGATCCCCAACCAAGGTAAAGCTGCCAGCTGTGGTCTACAGGCTGCAGCCATCTGCTTTACCCTAGCTGGCTATCAAAAATGGGGGGGGACTCCACGTCGCTTTTTTTAAAATTATTTCTTTTTTTGGCTAAATACAAGGCTAGGCACCCATTAGTGCCACATGAAAGTCACTAAAGGGTGCCAGTTTAGAATATGCAGGGAGGTGGGACATTATATATGTGTGTTTGAAATCAGTCTGCCTGTCTATCCTTTTTTATGCATCTATCCTTTTTTATCTATCCATCCCTCTATCCGAGAGCTAGAGGGCTAGATAGATGATATTACAGCTTTTATTTGTGATGTATGGGTTTCCCCCTAGCAGTATGTGTGATGGAGCAGGGATCCTGCTGGAGCTTGGATCTGAGTTCTCGCAGGGTCACTGCCAGTCAGTGACGTCACTCTGAGTTGTGGTTTACAGCAGCACTGAAGTTTTCGCGTTGTGTTAACATCACCGACCATGAGAAATGACCTGGAATTACCCCTGCAGCATTTCCTAAAGTGCAAAATTTTATAAATAAATAGCAAAGAGGTGGTGAACCCAGCAAATTTCATCCATAGAGGTGATCTCAATAGATCTTACACATAGTATAATCCCTCCATCTGCTCCTGGGTACCAGGGGTAGAATGGAGAGCTCTAGGTCAGATCTATAACAATAATATTTCACACAGGTTACGATTTGATACAAACAAATATATACATAGAACTCCAAAATAGCCAATACTCAGCAGTGATTAGCTAAAGAACGGTAGTCCTTCTCAGACATAGGTTCCACTTCCGTGGATAGGTGAAGATGCTGTTGGCAAAGATATAATAGTCCTCAGTATTTTGTATACACCGTAGTAAATAGATGGTAGGCCTGGTGATTTTGCCTCGACACGTTTCCCCATATAGAATGGTTTTTCAGGAGGCCTGAACAGAAGAGGAGTATAAGATAATCTACATCAGAGATGCAATTCCATAGTGTAACGGTCCTGGATAATCCTGCATTTGGCACAGTCAATGCTGTAGAGATTCTACCTTCAGCAGTCAGGGAGGCACTCTCAATTGAGTATAGATCATCAGAATAACAAAATCAAACACAGACAATCAAACAGCTGTGAGGTGAGAAAGCTTGTAAATGACAGTTGTTCATTCAGTCCCTTTGGGGTCATTGACCCCATCCTGAAGATCCAGACTGCCTCGTTTTGTTAGAGTACCTTGTCAAAATTACCTCCTCTCACATGCAGTTTTACTAGTTCCATCATCGCAAAATGAATATGCCCCAAATTACCTCCAGCACAGTGTTCATATGCCTCACAATTGGAGTATCCCTCCCATTGCGAATATCAGATCGATGCTCCCCTATTCGTTTTCTCATTTCTCGAAACGTCTTCCCCACATAGTCTAAGGGGCATATACATGTGGCTCTATAAAATGACCCCAGAAGTGCTACAATTCCCGAAATCCCTCAGAAAACATCTCCTGCTATTCTGTAAGCTCAGTGCGGTTCCTTGTTCCTAGTGACAACATTGCGCCATATTGTTTTTATTGTTGCAACTTTTGTTTTTAATGTTTTCACCATGTGATAAGTTGCTTGGTATGAGGCCCGTAAGGTCTAAATATTTAACTATGCTGTGTTCCCCTTGTTCATAGACTTGTAGTGTCGGATGCTATATTTATTCCCATAATGGATGTACGTCTACATGTGAAGATATAGATTTGGAGGGTTTGGAGTGCTGGATTTCAGGTACATAGTCTTTTGAAGAGTGAACATACTCTCAAAAAAGAGAAAAAGACCTTCCTTCCGGGCCTCCCTTGAGTGAAGAAAGGAGTACAGATGGTGCTATGAAGAATTACATTTGTTTATATATGTCGACTTTTTTAACCTCTTTCGTACTCCGTTCTTATATTGCATCATGTTCACTATACGATCTCCCTTGGATAGGCCTGTGATTTGGTTGGTTTTTATTGATGTTAACTTCTCTTATGAACATCTTATGCGGTATTTTTACTTCCTTTGCCGTTTTTACTCCCCAAGGTGTATTCATGATACACATGGTTATGCGGCTTCCCTACTCCCTTATGATACATATGGTATTTATAATTATTAATGTTCCCTGCCCTGTTAGGTGATATCCTCCTTACTTTGTGTATTTTCTTCCCTTTGGTGGTGGCGCCGCTGCGCATGCACGGTCTCCCAGGTAACGCGTCCTCGGGGCTGCGCGTGCGCACCGGCGGTGCTGGCACGATCGGGTGGATTTTACGTGGAGTTGTTTAGCCGTGCGCATGCGCTCCCCCTCTTTGAACTAGTAACAGCGAGATGCTGGATGAGTAGCACTAACTCGGTATTGCGCATGCGTTCGCTGTCACAGTGATGGGGAGTTTCCTAATGCGTCCTCTTACATGCCCTCCCCTTTTTCACTGACGTATGTACACGAGTTTCTTTCCATTGGTGGTTGCGCGGTTCGGTGGGGCCACGGATGCGCGCTGACGGCGCGGCCGCCTCTGGGTGGATTCTGTGTGGGACTGATCTGTTGTACACACATGCCCCCCGCTAGTAAGTATGGCGGTGCGTCGTGCGGTTGTCTAGGTTACGCGTCCCTGACACCGCACATGCGCCTGTCATAGCGGTGGGGCGTTTTTGGATGTCCTCATTTCCAGTTTCCGGCCCATTTTCAGCAACAGCTGTACACTATTTTACTTTGAACATAAGGGTATATAAAGCCTGACCTGTGACACTGACCCCGTGCCTCTCCATCTTGATAAAGCAGTCTTACCGTGCGAAAGACGCGTCGATGAAGTCCAGGTTTCTCTCTGGGGATTCTCCAAACTGAAGGTCTAACCCTGTTTTACCCTCTGCACCATTATCCCAGGTAATAGCTTGTCCTTAGCTGGGAGCTCTAGCATTTTTTACCATTTCTTTTGTAGCCACTATGCACCTGCAATGGACTTGAATAGTCTGACTTAAGCCCGCTTTACACGCTTCAATATATCTCACAATCGGTTGTTGGGGTCAAGTTGTAAGTGACGCACATCCGGCATCGTTTGTAAGGTATCTGCGTGTGACACCTATGTGCGATCAGGATTGAACGCAAAACCGTTGATCGCAAACACATCGTATCTTTGTCTAGAATTGAACGTTTTGTTGCACGAACCTAGTCAATTGAAACGTGTGACATCCCTCATACGATTTTGATGTCTGAGGCTATGTGCGCAGGTCTGCGCTCTGCATCGCAGCTTAAAAAAGGTCAGCTTCAGAGCGCAGCTGAAAAGCTCGTTCTGAAGCGCCTCACAATGTCTGCCATTCACTAATCTCTGTCAGTCCATCACTATCTCTGTCCCTCACTCTCTGTCCATGTCAGTCTATCCCTCTTACCCCCTCTATCATACTCACCGATCACCGGCGCGGCGCTGCACGGCATTCACACTGCTCCGGCGGCTTTTACTATTTTGAAAAAGCCGGCCGCTCATTAAACATTCTCGTATTCCCTGCATTCCCCGCCTACCGGCGCCTATGATTGGTTGCAGTGAGACACGCCCCCACGCTGAGTGACAGGTGTCTCACTGCACCCAATCACAGCTCACAGCAGCCGGTGGGCGTGTCTATACTGTGCAGTGAAATAAATAATTAAATAATTAAAGAAACGGCGTGCGGTCCCCCCCAATTTTAAAACCAGCCAGATAAAGCCATACGGCTGAAGGCTGGTATTCTCAGGATGGGGAGCTCCACGTTATGGGGAGCCCCCCAGCCTTACAATATCAGCCAGCAGCCGCCCAGAATTGCCGCATACATTAGATGCGACAGTTCTGGGACTGTACCCGGCTCTTCCCAATTTGCCCTGGAACGTTAGCAAATTGGGGTAATTAGGAGTTATTGGCACCCCATAGCTGCCAATAACTCCTAGATTAATCATGTCAGGCGTCTCCCCGAGATACCTTCCATGATTAATCTGTAAATTACAGTAAATAAACACACACACCTGAAAAAATCCTTTATTAGAAATAAAAAACACAAACATATACCCTGGTTCACCACTTTAATAAACCCCAAAAAGCCCTCCATGTCCGACGTAATCCCGGATGGTCCAGCGTCGCTTCAAGCTCTGCTGCATGGAGGTGACCGGAGCTGAAGAAGACACAGCCGCTCCTGTCAGCTCCACGCAGCAATTGAGGTGAGTAGTGCGATCAGCTGAGCTGTCACTGAGGTTACCCGCGGCCACCGCTGGATCCAGTGAAAGCGGGGAACCTCAGTGACAGCTCAGCTGATCGCGCTATTCTCTTCATTAGCTGCGTGGAGCTGACAGGAGCGGCTGTGTCTTCTGCAGCTCCGGTCACCTCCATGCAGCAGAGCTGGAAGCAACGCTGGACCATCCTGGATTACGCCGGACATGGAGGGCTTTTTCGGGCTTATTAAAGTGGTGAACGAGGGTATATGTTTGTGTTTTTTATTTCTAATAAAGGATTTTTTCAAGTGTGTGTGTGTTTATTTACTGTAATTTACAGATTAATCATGGAAGGTATCTCGGGGAGACGCCTGACATGATTAATCTAGGAGTTATTGGCAGCTATGGGGTGCCAATAACTCCTTATTACCCCGATTTGCTAACGCACCAGGGCAAATCGGGAAGAGCCGGGTACAGTCCCAGAACTGTCGCATCTAATGTATGCTGCAATTCTGGGCGGCTGCTGGCTGATAATGTTAGGCTGGGGGGCTCCCCATAACGTGGAGCTCCCCATCCTGAGAATACCAGCCTTCAGCCGTATGGCTTTATCTGGCTGGTTTTAAAATTGGGGGGGACCGCACGCCGTTTTTTTAAATTATTTAATTCACTGCACAGTATAGACACGCCCACCGGCTGCTGTGATTGGGTGCAGTGAGACACCTGTCACTCAGCGTGGGGGCGTGTCTTACTGCAACCAATCATAGGCGCCGGTGGGCGGGGAAAGAATGGAATACGAGATTGTTAAATGAGCGGCCGGCTTTTTCAAAATAGTAAAAGCCGCCGGAGCAGTGTGAATGCCGTGCAGCGCCGCGCCGGGGATCGGTGAGTATATGAGAGAGGGCTGCTCCATTCAGTTACTCAGGAGTTTAGCGGTCACCGGTGAGCCCTTCACAGGTGACCGCTAATCAGGGCGCGGCACAGACAGAGCCGCAGCATGACAATGAAGTCGGGTGAAGTTAACCCGAGTTCATTCTGATCGTGCGGCCCTTTCTGTGTCTGCTGTCATCTGCCATTTAGCTCTGCTACATGGCTGTCTGTGTCTGCTGTCAGCGGCCATGTAGCAGAGCTGAATGGCAGAGGACATAGTAAAAACGCATCCCTACACATTACACACGCTTCGCAAGTCAATAAATTAAAAAAAAAAAGGGTGCCCAATGCATACGTCACAGAACTGGTAAGAAAGGAAAAGTTTTTTTCAGCTCACCCGTAGTATTATTTCACCTGGCTCCAGGACCCAGAACGGTGCAGGGATGTAAATTCCGTGTTCAGGAATATAAAGCAGCAAGTAGTGGAAATTCCTTTCCTGATCCAGCAACACGTCCGAGATAGATGTGAATTAAAAATTCATTTTATTGAAAAATTGTTAAAATACCAATCATCAGAATGACATCCAAAAAATTTTTTCTTTAAAAAGAAAGCGTCTTACGCGTTTCTGGCCATTGTGGCCCTTAGTCATAGACCTATATGACTAAGGGCCACAATGGCCAGAAACGCGTAAGACGCTTTCTTTTTAAAGAAAACATTTTTTGGATGTCATTCTGATGATTGGTATTTTAACAATTTTTCAATAAAATGAATTTTTAATTCACATCTATCTCGGACGTGTTGCTGGATCAGGAAAGGAATTTCCACTACTTGATACGTCACAGAACACACGATCTAAAGGATCGCACACAAAAGTGATCAATTTAACATAGACTACTAACGCTCGTGTGACAGCAAATGAACGACCTACGTGCAATCTCATAAGATCCCGTATGCAACCTGGGCGTGTCACATCGCAAATGCGATTGTACAACTAATTGCAACGTGTAAAGCAGGCTTTAGACAGCTATGTATTCAACTTAACCATTTTTCCCTGGGTGGTGCAGGGTATATGGGAATCTTTTCCTCCTTTTTGGGTAGTTTTTCATACATACGGCTAGGTATCTCAGCTTTACCAGATTCACTTTTAATTCTTTCTCGTGAGACCCATATAATGTTGACCTTTAGGATATAAGTTATCCTGGGTATTTGGTATCTCTTGAGTATTCTTTGAGTAATTTCCTGAGCAGTACCCTGTCCTTATTGTGTAACAATCTTACATTCCATAGATGACTCATTGTGGTGATGTTTTTACCTGTTATTAAATTGTCTATTGTGTTTTTTTTTTTTTAATAAAAAATTGTCATATCTTGCACATATACTCTCTGTTCTCATGTTTTTGATATGTATATATGAGAAGTACTGCTTGAGTAGGTGGTTTATTTCACCACCTATCAGCAATACCAGAATTGGACTCAAAGTTGAGTTTTTTGTTTCTAATATAATAAACATGTAATAAGCACAGTGTTGCTAATATCTATGTACTAATAACCATGTAATAAGGGCAGTGTAGCTAATATCCATGTAATAATATTAACCATGTACTAAGCGCAGTGTAGCTCATATCTATGTAATATAATAACCATGTAATAAGGGCACTGTAGATAATATCCATGAAACAATAACCATGTAATAAAGGCAGTGTAGCTAATATCCATGTAATAATAACTATGTAATAAGGGCAATGTAGCTAATATACATGTAAGAAGGGCAGTGTAGTTAATGAAAAAAGGTATTCAGCTCACCCATGTAAGGTCCTCCAGTCTGCGGTTGATGCACGTAGTCCTGCGGACAGGCAGGTCCGGCTTCAGAGTAAACGGTAATAGAAAATGAGTGGGACTCAGCACCAATATGGATGAATAAAAATCTTCATGCTTTATTTGAGAAGTTTAAAAATAAAGAAAAAGGTCACAAATCATCCAAAATCGCCATGCGACTTGCCGTGCGGCTTGACGCGTTTCGGACACAAAAGGGGGAATTTAAAAACAGTCCTTAATCATAAGCCATGTAGGATGGGAGGCAAGAGATATATATAGCACCTTAAGAAGCAATGAAATACAAGAGCAAGATGGAAAACAGGAAGGGAGTCCACCCGAAAACATGCAAATTAGTAAGAGGGTTGGTATATCATTGGATTCTTTTAACCCCATATGCGTATGTATATCTACTGGGGAATTCAATGAAAAACAATTCATAGGTTACAAAAGGACCTCAAAAAAAGGTCAATGCAAACATACATGTGTATATGTGCGCCATTCCACCCACCCATATATTTCGTATAGCAATTATTATACTAAAGAAACAAGAAGATTATTTCATTGGTCTGTGAAAAGATGTTCATACAGATATTATAATAAGTGGATATGTCTTATATAGATGGTATGTGTACACATACATTTGCATGTAAATGCATGTGCTCTGTGGGTGCAGGGCAAAGAAGAAAATAGAAATACATGTATGTGGACTAGATATTATATCGTTTCCAGTATAGGATTTTATATATTATGGACATAAAAAAAAAAAAATTTAATTTATTTTTATTTTTATATTTTGTATGTGTAGCTATATGAGCTCTATGTACACATGTGTGCAGTGTGTACACATGTGTACGATGGAAGAAACATATAAAACATAGAATATCCAGGAATTCAGTTATGAGAATTATTAATGAGATTTATATCCTACTCTGAGATATGAGTAATTCTCCAATAAATTCATATTATCTTTCTGTGTTGTTATATATATGATCATTGGTTTGTGTGTATGTTAATCTTATTTTATTCTTAACTATATTGGATTATTTCATTCGTTATTTCACTATATTTATGTATTACTGTAATGTTTGTTATTATTATATATTCATTACTTATAATATGTATATATTTCATTATTTGTTTTTTTATTTTATTTTTTATTTATTATTTATTATTTCTTTATTTTTATATTTATTTATATTTATTTACATATATATTTTTATGCTTTTCTATATATACGTTTATTCATATTAAATTTTATGACAAATATTTATATCTCCTGATTGTTTCCTCAATATATACCTGTCACACAAAGTGTTCATATGGCCATTAATATTGGAGGTGAGGTAGAATAGAGAAGAAAAGAAAAAAAAAAATATATATATTTTTTTTTCTTTTTTTTTTCTTCCCCTCTTCTTTCCCTCCTTCTCCCCTCCCCCTTTCCTTTTTTCCCTTTTTTATATATATATATATATAATAATTATATGACATAGCGTAGATCGGAACGATAATTAAGTCCCTTTGGATGCCGGGTATCGAGCCGTAATATCCATTTGGCCTCGGTGTAAAGAAGTTCACGAAACCAATCGCCTCCTCTTAGAGGTTTTTTGACTTGCTCGATGCCTACAATGTTCATAGTGGAAAAATCACCGTTATGAAGGTCAAGAAAATGTCTGGTGAGACCTGAAATAGATCTTTTATATATCAGCAGGTTCGAAGAAAGAGTTGGAAGTGGGATGTTGGTATGCTCGGATATCCTTTTTCTGAGAGGCCTGGAAGTGCAGCCTATGTAATCCTTCGAGCATATGGTACAAGAGGCCTTATATATAACATATGTAGTAGAGCAATTTATGAAAGCGGAAATGTTATAGGAAATGTCACCCACTGGAAAAGACAGCGTTTTTCTCATAAATTTACAAAGTCCGCATCGTGGCAAAGCGCACTTGTGGGAGCCTTTTGTACTAAGCCAGGTCTCCGTTTTATTTTGAGAAATGAAAAGACTAGGAGATATCATATTGCCTATGGTTTTGGCCTTCCTGGCCACGACATTGACACCATTGGATAATATTTGAGCTAACTCCGGATCCTGTTGGAGAAGGGGAATATAGCGTAAAAAAACTTTTTTTATTTCAGAAAAATCAACACTGTAAGGAGTGGAGAAGACAATGCGGCAGTTTTTTTCATAAGATTTGACTTTGTCAGAGAGTAGATCATTGCGGGTTCTTTCTCCAGTGGTTTTTTCAGCACGAGAGAGGATCCTATTCTTATAACCTCTGTATTGTAGACACTCCTTCATGGTTTCCAATTCCAGGGAGTAGGCAGTATCTGTAGAGCAAAGCCGGCGTGCTCTGAGGAATTCGCCAAGGGGTAGATTATTTATGGTATGTCTGGCATGATTGCTATTTGCATGCAGGATAGTGTTCCCACTAAGCGGTTTTCTATATAAAGAAGTATTAATGGAACCTGTTTCGGGGTCACCGGTAAGATATACATCCAAAAAAGGGGTAGAATTTCCAGAAAACATTACGGTAAAGCTCAAATTCATGTGGTTTGAATTCAAATAAGAAAGAAAATTATCTGATAGGTTTGTGATGGGTGCGTTTTTCTTGCGTTTCCAGATCATTATGAGATCGTCTATGTATCTCGCGTACCAGAAAATTTGATCCAAAAAGGGATTGTCAGGTGTGTGTATATATATGGCTTCCCAGGAAACCATGTATAAATTAGCTAGAACGCAAGAAAAACTAGCACCCATAGGGCATCCATTAACCTGTAAAAAGAACTGTTGGTTAAAACTGAAAAAATTATGTTTCAAAAGAAACTCACAGATCAAAATGACATAATCTTTGTGTATGTCACTCATATTGGTCAATCGATTTAAGTGGTGAGATAAGGAATTGAGAGCTGATTTGTGTGGAATACATGAATATAATGATGCAACATCACTTGTGACATAGAAAAGGTTGTCAGTCCAGGTAAAGGCAGGAAGAATTTGTAACAAATGTTTAGAATCCCTGATGTAGCCAGCTGAATCCTTAACAAGAGGCTGTAAGATGTTATCTAGCCAATCTGAGGTCCAATTTGTGAGAGAATTAATGCTGGCTACAATAGGTCGTAGTGGTGGTGGAAAAAGACCCTTGTGGGTTTTGGGAAGTCCTTGAAAGATCGGACACACAGGAACATCATTAATTAGGAAATCACGGGTTGGTTTATCAAAAATACCCAAAGACAATCCTTGGTCAAGAATGGTATTTAATTTCCTGGAAAAGGCTTCTGTAGGATCAGATGTAAGCCGTTTATAAGTGGTAGGATCCTCCAACATGTGCATAATTTCTCTCTCATACAGCGAACTGTCGAGAATGACCACTGAGCCACCCTTATCAGCTGCTCTTATGGTGATATAAGGGTTTTTGCTCAAATCCTTAAGAGCTTTGCACTCATGGGTGGTAAGATTGTTGGACGATGCAGAACTGGAGGAAAGAATATTTTTTATTTCGGTTTCCATTAGATCCTGGTATGTGTCCATGATGGGAACACGTGAGGCCACTGGATAAAAATCCTTATTCGTTGTTTTAAACGGAGAAATGTGAAGTTCAGGACTATTGGAGTTGTCCATTTCAGACAGGATTTTCGGGAGATATGTTCATCATCATCATAGTATCATCATAGTTTTTAAGGTTGAAGGGAGACTCTAAGTCCATCTAGTTCAACCCGTAGCCTAACATGTTGATCCAGAGGAAGACAAAAAAACCCCAATGTGGCAAACAAGTTCCAATGGGGAAAAAATGTCCTTCCTGACTCCACATCCGGCAATCAGACTAGTTCCCTGGATCAATACCCTATCATAAAATCTAATATACATAACTGGTAATATTAAATTTTTAAAAAAAGGCATCCAGGCTCTGCTTAAATGTTAGTAGTGAATCACTCATTACAACATCATGCGGCAGAGAGTTCCATAGTCTCACTGCTCGTACAGTAAAGAATCCTCGTCTGTGATTATGATTAAACCTTCTTTCCTCAAGACGTAGCGGATGCCCCCGTGTTCCAGTCGCAGGCCTAGGTGTAAAAAGATCTTTGGAAAGGTCTCTGTACTGTCCCCTCATATATTTATACATTGTGATTAGATCCCCCTAAGCCTTCGTTTTTCCAAACTAAATAACCCCAAGTTTAATAACCTGTCTTGGTATTGCAGCCCACCCATTCCTCTAATAATCTTGGTGGCTCTTCTCTGCACCCTCTTCAGTTCAGCTATGTCCTTCTTATATATCGGTGACCAGAATTGTACACAGTATTCTAAGTGCGGTCGCACTAGTGACTTGTACAGAGGTAGAACTATATTTTTTTCATGAACACTTATACCTCTTTTAATACATCCCATTATTTTATTAGCCCTGGCAGCAGTTGCCTGACACTGTCCACTAAAGTGAAGTTTACCATCCACCCATACACCCAAGTCTTTTTCTGTGTCTGTTTTACCCAGTGTTCTACAATTAAGTACATAATCATAAATGTTATTTCCTCTACCCAAGTGCATGACCTTACATTTATCTACATTAAACTTCAATTGCCACTTCTCAGCCCAATCCTCCAATTTACATAAATCTCCCTGTAATATAAAATTATCCTCCTCTGTATTGATTACCCTGCAGAGTTTAGTATCATCTGCAAATATTGAAATTCTACTCCGCATGCCCCCAACAAGGTCATTTATAAATATGTTGAAAAGAAGCGGGCCCAATACTGACCCCTGTGGTACCCCACTATGAACTGAGACCCAGTCCGAGTACGTACCATTAATAACCACCCTTTGTTTCCTATCACTGAGCCAGTTTTAACCCAGTTACACATATTTTCCCCTATCCCCATTATTCTCATTTTATGTACCCATCTTTTGTGTGGCACCGTATCAAAAGCTTTTGAAAAGTCCATATACACAACATCCACTGCATTTCCCTGGTCCAGGCTTGAACTTACCTCTTCATAGAAGCTGATCAAATTAGTTTGACAGGATCGATCCCTCATAAACCCATGTTGATACTCTGTCATAAGGTTATTTTTCTTGAGATACTCCAGTATAGCATCTCTCAAGAAACCCTCAAGGATTTTACCAACCGTAGAGATTAAACTTACCGGCCTATAATTTCCCGGCTCAATTTTTGTCCCCTTTTTGAATATTGGCACCACATTTGCTATGCGCCAGTCCTGCGGTACCGACCCTGTTATTAAGGAATCTGAGAAGATTAAAAATAATGGTCTATCTATCACAGAACTCAATTCCTGTAGTACTCTGGGGTGTATGCCATCCGGGCCCGGAGATTTGTCAACCTTAGTGATTTCGAGGCGGCGGCGTACTTCCTGCTGGGTTAAGCAGGTAATATTCAAGGGTGAATTTATGGTATCACTGGTCATGTCATCTGCCATGGCATTTTCTTGTATAAAAACCGTAGAAAAAAAGTCATTCAGCAGGTTGGCTTTACCCTCATTCCCTTCCACCATTTCACCAAGACTATTTTTAAGGGGGCCAACACTATCGCTTTTCAGTTTTTTACTGTTTATGTAGTTAAAGAATATTTTAGGATTATTTTTACTTTCTCTCACAATGAGTCTCTCTGTCTCAAACTTAGCTAACTTAATTTGCTTTTTACATATTTTATTTAATTTTCTATAATTATATAATGCCTCATCACTACCTACCCTCTTTAATTCTTTTAAGGCTTTCTGTTTTTCTTTTATTGCTTCCCTTACAGCTCTATTTAGCCATAGGGGTTTCCTCCTATTTCTAGCATGTTTGTTCCCATAGGGTATATTTTCTGCACAAGCCCTATTCAGGATGCTCATAAAAGTCTCCCATTTGCTTTGTGTACTTTTATTACTTATTACATCATCCCAGTTTATTGCACTAAGATCATCTCTCAACCGTTTAAAATTTGCTTTCCTGAAGTTTAGTGTCCTTGTAGCCCCTCTACTATACATCTTACTAAAGAATACATGAAAACTTATTATTTTGTGATCACTATTCCCCAAGTAACCCCCAACTTGTATATTTGATATGCGGTCTGGCCTATTGGTTAGTACAAGGTCTAGTAGAGCTCCCCTTCTTGTGGGGTCCTGTACCATTTGTGAAAGGTAATTATCTTTCATTGTTATCAAAAATCTATTTCCTTTGCTGGAACTGCAAGTTTCTGTTCCCCAATTTATATCAGGATAGTTAAAGTCCCCCATAATAATTACCTCTCCGAGACTCGTTGCTTTATCAATTTGCTTTATGAGGAGATTCTCTACCTCTTCCATAATATTCGGCGTCTTATAACACACCCCTATCAGTATTTTATTATTCATTCCCCCCCCCCTTATCTCCACCCATAGGGACTCTACATTCTCAGTACCCTCAGATATGTTGTCACGCAGGATGGGTTTTAAGGATGATTTTACATATAGACACACACCTCCCCCTCGCTTATTTGTACGGTCATTCCTGAATAGGCTATAACCCTGTAAATTAACAGCCCAGTCATAGCTCTCATCCAGCCATGTCTCTGATATCCCCACTATATTCCCTGAGACTCATATGTAATGGAAAGGAGGATACTTCAGTGGCGGCACTGGAGGTGGAAGCAGTATCAGCACGGCTCTGTTCAGATGAAAGAAAATGTTTTTTAACCATAAGGTTTCTGATAAATATGTTGATGTCCTTAATGGTCTGAAACAAATCGGCCCGGGATGTAGGGGCAAAATTCAGACCCTTTTTAAGAACCTGTAATTGAGCAGAGCTGATAGAACATGCAGATAGATTTATAACGGAAAACTCAGCATGATTGGATGTACTTAATACCTCTGGTGCCGGTTTCTGTTGGTGCGTCGAGGAGTGAATTTTACCGCACCTCTGGTGCTTCTTCCTCCTCGATGGCCATTCCGTTTTTTGACTTCTTGGGAATCACACCTTCAGCAATATTTGAACTTCTATCTGAATCCAATGAACTGCCACTTCCACCTGTGGTATCCAGGTCGGTTGAAGTGAATATTACAGACTTTTCCTTAGGATTATAATCCTTGCGGTATTTCAAGATGGATCTTTTTGACGTATTCCAAGAATAAACTTGGTTGGTACTGTAATCATTAGTATCCCTCTTATACTTTCTTTGTTTGTATTGAATGAGATTATCTTCAATTCTATGGATATTAATGAGGAATTTGTCATGGAGTTTTTTATAATCCACTGCATCATAATTTTTGTTCAGGAAATCTTGAATTTCATTAATGTGTGTGTCAAAAGATTTTAATCTTTCTTCCTCCTCCTTAATGATGAGATTCATGAGGTTGAGTGAACAGGTGGTAAGAATATTATTCCACTCTGTCTGAAAATCTTGGTGGAATATAAAGGTGGGGAACTTCTTTATTCTTAAGCCACGTGAGATTATGGATTTTTCAATGTACTTTTTGAGAGTGGCTGAGTCCCACCAAGTCCTGAGTCTCTGTGTGAACGCTTTTTCAAGGTCCCAGAAGGAATAAGTTTTTTCTGAGCCAAGGGAAAAATCAGGTGTGTCCACAATATTATCAGAAAAAATAGATTCAAGTTTTTTTCGCCTCTCCTCATTGTCAAATGATGAGATATCCATAATTTGCTCTTTGTGAAAAAATATATATATATGTATATATGTGCTTGATGAAAAAATGCTAATGTTTGGCAGGCGTCAGGTATGATTTGTGACCAAAATAGTAGAAAAACTCTTATATATGTTAGGTTCATATAGTTGTATGTGCACAGCTGGAGATATATATTTAAGCGTTTCGTAGCATTATAAATCCAGTATATGTTAGAACAAATTCAAGGGTGGGCGCGAATAAAAAACGCCAAAAACAAGGAAGGTAGAGAAAAAAGGTATTCAGCTCACCCATGTAAGGTCCTCCAGTCTGCGGTTGATGCACGTAGTCCTGCAGACAGGCAGGTCCGGCTTCAGAGTAAACGGTAATAGAAAATGAGTGGGACTCAGCACCAATATGGATGAATAAAAATCTTCATGCTTTATTTGAGAAGTTTAAAAATAAAGAAAAAGGTCACAAATCATCCAAAATCGCCATGCGACTTGCCGTGCGGCTTGACGCGTTTCAGACACAAAAGGGGGAATTTAAAAACAGTCCTTAATCATAAGCCATGTAGAGTGGGAGGCAAGAGATATATATATAGCACCTTAAGAAGCAATGAAATACAAGAGCAAGATGGAAAACAGGAAGGGAGTCCACCCGAAAACATGCAAATTAGTAAGAGGGTTGGTATATCATTGGATTCTTTTAACCCCATATGCGTATGTATATCTACTGGGGAATTCAATGAAAAACAATTAATAGGTTACAAAAGGACCTCAAAAAAAGGTCAATGCAATACATGTGTATATGTGCGCCATTCCACCCACCCATATATTTCGTATAGCAATTATTATACTAAAGAAACAAGAAGATTATTTCATTGGTCTGTGAAAAGATGTTCATACAGATATTATAATAAGTGGATATGTCTTATATAGATGGTATGTGTACACATACATTTGCATGTAAATGCATGTGCTCTGTGGGTGCAGGGCAAAGAAGAAAATAGAAATACATGTATGTGGACTAGATATTATATCGTTTCCAGTATAGGATTTTATATATTATGGACATAAAAAAAAAAAAATTAATTTATTTTTATTTTTATATTTTGTATGTGTAGCTATATGAGCTCTATGTACACATGTGTGCAGTGTGTACACATGTGTACGATGGAAGAAACATATAAAACATAGAATATCCAGGAATTCAGTTATGAGAATTATTAATGAGATTTATATCCTACTCTGAGATATGAGTAATTCTCCAATAAATTCATATTATCTTTCTGTGTTGTTATATATATGATCATTGGTTTGTGTGTATGTTAATCTTATTTTATTCTTAACTATATTGGATTATTTCATTCGTTATTTCACTATATTTATGTATTACTGTAATGTTTGTTATTATTATATATTCATTACTTATAATATGTTTATATTTCATTATTTGTTTTTTTATTTTATTTTTTATTTATTATTTATTATTTCTTTATTTTTATATTTATTTATATTTATTTACATATATATTTTTATGCTTTTCTATATATACATTTATTCATATTAAATTTTATGACAAATATTTATATCTCCTGATTGTTTCCTCAATATATACCTGTCACACAAAGTGTTCATATGGCCATTAATATTGGAGGTGAGGTAGAATAGAGAAGGAAAAAAAAAAATATATATATTTTTTTTTTTTTCTTTCTTCCCCTCTTCTTTCCCTCCTTCTCCCCTCCCCCTTTCCTTTTTTCCCTTTTTTATATATATATAATAATCATATGACATAGCGTAGATCGGAAGATCTATTTCAGGTCTCACCAGACATTTTCTTGACCTTCATAACGGTGATTTTTCCACTATGAACATTGTAGGCATCGAGCAAGTCAAAAAACCTCTAAGAGGAGGCGATTGGTTTCGTGAACTTCTTTACACCGAGGCCAAATGGATATTACGGCTCGATACCCGGCATCCAAAGGGACTTAATTATCGTTCCGATCTACGCTATGTCATATGATTATTATATATATAAAAAAGGGAAAAAAGGAAAGGGGGAGGGGAGAAGGAGGGAAAGAAGAGGGGAAGAAAAAAAAAGGAAAAAAAATATATTTTTTTTTTTCTTCTCTATTCTACCTCACCTTTAATATTAACCCCTTCACGACCATGGACGGAAAGATCCGTCCTTGTGCCCTGGGCCTTAACGACCAAGGACGGATCTTTCCGTCATGGCGGAATCGCGGCACCGGAGCCTCCGGTGACTGCAATATGTTAACAAAAACCGCAGATTCGGGGAGGAGGGGACCTGTTCCTGACCTCAGGAGGGGTGGTGCCTCCTCCCCGGACCTACGGAGGCTGTGATTGGCTGACGAACGCCGCTCAACCAATCACAGCCACTGTAATGTTCCAGCCATTTAAAATGACTGAAACATTGAAATCCAGCCCTGGCCAGTGCAGCTGTAGCACTGGCCATTGGCTGGAGCTGGGTGACCTCACTGGATCACCCTCCCCCAGCTCCAATGCTCTGATTGGAGAGATCGGCCTTGTGACTGATTTCTCCAATCACAGTGGACCTGTTGCCGGTGACCGCCCCCATCAGCTTCACTTGTCCTTGCAGCACGCTGAGCACAGTGAGTGTACACAGTGCAATGGCAGGGCGACAAGCTCCGGTCCCATGCTGTTATGAGACCGGAGCATGGGACCCGGAAGTTGCCGCGCTGCCATTGCACTGTACGAAAAGCGTCCCGATCCGCCGCCGCTGCCCTCCGCGATCTGCCACCTGTCTCCCCGATCTCCTGCCCGCACCCTCACCCCCACACCTCCCGATCCGCTGAGGCCGCCGCCCTCCATCTGCCACAGTGCCACCGCTCCCTCCGATCTGCTGCCCGGCCCCTCCCCCTCGTGATCGGTGCCCGCCCCCTCCCCTCCGTGATGTGCTGCTCGCCCCCCTCCCCTCCGTGATGTGCTGCTCGCCCCCTCCCCTCCGTGATGTGCTGCTCGCCCCCTCCCCTCCGTGATGTGCTGCTCGCCCCCTCCCCTACGTGATGTGCTGCTCGCCCCCTCCCCTACGTGATGTGCTGCTTGCCCCCTCCCCTACGTGATGTGCTGCACGCTCCCCCCACCTCTCATCCCCGTGGTCAGCTACCCGCCCCCTCCCCTGTCACCGCCGTGATGTGCGCTCCCTCCCCTGTCACCGCCGTGATGTGCGATCCCTCCCCTGTCACCGCCGTGATGTGCGCTCCCTCCCCTGTCACCGCCGTGATGTGCGCTCCCTCCCCTGTCACCGCCGTGATGTGCGCTCCCTCCCCTGTCACCGCCGTGATGTGCGCTCCCTCCCCTGTCACCGCCGTGATGTGCGCTCCCTCCCCTGTCACCGCCTTGATGTGCGCTCCCTCCCCTATCACCGCCGTGATGTGCGCTCCCTCCCCTGTCACCGCCGTGATGTGCACTCCCTCCCCTGTCACCGCCGTGATGTGCGCTCCCTCCCCTGTCACCGCCGTGATGTGCGCTCCCTCCCCTGTCACCCCCGTGATCTGCGCTCCCTCCCCTGTCACCCCCGTGATCTGTGCTCCCTCCCCTGTCACCCCCGTGATCTGCTGTCCACTCTCCCTCCACCTCTCACCCCCGTGATCTGCGCTCTGCTCACCTGTCTCCTCCGTGATCTGTGCTCTGCTCCCCTGTCTCCTCCGTGATCTGCGCTGCGCTCCCTCCCCCACCTCTCACCCTCCCCGATCTGCTGCCTCCTTCATCTCCTGTGATCCAGCTGCCTAGATCCATCCTGTAGGGTAACTATCCCCAATCTCACCTCCCACACCCCTTCCCACCCATCCCCCCCACCCGCTCCCTCCCCCCATCCTCTGCCGCTCCTGCATCCACTGCGCCCTCTCCCATCCGCCCCCACCCTATCCCAGCCGCCGTCTCACAATCACAGATGCTCCCATTATATGCCGCTGCCCCCCCATCTGCTGCCGCCCCATCTGCCGCCCCCCCCCCATCTTCCGCTGTTTTTTTTTTCTATGCCATGGGGGTCTAGTTTCCAAAATGGGGTCACATGTGGGGGAGCTCCACTGTTTCGGCACCTCAGGGGGTCTCCAAACGCAACATGGAATACGCTAATTATCCCAGACAATTTTGCGTTTGAAACGTCAAATGACGCTCCTTGCCTTCCGAGCCCTGCTGTGCGCCCAAACATTTTATTTCCACCACATATGAGGTGTCTGTGTACTCAGGAGAAATTGCACAATACATTTTATGTTGCAATTTTTCCTGATACCCTTGTGAAAAAAAAGCTACCTGGTTGAAGTAACAATTTTGTGGTAAAAAAAAAAAATTTTTATTTTCACAGCTCAACTCTATTAACTTTTGTGAAGCCCCCAGAGGCTCAAAGTGCTCAATAAACATCTAGATAAATTCCATGAGGGGTCTAGTTTCCAAAATGGGGTCACATGTGGGGGAGCTCCACTGTTTCGGCACCTCAGGGGCTCTCCAAACGCAACATGGTGCGGCTAACGATTCCAGCTAATTTTCTGTTCAAAAAAGTCAAATGGCGCTCCTACCCTTCCGAGTCCTGCCGTGCGCCCAAACAGTGGTTTTTCGCCACATATGAGGTATCTGCGTGTTCAGTAGAAATTGCCCAACAAATTTTGGGGGTTCATTTAATCCTGATACCCTTGTGAATATGCAATATTTGAGGCTAAATTAACATTTTTGTTGCAAAAAGTAAAATGTTCATTTTTTCCTTCCACATTGCTTTAGTTACTGTGAAGCACCTGAAGGGTTAATAACCTTCTTGAATGTGGTTTTGAGTAGCCTGAGGGGTGCCGTTTTTGGAATGGTGTCACTTTTGGGTGTTCTGTGTCATGTAGACCTTTCAAAATCGCTTCAAATGTGATGTGGTCCCTAAAAAAAGTGGCTTTGTAAATTTTGATGTAAAAATGAGAAATTGCTCATAAACTTTGAACCCCTATAACTTCCTTAAATTTTTTTTTTTTCCCCAAAATTGTTCTGATGTAAAATAGACATGTGGGAAATGTTATTTATTAATTATTTTGTGTCATATGTCTCGTTGGTTTTAGAGCATAAAAATTCAAAGTTTGAAAATTACAAAATTTTCAAAATTTTCGCGAAATTTCCGTTTTTTTCACAAAGAAATGCAAAAAATATCGGTCTAAATTTACCACTGAAGCCCAATATGTCACGAAAAAACAATCTCAGAATCACCGGGATCCGCTGAAGCGTTCCAGAGTTATAACCTCATAAAGTGACACTGGTCAGAATTGCAAAAAATGGCCTGGTCTTTAGGGTCAAAATAGGCTTGGGGCTGAAGGGGTTAATGGCCATATGAACACTTTGTGTGACAGGTATATATTGAGGAAACAATCAGGAGATATAAATATTTGTCATAAAATTTAATATGAATAAACGTATATATAGAAAAGAATAAAAATATATATGTAAATAAATATAAATAAATATAAAAATAAAGAAATAATAAATAATAAATAAAAAATAAAATAAAAAAACAAATAATGAAATATATACATATTATAAGTAATGAATATATAATAATAACAAACATTACAGTAATACATAAATATAGTGAAATAACGAATTAAATAATCCAATATAGTTAAGAATAAAAAAAGATTAACATACACACAAACCAATGATCATATATATAACAACACAGAAAGATAATATGAATTTATTGGAGAATTACTCATATCTCAGAGTAGGATATAAATCTCATTAATAATTCTCATAACTGAATTCCTGGATATTCTATGTTTTATATGTTTCTTCTATCGTACACATGTGTACACACTGCACACATGTGTACATAGAGCTCATATAGCTACACATACAAAATATAAAAATAAAAATAAATTATTTTTTTTTTTTTATGTCCATAATATATAAAATCCTATACTGGAAACGATATAATATCTAGTCCACATACATGTATTTCTATTTTCTTCTTTGCCCTACACCCACAGAGCACATGCATTTACATGCAAATGTATGTGTACACATACCATCTATATAAGACATATCCACTTATTATAATATCTGTATGAACATCTTTTCACAGACCAATGAAATAATCTTCTTGTTTCTTTAGTATAATAATTGCTATACGAAATATATGGGTGGGTGGAATGGCGCACATATACACATGTATGTTTGCATTGACCTTTTTTTGAGGTCCTTTTGTAACCTATGAATTGTTTTTCATTGAATTCCCCAGTAGATATACATACGCATATGGGGTTAAAAGAATCCAATGATATACCAACCCTCTTACTAATTTGCATGTTTTCGGGTGGACTCCCTTCCTGTTTTCCATCTTGCTCTTGTATTTCATTGCTTCTTAAGGTGCTATATATATCTCTTGCCTCCCATCCTACATGGCTTATGATTAAGGACTGTTTTTAAATTCCCCCTTTTGTGTCCGAAACGCGTCAAGCCGCACGGCAAGTCGCATGGCGATTTTGGATGATTTGTGACCCTTTTTTTATTTTTAAACTTCTCAAATAAAGCATGAAGATTTTTATTCATCCATATTGGTGCTGAGTCCCACTCATTTTCTATTACAGTGTAGTTAATATACATGTAATAATAACAGCCATTACATATAAAGGGTGTGTAGCTAATATCCATGTAATAAAGACAGTGTAGCTAATACCTATGTAATATAATAACCATGTAATAAGAGCTGCGTAGCTAATATCTATGTAAAAATAACCATCTAATAAGCGCAGTGTAGCTAATATCTATATAATGATAACTATGTAATAAAGGAAGTATAGCTAATATCCATGTAATAATAACAACTATGTAATAAGGGCAGTTTAGCTAATATCCATGTAATAATACCCATGTAATAAGCACAGTGTAACTAATATCTATGTAATATAATGACCATGTAATAAGGGCAGTAAAGCTAATATCCATGTAATATTAATAACCATGCACAAAGGGCAGTGTAGCTAATATCTGTAATATAATAACCACGTAATAAGGGGAGTGTAGCTAACATCCATGTAATACTAACCATGTAATAAGCGTAGTGTAGCTAATATCTATGTAATATAATAACCATGAAAGAAGGGCAGTGTCGCTAATATCTATGTAATAATTACTACAGTATGTAATAAGCGATGTAATAATAACCATGTAATAAAGGAAGTTTAGCTTATATCAATGTAATAATACCCATGAAATAAGGGCAGTGTAGCTAATACACATGTAAAAATAGTATTCATGTAATAAGGGCAGTGTAGCTAATACCTATGTAATCTAATAACCATGTAATAAGAGCAGTGTAGCTAATATCTTTGTAATAATAACTATGTAATAAGGGAAGTGTAGCTAATATCTATGTAATAATACCATGTAATAGGGCAGTGTAGCTAATATCCATGTAATAATAACTATGTAATAAGGGCAGTGTAGCTAATATACATGTAATAATAACAACCATTACATATAAAGGCTATGTAGCTAATATCCATGTAATAATAACCATGTAATAAGGGCAGTGTAGTTAATATCTATGTAATAATAAAGATTGTAATAAGGGCAGTGTAGCTAATATCCATGTAATAATAACCATGTAATAGGGCAGTGTAGCTAATACCTATGTAATATAATACCATGTAATAAGAGCAGTGTAGCTAATATCTATGTAATAATAACTATGTAATAACGTCAGTGTAGCTAATATCCATGTAATATAATAACCACGTAATAAGTGAAGTGTAGCTAATATCTTTGTAATAATAACCATGTAACAAGGGCAGTGTAGCTAATATCTATGTAATAATAACTATGTAATCAGTGCAGTGTAGCTAATCTCCATGTAATATAATAACCATGTAATAAAGGCAGTGTAGCTAATATCTATGTAATAATAACTATGTAATAAGGGCAGTGTAGCTAATATCCATGTAATAATAACCATGTAATAAAGGCAGTGTAGCTAATATCCATGTAATAATAACCATGTAATAAGGGCAGTGTAGCTAATACACATGTAATAATAACAGCCATTACATATAAATCCTGTGTAGCTAATATCCATGTAATAATAATAATAATAATAATAATAATAATGTAATAAGGGCAGTGTACCTAATATCCATGCAATAAAGACAGTGTAGCTAATACCTATGTAATATAATAACCATGTAATTAGCGCAGTGTAGCTAATATCTATGTATTAATAACTATGTAATAAGGGCAGTGTAGCTAATATCCATGTAAGAATAACCACGTAATAAGGGAAGTGTAGCTAATATCCATGTAATAATTACCATTTATTAAGTGCAGGGTATGTAATATCTATGTAATATAATAACCATGTAAGAAGGGCAGTGTAGTTAATATCCATTTAATATAATAACCATGTAATAAGGGCAGTGTAGCTAATATCAATGTAATAATAATAACCATGTAATATGCCCAGAGTAGCTAATATCAATGTAATAATAACTATGTAATAAGGGCAGTGTAGTTATTATCCATGTAATAATAATAACAACCATGTAATAAGCGCAGTGTAGCTGATATGTATATAATAATAACAACTATGTAATAAGGGCATTGTAGCTAATATCTATGTAATATAATAAAAATGTAATAAGGGCAATGTAGCTAATATCTATGTAATATTAACTATGTAATAAGGGCAGTGTAGCTAATATCCATGTAAGAATAACAATGTAATAAGGGCAAGTTAGCTAATATCCAAGTAATAATAATCATCTGATAAGGGCAATAAAGCTAATATCCATGTAATAAGGGCAGTGTAGCTAATATACATATAATAAAGACAGTGTAGCTAATACCTATGTAATATAATAACCATGTAATAAGGGCAGTGTAGCTAATATCAGTGTAATAATAATAATAACCATGTAAAAAGGGCAGTGTAGCTAATATTACATGGTTATTATAGTACATGGATAAGTGCAGTGTAGCTAATATCTATGTAGTGATAATCATGTAATAAGCGAAGTGTAGCTATAATCCATGTAATAATAACCATATAATAAGGGCAGTGTAGCTAATATCCATGTAATATAATAACCATGTAATAAGGGAAGTGTAGCTAATATCCATGTAATAATAACCATTTAATAAGGGAAGTGTAGCTAATATCTATGTAATAACTATGTAATAAAGGCATTCTAGCTAATGTCTATGTAATATAATAACCATGTAATAAGGGCAGTGTAGCTACTATATAATAATAATCATGTAAAAAGAGAAGTTTAGCTAACATCTATGTAAAATAATAACCATGCAATGAGCGCATTGTACCCAATATCTATGTAATAATGATCATCTAATAAAGGCAGTGTAGCTAATTTCTACAATATGTAATATAATCACCATGTAATAAGCGCAGTGCAGCTGATATCTGTGTAATAATAACCATGTAATAAGGGCAGTGTAGCTAATAACCATATAATAAGTGCAGTGTATCTAATATCTATGTAATATAATAACTATGTAATAAGGGAAGTGTAGCTAATATTACATAGTTAGTCTTGCAAAGATATTAGCTACACTTCCCTTATTACATAGTTATTACATAGATATTAGATACACTGCACTTATTATATGGTTATTAGCTACACTGCCCTTATTACATAGTTAGTCTTGCATGGATAAGGGCAGTGTAGATAATATCCATGTAATAACAGAAACCATGTAATAAGCACAGTGTAGCTAATATCTATAAAATAATAATTATGTAATAAAGGCAGTTGTAACGCCTTCCTGGATCAACAGACTCAGATGTGATGTAATGGACAGGCTGGAAGGAAGCCACTCACCAAGCAGGACGCCCAGAACCCTGAAACCCTTTAACACCTATACAGGGATTTGAAATTACATGGGGCCCTGGAGATCACTACCTGTGGAAGGCTGCAGTCCGATGAGAGCAGTCGTCAGGCAGGGTCAAACCAGGAATAGCAGAACAAAAGACACAATCGGCAGGCAAGGACATAATCAGAAAACGTAGCAGAGGTCAAATCCTGATCGAGCAGAGAGGTACAAAAACAGCAGGCAGAAGGGTAGTCAGAAAAAACGCAGAAGTCAGCACACAGGAATCACAAAACAGAAAAGGGCGGATCAGGAGCCAGAAAATCAGAACCATCTCTGGCAGAAGTCAGCAGACAGGAGGGGAACGAAGAAGGGTGTGGTGTCTTCCCATTGGCTGTAGCTAAACGCTGGCAACTTCAGCTGGAAGACACATGCCACCCACAGTCAGCCAGTGGCACTGCAGATCCCAAGATAACCCAGCCCAGTGGATGATCGGAGCCTGCGCCCACCGGTGCCGCTGGAAACGACTCCTTTCCCATCACCAGCACCATCCACGGCAGGAACACGGCGTCGCCTGGCGATCGGAGCAGAAGTCGCTGGAGCGGACTCCGGTGGTGACGTAACAGCAGTGTAGCTAATATCCATGTAATAATAACCATGCAATAAGGGAAGTGTAGCCAATATCCATGTAATCAAAATAAGCTTGTAATAAGCGCACTGTAGCTAATATCCATTTAATAATAATAACCATGTAATAAGCGCAGTGTAGCTAATACCCATATAATAATAAAAACCATGTACTAACCGCAGTGCAGCTAATATCTATGTAATAAAAACCATGTAAAAGGGCAGTGTAGCTAATATCCATGTAATAATAACCTTGTAATAAGGGCAGTGTAGCTAATATCTATGTAATAACAGAAATCATGTAATAAGGGCAATGTAGCTAATATCCATATAATAAAGACAGTGTAGCTAATACCTATGTAATATAATAACCATGTAATAAGCGCAGTGTAGCTAAGATCTATGTAATAATAAATCATACAATAAGTGCAGTGTAGCTATTATCCATGTAATAATAATAACCATGTAATAAGCGCAGTTTAGCTAATCTCCATGTAATAATAACCATGTAATAGGGCAGTGTAGCTAATATCCATGTAATAATAATAATGTAATAAGGGCAGTGTAGCTAATATACGTATAATAAAGACAGTGTAGCTAATACCTATGTAATTTAATAACCATCTAATAAAGGCAGTGTGGCTAATATCTATGTAATAATAACCACGTAATAAGAACAGTGCAGCCAATATCTATGTAATAAGCATAGTGTAGCTAATATCTATGTAACAATAACTATGGAATAAGCGCAGTGTAGCTAATATCCATGTAATAATAATAACCATGTACTAACCGCAGTGCAGCTAATATCTATGTAATAATAACTATGCAATTAGGGCATTGTAGCTAATATCTGTGTAATATAATAACCAAGTAATAAGGGCACTGTAGCTAATATCTATGTAAAAATAACCATGTAATAAGGGCAGTGTAGCTAATATCCATGTAATAATAACTATGTAATATAGGCAGCGTAGCTAACATACATGTAATAATAACTATGTAATAAGCAAAGTGTAGCTAATATCCATGTAATAATAACCATGTAAAAAGTGCAGTGTAGCTAATATCTAGGTAATATAATAACCGTGTAACAAGGTCAGTATAGCTAAAATCTAGGTAATAATAACCATGTAATAAGAGCAGTGTAGCCAATATCTATGTACTAATAACTATGTAATAAGAGCAGTGTAGCCAATATCTATGTAATAATAACTATGTAATAAGCGCAGTGTAGCTAATATCCATGTAATAATAATAACCATGTAATAAGTGCAGTGTAGCTAATATCCATGTAAAAATAACCATGTAATAAGGGCAGTATAGCTAATATCCATGTAATAATAACCATGTAATAAGGGCAGTATAGCTAATATCCATGTAATAATAACCATGTAATAAGGGCAGTATAGCTAATATCCATGTAATAATAACCATGTAATAAGGGCAGTGTAGCTAATATCTATGTAATAATAACCATGTAATAAGCGCAGTGTAGCTAATATCTATGTAATAATAATAACTATGTAATAAGTGCAGTGTAGCTAATATCTATGTAATAATAACCATGTAATCGCAGTGTAGCTAATATCCATGTAATAATTACCATGTATTAAGCACAGTGTAGCTAATATCTATGTAATAATACCCATGTAATAAGCACAGTGTAGCTAATTTCCATGTAATGATAACCATGTAACAAGGTCAGTGTAGCCAATATCTATGTAATAATAACCATGTATTAAGCGCAGTGTAGCTAATATCGATGTAATAATAATAACCATGTACTATCCGCAGTGCAGCTAATATCTATGTAATAATGCAATAAGGGCAGTGTAGCTAATATCTATGAAATAATAACCATGTAATAGACCAGTGTAGCTAATATCTATGTAATAATAACCATGTAATAAGGGCAGTGTAGCTAATATTCATATAATAATAACCATGTAATAAGCGCAGTGTAGCTAATATACATATAATAATACCCATGTAATAAAGGCAGTGTAGCTAATATCTATGTAATAATAACCATGTAATAGGGGCAGTGTAGTTAATATCCATGTAATAATAATAACCATGTAATAAGCGCAGTGTAGCTAATAGCCATGTAATAATAACCATGTAACAAGCGCAGTGTAGCTAATATCCTTGTAATAATAACCATGTAATAAGAGCAGTGTAGCTAATATCCATGTAATAATAACCATGTAATAAGCGCAGTATAGCCAATATCCATGTAATAATAACCATTTAATAAGTGCAGTGTAGCTAATATCCATGTAATAATAACTATGTATTAAGCGCACTGTAGTGAATATCTAGTAATAACCATGTAATAAGCGAAGTGCAGCTAATATCTATGTAATAATAACCATGTAATAAGGGCAGTGTAGCTAATATTCATGTAATAATAACCATGTAATAAGCGCAGTGTAGATATTATCCATGTAATAATAACAACTATGTAATAAGTAAATGGGAGCTAATATACACGTAATAATAACCATGTAATAAAGGCAGTGTAGCTAATATCCATGTAAAAATAACCATGTAATAGGGGCAGTGTAGCTAATATCTATGTAATAATAACAATGTAATAAGCGCAGTGTAGCTAATATCTATGTAATGATAACCATGTAATAGGGGCAGTGTAGCTAATATCCATGTAATAATAATAACCATGTAATAAGAGCAGTGTAGCTAATATCCATGTAATATTAACTATGCAATAAGGGCATTGTAGTTAATATAAAAAACCATGTAATAAGGTCAGTGTAGCTAATTTCATGTCATAATAACCATGTAAAAAGGGATGTGTAGCTAATATCCATGTAATAATAATAACCATGTACTACCCGCAGTGCAGCTAATATCTATGCAATAAGCGCATTGTAGCAAATATCCATGTAATAATAGCCATGTAATAAGCGCAGTTTAGCTAATATCCATGTAATAATAACTATGCATTAAGAGCAGTGTAGCTAATATCTATGTAATAACCATGTAATAAGTGCAGTGTAGCTAATATCTATATAATAATAATAACTATGTAATAAGCGCAGTGTAGCTAATATCCATGTAATAGGGCAGTGTAGCTAATATTCATGTAATAATACCATGTAATAAGCGCAGTGTAGCTAATATCCATGTAATAATAAACTATGTAATAAGCGCAGTGTAGCTAATATCCATGTAATAATAACCATGTAATAAGTGCAGTGTAGCTAATATCCATGTAATAATCACTATGCATTAAGAGCAGTGTAGCTAATATCTATGTAATAACCATGTAATAAGTGCAGTGTAGCTAATATCTATATAATAAAAATAATAATGTAATAAGCGCAGTGTAGCTAATATCCATGTAATAATAACTATGTAATAAGCGCAGTGTAGCTAATATCCATGTAGTAATAACCATGTGATAAGCGCAGTGTATATAATATCCATGTAATAATAACCATGTAATAAGGGCAATGTAGCTAATATCCATGTAATAATAACCATGTAATAAGTGCAGTGTAGCTAATATCTATGTAATATAATAACCATGTAATAAGGTCCGTTTAGCTAATATCCATGTAATAATAACCATGTAATAAGCGCAGTGTAGCTAATATCCATGTAATAATAACCATGTACTATCCGCAGTGCAGCTATTATCTATGTAATACTAACTATGCAATAGGGCATTGTAGGTAATATCTGAGTAATATAACAACCATGTAGTAACGGCAGTGTAGCTAATATCTATGTAATAATAACCATGTAATAAGCGCAGTGTAGCTAATTTCCATGTAATAATAATAATCAAATAATAAGGGAAGAGTAGTTAATATCCGTATAATAAAGACAGTGTAGCTAATACCTATGCAATATAATAACCATGTAATAAGGGCAGGGTAGCTAATATCTATGTAAAAATAACCATCTAATAAGTGCAGTGTAGCTAATATCTATGTAATAATAGCTATGTAAAAGGGAAGTGTAGCTAATAACCAAGTAATAAAAGCCATTTAATAAGGGCATTGTACCTGATATCTATGTAATATAATAAACAATGTCATAAGGGCAGTGTAGCTATTATCCATGTAATATTAAGAACTATATAATAAGGGCAATGTAGCTAATATGTATGTAATATAATAACCATGTAATATAAGCAGTGTGGCTAATATCCATGTAATAATATTAACCATGTAATAAGTGCAGTGTAGCTAATATCTATGTAATAATAATAACTATGTAATAAGTGCAGTGTAGCTAATATCTATGTAATAACCATGTAATAAGCGCAGTGTAGCTAATATCCATGTAATAATAACCATGTAATAAGCGCAGTGTAGCTAATATCCATGTAATAATAACCATGTAATAAGGGCAGTGTAGCTAATAGAGTTGAGCACGGTTCGTGGTTCTCCAGTTCGCGGTTCGAGTGATTTTGGAGGCTGTTCTAGATCGAACTAGAACTCCAGCTTTTTGCTATAAGCTCGATAGTTCTAGTTACGTTCGAGAACGGTTCTAGCAGCAAAAAGTCAAGCTAATTACTAGCTGGCTTTCCGCTGTAATAGTGCAAGTCACTCTGTGACTCACACTATTATGAAATTTCAGCGTATAGTGTGCGGGAACAGCGCATTCAGATCACTGCTGCTTTTTTTTCTGTTCTTTCTTCCCTCCCTAAGCACGCGTGTAGTGGGGCGGGCAAGCATGTCAGCCAATCCCAGACACACACACAGCTAAGTGGACTTTTAGCCAGAGAAGCAACGGCATGTGTGATAGGATGTCCATGTCACATGTCCCTGCATTATAAAAACGGACATTTTGTTCCAGCACGGCATTATCTGCCTTCCTAGTCTGGGTGTCAGTCACATCTCACGCAGCTCCTGTCTCCGATACTGCTGTGTACGCTCTACACACAGCGCTATACAGAATAGGGATAGAAGTTTCTTTCAGCCCTCGTAAGCGCTAATTACAGCAGGCTCAGAGCCATAGATGACAGTCAGATCCATGGAAAGAGTTTATAACAGCTACAGATAAGAGCGTCTGTGTAGCTAAGGTCAGGGAGTTCCTTGCTGCATTTCACCATTAGTAGGGATAGAAAGTGAGGCTTCCTTTCCTCTTCACAGACCCACAACCCGGCCACTGTACCCTCCTGCCCTTTGCACACTCAAGCTCATTGTTACAAAGTCATTATAATAGCAAAAACTGCTGAAACTTAGTGGCATCCTAAAAGTGGCTGCTGGACTTCATTAGTGTCCCACTGGTGCAAATCTATTTGCAGCACCTCTGCATTGCACACTCAAACTCATTTTTTCTAAGCTATTATACTAGCAAACTGTGCTGCCATTTTAAGGGCCATAGTTTCATTGTCCGGGATAGTTATTGTTGTTTATTCTGCTGTCAATAAAGGTAGACCAATGCTACAATCTACACCACCTCTCAATTTTTACTACCACATTTTAAGTGGACATTCTTGTCGCTAGCAAAATGAGTTTCAAAATGACAGATGCTGATGGAAAAGGGAAGAGGCGTGTTGGAAAAGGAAAAAAAAGTTTGTGTCCGTGGGGAAGGTGGCAAAGCTCCATTAACATCTGCTGAAGATAGGCCATCTTCCAGCAAAAGTAAGATGTCTACTACTTTCCGTGGACAATCGGATATGCTCCCTTTTTACGAACACGAAAAACTGGAACAAAAGTAGATGTTGCCCAAAAAAATAAAATGCTTGAATGGATCTCAAGTGGTCCAACAAGTACCCTCTCCTCCACCTCAACTACCACATCCAAAAAACACCAGTCCTCGGAGTTGTCATCCCAATCACACTTGCTTTCTCCCAGCTCTGAAATCTCCATCCGCCCTGCCCAGTATGGTGGAACAGAGATGGCTGAGTCTGCAGAGCTGTTCAGTCACACTATAGCCTGGAAATCAGAGGTCTGCTCCCAAGCTACAGTGAGTACAGACCAGGAAATGGTCTGCAGTGATGCCCAGAACCTTTGTGACTCAGATTCAGGCCGTGATGACCAAGTTTCTGAGCATAATGTTGACCCTTATTCACAAACTGAAACACCTGTTGTAATAGACAATGAGGAACATACTGATGACGATGAGACGCAGATACCAGATTAGGATGGCAACTTAAATATTCGTTCAGGGCAGGAAGAGGTTCAGTCTGAGGGGGAGGGCAAACAACGCTTGAAAAGGAACTTCTAGAACCCACCTACTGTCAACCCACAGTCAGGCACTCGAAAAGGTCAGAGGCGGTGGAGGAGGATGCTACTGATGACGAAGTTACCTTGCGCCTTCCTGGACAGAGGAGGAGTACTAGTAGCCCATCTACAACTGCATCCTCAGCCACCAGTCTGCCTCTCAGCACTAGTCGGGGTGGCTCAGCAGGTCGCATGCCCTCTAAGCCTTGCCTAGCCTGGTCCTTTTTTGACATAGCAAAAGATCGCCCAAATTATGTGATGTGTAAAATTTGTCGTGATTCTGTTAGTAGAGGTCAAAACCTCAGCAGTTTGACAACTTCTTCCATGAATCGTCACATGAATAAATATCATAGGTCCCAGTGGGAAGCTCACCGTGCTGCAATGCGGCCTAGCGGAGCGAACCATCCACGGCCTGCCCCTTCCAGTGCATCCGCGCGCTCTTCATCTTCTAGGACAGTGGGGACAGCTGTCACACCTGGTTTTCCACGCACAACTTCCACCACTGTAACCGCAACAGGCAGTTTGCTTGGTAGGTCGTCAGTTGGTTTGGAAGGGGAAACAAGTGCGTGTGTACAGCTCTCTCAGACATCGATAGCACCAACGTTGGATGAAGGCAACATCATGTCTCCGCCTGCACTTTCCTCACAAACCTGCATTTTTCCAGGGACACCCTACTCAACACCGTCTACACACAGCAACCAGATCTCTGTCCCTCAGATGTGGACAAATAAAAGGCCATTTCCTGCGAAGCATGACAAAGCTAAGAGGTTGACTTTATCCCTCTGTAAGCTCTTGGCTACCGAAATGCTGACTTTCCGCCTGGTGGACACACAGGATTTTAGAGACCTTATGTCTGTCGCTGTGCCCCGCTGTACGAGATGCCCAGTCGCCACTACTTCTCTAAGAAAGGTGTGCCCGCGCTACACCAGCATGTTGCACACAACATCACCGCTTCCTTGAGAAACTCTGTGTGTCAACAGGTCCATTTCACCACCGATACTTGGACCAGTAAGCATGGACAGGGATGTTACATGTTGCTGACTGGGCACTGGCTAACTATGGTGATAGATGGTGAAGGGTCTGCTACACAAGTCTTGCCGTCCCCACGACTTGTGTGTCAATCCTCTGTCTGTCCAAGTTCCGCCACTGATTCTGCCTCCTCCACCTCATCTGTGTCCTCCACCTCCGCCCCAAGCCTGCCTGGTCAGGCCACCAGCGTTCTAACTGCGCAGAAGGAATCACGCACCCCTCATTACTATGCTGGCAGCAGAGCGCAACGGCATCAGGCGGTCTTTAGCTTGAAATGTCTTGGAAATAAGAGTCACACAGCGGCTGAGTTGTGGGCAGCTCAGGAGACTGAGTTTGGTAAATGGTTGTCTCCACTCAACCTGCAGCCTGGTAAGGCCGTGTGCGACAATGCTGCAAACCTGGGTGTGGCCCTTCGCCTGGGCAAGGTGACACACGTGCCTTGTATGGCTCACGTGTTGAACCTTGTTGTCCAGCAATTTTTAACACACTATCCCGGCCTAGATGGCCTGCTGAACAGGGCACGAAAACTGTCTGCTCACTTCCGCCGTTCAACCGCCGCAGCTGAGCGACTTGCATCGCTCCAGAAGTCTTTCAGCCTGCCGGTTCATTGCCTGAAATGCGATGTGCCGACACGCTGGAATTCGACTCTCCACATGTTACAGTGACTGTGGTAGCACCGCCGAGCCCTGGTGCAATACGTCATGACGTACAGCCTGGGCCAACGAGATGCAGAGGTGGGGCAGATCACCCTGATTGAGTGGTCTCAGATTAAGGACCTATGCATCCTTCTGCACAGTTTCGACATGGCGACGAATAAGTTTAGCGCTGACAATGCCATTATCAGCATGACAATTCCAGTCATTTACATGCTGGAGCACACGCTTAACACTATTCGGAGTCAGGGGGTGGGACAACAGGAAGGGAAGGAACTACAGGAAGAGTCATATGCGCAAGAGACAACATCACCAAGGTCCAGACATTCATCATCACCAACGCAGCAGGCATGGGACCATGGGGGACAGGGATCAACAAGGGCGCATGGTATCAGGCGAAATGTTGAGGAAGGTGCAGGAGAACATGAAGAAATGGAGGACGAACTGTCCATGGACATGGAAGACTCAGAGGATGAGTGAGACCTTGGTCAAATTTCAGTTGAAAGAGGTTTGGGGGAGATGTCAGAGGAAGAAAGAACAGTTAACACCTCTATGCCACAAACACAGCGTGGACTTGGTCCGCATGGCTGCGCCAGACACATGAGCGCCTTCTTGCTGCACTACCTCCAACATGACCCTCGTATCGTCAAAATTAGAAGTGATGATGAGTACTGGCTTGCCACACTATTAGATCCCCGGAACCGAACTCGAACTGCATAGGAAACAATGGCAGGCAATCACAAACACAGAAAAACACCTAGAAAACACCCTCAAAGGTGTCCTAAAGGTGACAAACAACTCAAACACATTGGAAAGTGACAAGGACATATACTCATGCGAAAACAAAACAGCTGGACAAGGAAAAAGAGGAGGACACACAGATATAGGCATGGCACGCCCTTCTAAAATCATGTAAAACACCGCAAGGTGACTCCAAGCGGAGTCTCCATTTTTTCCAAAAATTGGGCCACACACACACCCACCCCTTCAGTGGCAGCAGTTGTGCCCCAGTTGTACACTTCACAGCTACATTTGCATCAAGCACATTCAAAAATACGCCATTCTTATCCATCCCCAGGATGACACCGGGGTAGGTAGCAAAGTCTTTGCTGACCCATGACTTGTTCATCTTGGCTTCTTTTAAAAACAATGTAAGCAAGGGTTACTCCAAGCGGAGTCTCCCTTTTTTTCCAAAAATTGGGCCACACAGACACCCACCCCATCAGTGGCAGCACTTGGGCCCTAGTTGCAAACAGGATGTTTTGATTTGCATCAAGCACATTCAAAAATACGCCATTCTTATCCGTCCCCAGGATGACACCGGGGTAGGTAGCAAAGTCTTTGCTGATCCCAGCTCTGTTCATCTTGGCTTCTTTTAAAAACACATCAAGCAAGGGTTACTCCAAGCGGAGTCTCCCTTTTTTTCCAAAAATTGGGCCACACAGACACCCACCCCATCAGTGGCAGCACTTGGGCCCTAGTTGCAAACAGGATGTTTTGATTTGCATCAAGCACATTCAAAAATACGCCATTCTTATCCGTCCCCAGGATGACACCGGGGTAGGTAGCAAAGTCTTTGCTGATCCCAGCTCTGTTCATCTTGGCTTCTTTTAAAAACACATCAAGCAAGGGTTACTCCAAGCGGAGTCTCCCTTTTTTTCCAAAAATTGGGCCACACAGACACCCACCCCATCAGTGGCAGCACTTGGGCCCTAGTTGCAAACAGGATGTTTTGATTTGCATCAAGCACATTCAAAAATACGCCATTCTTATCCGTCCCCAGGATGACACCGGGGTAGGTAGCAAAGTCTTTCCTGATCCCAGCTCTGTTCATCTTGGCTTCTTTTAAAAACACATCAAGCAAGGGTTACTCCAAGCGGAGTCTCCCTTTTTTTCCAAAAATTGGGCCACACAGACACCCACCCCATCAGTGGCAGCACTTGGGCCCTAGTTGCAAACAGGATGTTTTGATTTGCATCAAGCACATTCAAAAATACGCCATTCTTATCCGTCCCCAGGATGACACCGGGGTAGGTAGCAAAGTCTTTGCTGATCCCAGCTCTGTTCATCTTGGCTTCTTTTAAAAACACATCAAGCAAGGGTTACTCCAAGCGGAGTCTCCCTTTTTTTCCAAAAATTGGGCCACACAGACACCCACCCCATCAGTGGCAGCACTTGGGCCCTAGTTGCAAACAGGATGTTTTGATTTGCATCAAGCACATTCAAAAATACGCCATTCTTATCCGTCCCCAGGATGACACCGGGGTAGGTAGCAAAGTCTTTGCTGATCCCAGCTCTGTTCATCTTGGCTTCTTTTAAAAACACATCAAGCAAGGGTTACTCCAAGCGGAGTCTCCCTTTTTTTCCAAAAATTGGGCCACACAGACACCCACCCCATCAGTGGCAGCACTTGGGCCCTAGTTGCAAACAGGATGTTTTGATTTGCATCAAGCACATTCAAAAATACGCCATTCTTATCCGTCCCCAGGATGACACCGGGGTAGGTAGCAAAGTCTTTCCTGATCCCAGCTCTGTTCATCTTGGCTTCTTTTAAAAACACATCAAGCAAGGGTTACTCCAAGCGGAGTCTCCCTTTTTTTCCAAAAATTGGGCCACACAGACACCCACCCCATCAGTGGCAGCACTTGGGCCCTAGTTGCAAACAGGATGTTTTGATTTGCATCAAGCACATTCAAAAATACGCCATTCTTATCCGTCCCCAGGATGACACCGGGGTAGGTAGCAAAGTCTTTCCTGATCCCAGCTCTGTTCATCTTGGCTTCTTTTAAAAACACATCAAGCAAGGGTTACTCCAAGCGGAGTCTCCCTTTTTTTCCAAAAATTGGGCCACACAGACACCCACCCCATCAGTGGCAGCACTTGGGCCCTAGTTGCAAACAGGATGTTTTGATTTGCATCAAGCACATTCAAAAATACGCCATTCTTATCCGTCCCCAGGATGACACCGGGGTAGGTAGCAAAGTCTTTGCTGATCCCAGCTCTGTTCATCTTGGCTTCTTTTAAAAACACATCAAGCAAGGGTTACTCCAAGCGGAGTCTCCCTTTTTTTCCAAAAATTGGGCCACACAGACACCCACCCCATCAGTGGCAGCACTTGGGCCCTAGTTGCAAACAGGATGTTTTGATTTGCATCAAGCACATTCAAAAATACGCCATTCTTATCCGTCCCCAGGATGACACCGGGGTAGGTAGCAAAGTCTTTGCTGATCCCAGCTCTGTTCATCTTGGCTTCTTTTAAAAACACATCAAGCAAGGGTTACTCCAAGCGGAGTCTCCCTTTTTTTCCAAAAATTGGGCCACACAGACACCCACCCCATCAGTGGCAGCACTTGGGCCCTAGTTGCAAACAGGATGTTTTGATTTGCATCAAGCACATTCAAAAATACGCCATTCTTATCCGTCCCCAGGATGACACCGGGGTAGGTAGCAAAGTCTTTCCTGATCCCAGCTCTGTTCATCTTGGCTTCTTTTAAAAACACATCAAGCAAGGGTTACTCCAAGCGGAGTCTCCCTTTTTTTCCAAAAATTGGGCCACACAGACACCCACCCCATCAGTGGCAGCACTTGGGCCCTAGTTGCAAACAGGATGTTTTGATTTGCATCAAGCACATTCAAAAATACGCCATTCTTATCCGTCCCCAGGATGACACCGGGGTAGGTAGCAAAGTATTTCCTGATCCCAGCTCTGTTCATCTTGGCTTCTTTTAAAAACACATCAAGCAAGGGTTACTCCAAGCGGAGTCTCCCTTTTTTCCAAAAATTGGGCCACACAGACACCCACCCCATCAGTGGCAGCACTTGGGCCCTAGTTGCAAACAGGATGTTTTGATTTGCATCAAGCACATTCAAAAATACGCCATTCTTATCCGTCCCCAGGATGACACCGGGGTAGGTAGCAAAGTCTTTGCTGATCCCAGCTCTGTTCATCTTGGCTTCTTTTAAAAACACATCAAGCAAGGGTTACTCCAAGCGGAGTCTCCCTTTTTTTCCAAAAATTGGGCCACACAGACACCCACCCCATCAGTGGCAGCACTTGGGCCCTAGTTGCAAACAGGATGTTTTGATTTGCATCAAGCACATTCAAAAATACGCCATTCTTATCCGTCCCCAGGATGACACCGGGGTAGGTAGCAAAGTCTTTGCTGATCCCAGCTCTGTTCATCTTGGCTTCTTTTAAAAACACATCAAGCAAGGGTTACTCCAAGCGGAGTCTCCCTTTTTTTCCAAAAATTGGGCCACACAGACACCCACCCCATCAGTGGCAGCACTTGGGCCCTAGTTGTACACTTCACAGCTACATTTGCATCAATCACATTCAAAAATACCCCATAATTAACCGTCCCCAGGATGACACCGGGGTAGGTAGCAAAGTCTTTGCTGACCCATGACTTGTTCATCTTGGCTTCTTTTAAAAACAATGTAAGCAAGGGTTACTCCAAGCGGAGTCTCCCTTTTTTCCAAAAATTGGGCCACACAGACACCCACCCCATCAGTGGCAGCACTTGGGCCCTAGTTGCAAACAGGATGTTTTGATTTGCATCAAGCACATTCCAAATCCACAAGCATTTACTCTCCCCAGGATGACACAGGGGTAGTAAATTCCTTCTGGATCCATGACTTGTTCATTTTGATGAACGTCAGTCTGTCCACATTGTCACTGGACAGACGCGTGCGCTTATCTGTCAGCACACACCCAGCAGCACTGAATACACGTTCAGAGACAACGCTGGCAGCTGGACACGACAAAATCTCCAAGGCGTAACTGGAGAGCTCTGGCCATTTTTCTATGTTTGAAGCCCAAAAGGAGCAAGGCTCCAGTTGCACAGTCATGGCATCGATGTTCATTTGGAGATACTCCTGTATCATCCTCTCCAGCCGTTGAGTATGTGTCAGACTTGTTGTCTCTGGTGGCCTTGCAAAAGAGGGTCTAAAAAAATTATGAAAAGATTCCATAAAATTGCTGTTACCGGCACCAGATACGGTCCTACTGGTACGGGTAGACTGGTGAAGATGACGAGACCGTCCCATGTTTGTCAAGTTACAACTGGGAGATTCCCTCCCTGCACCTGCACGGTTGTTTGGTGGAAAAGCCGAGCTAAGATCGAGTAACAGCTTCTGCTGATACTCCTGTATACGTGCGTCCCTTTCTATGGCTGGAATTATGTCACAAAATTTGGACTTGTACCGGGGATCTTATAGTGTGGCAATCCAGTAGTCATCATCACTTCTAATTTTGACAATACGACTGTCATGTTGGAGGTAGTGCAACAAAAAGGCACTCATGTGTCTTGCGCAGCCATGCGGACCAAGTCCACGCTGTGTTTGTGGCATAGAGGTGCTACCCGTTCTTTCTTCCTCTGACATCTCCCCCCAACCTCTTTCAACTGAAATTTGACCAAGGTCTCCCTCATCCGCTGAGTCTTCCATGTCCATGGACAGTTCGTCCTCCATTTCTTCATGTTCTCCTGCACCTTGCTCAACATTTCGCCTGCTACTATGCGCCCTTGTCGATCCCTGTTCCCCATGGTCCCATGCCTGCTGCGTTGGTGATGATGAACGTCTGGACCTTGGTGATGTTGTTGTCCCTTGCACATATGAATCCTCCTGTAGTTCCTCCCCTTCATGTTGTCCCACCCCCTGACTCCGAATAGTGTTTAGCGTGTGCTCCAGCATGTAAATGACTGGAATCGTCATGCTGATAATGGCATTGTCAGAGCTAAACATATTCGTCGCCATGTCGAAACTGTGCAGAAGGGTGCATAGGTCCTTGATCTGAGACCACTCCATCAGGGTGATCTGCCCCACCTCTGCATCTCGTTGGCCCAGGCTATACGTCATGACGTATTGCACCAGGGCTCTGCGGTGCTGCCACAGTCGCTGTAACATGTGGAGAGTTGAATTCCAGCGTGTCGCCACATCGCATTTCAGGCGATGAACCGGCAGGCCGAAAGACTTCTGTAGCGATGCAAGTCGCTCAGCTGCGGCGCTTGAACGCCGGAAGTGAGCAGACAGTTTTCGTGCCCTGTTCAGAAGGCCATCTAGGCCGGGATAGTGTGTTAAAAATTGCTGCATGACAAGGTTCAACACGTGAGCCATACAAGGTACGTGTGTCACCTTGCCCAGGCGAAGGGCCGCACCCAGGTTTGCAGCATTGTCGCACACGGCCTTACCAGGCTGCAGGTTGAGTGGAGACAACCATTTATTAAACTCGGACCGCAGAGCTGACCACAACTCCTCAGCTGTGTGACTCTTATTACCAAGACATGTCAAGCTAAAGACCGCCTGATGCCGTTGCGCTCGGCTGCCAGCATAGTAATGAGGCGTGCGTGATTCCTTCTGCGCAGTGAGAACGCTGGTGGCCTGACCAGGCAGGCTTGGGGCGGAGGTGGAGGACCCAGATGAGGTGGAGGATGCAGAAGCTGTGGCGGAACTTGGACAGACAGAGGATTGACACACAAGTCGTGGGGACGGCAAGACTTGTGCAGCAGACCCTTCACCATCTATCACCATAGTTACCCAGTGCCCAGTCAGCGACATGTAACGTCCCTGTCCATGCTTACTGGTCCAAGTATCGGTGGTGAAATGCACCCGTTCACACACAGAGTTTCTCAAGGAAGCGGTGATGTTGTGTGCGACATGCTGGTGTAGCGCGGGCACACCTTTCTTAGAGAAGTAGTGGCGACTAGGCATCTGGTACTGGGGCACAGCGACAGACATAAGGTCTCTAAAATCCTGTGTGTCCACTAGGCGGAAAGGCAGCATTTCGGTAGCCAACAGCTTACAGAGGGATAGAGTCAACCTCTTAGCTTTGTCATGGGTCGGAGGAAGTGGCCTTTTATTTGACCACATCTGAGGGACAGAGATCTGGCTGCTGTGTGTAGACGGTGTTGAGTAGGGTGTCCCTGGAAAAATGCAGGTTTGTGAGGAAAGTGCAGGCGGAGACATGATGTTGCCTTCATCCAACGTTGGTGCTATCGATGTCTGAGAGAGCTGTACACACTCACTTGTTTCCCCTTCCAAACCAACTGACGACCTTACAAGCAAACTGCCTGTTGCGGTTACAGTGGTGGAAGTTTTGTGTGGAAAAACAGGTGTGACAGCTGTCCCCACAGTCCTAGAAGATGAAGAGCGCGCGGATGCACTGGAAGGGGCGGGCGGTGGATGGTTCGCTCCGCTAGCCGGCATTGCAGCACGGTGAGCTTCCCACCGGGACTTATGATATTTATTCATGTGACGATTCATGGAAGAAGTTGTCAAACTGCTGAGGTTTTGACCTCTACTAACAGAATCATGACAAATGTTACATATCACATGAGTTGGGCGATCTTTTTCGATGTGAAAAAAGGCCCAGGCTAGGCAAGGCTTAGAGGCCATGCGACCTGTTGATCCACCCCGAATAATGCTCATAGGCAGAGTGGTGGCTGAGGATGCAGTTGTAGACGTGCTACCAGTGCTCCGACTCTGTCCAGGAAGGCGCAAGGTAACTTCGTCGTCGGTTGCATCCTCCTCCACCGCCTCTGTTGACCTCCTCGAGTGCCTGACTGGGGGTTGACAGTAGGTGGGATCTAGAACGTCATCATCAATTGTTGTGTTCGCACTCCCCTCCCCCTCAGACCGAGCCTCTTCTTGCCCTGACCGAATATTTAAGTTGTCATCCCAATCGGGTATCTGCGTCTCATCTTCATCAGTATGTTCCTCATTGTCTATAACCACAGGTGTTACAGTTTGTGACAAAGGGTCAACATTATGCTCAGAAACTTGGTCCTCACGGCCTGAATCTGAGTCAAAAAGGTTCTGGGCATCACTGCAGACCATTTCCTGTTCTGTACTCACTGTAGCTTGGGAGCAGACCTCTGATTCCCAGGCTATAGCGTGACTGAACAGCTCTGCAGACTCAGCCATCTCAGTTCCACCATACTGTGCAGGGCTGATGGAGACTTCAGAGCTGGGAGAAATCAAGTGTGATTGGGATGACAACTCAGAGGAATGGTGTTTTTTGGATGCGGTACTTGAAGTGGCTGAGAGGGCACTTGTTGGACCACTTGAGATCCATTCAAGCATTTTCCTTTTTTGCCCATCATCTACCTTTGTTCCTCTTGTTCGTGTCCGTAAAAAAGGGAGCACATCGGATTGTCCACAATAAGTAGTAGACATCTTACTTTTGCTAGTAGATGGTCTATCTTCAGCAGATGATAATGGAGCTTTGGCACCTTCCCCACTGACAAAACCTTTTTTGCCTTTTCCACCACGCCTCTTCCCCTTTCCACCAGCATCTGTCATTTTGCCACTCATGTTGATTGCGACAAGATTGTGGACTGAAAATGTGGTAGTAAAAATTGAGAGGTGGTGAAGATTGCAGTGGTGGTCTAGCTTTATTAACAGCAGAATAATAAAGAATAAATATCCCTGACAATGTAACTTAGTTATAATTAGTTGGAGTGTGCAACGCAGGCAGACGTGCTGCAAATGTCTTGGCACTAGTGGGACTATAGCAAAGTCCAATAGCCACGTATAGGATGCCACTAGGTACACTGAGTGTGTGCTAGTATAATGGCTTAGTTATAATTAGTTGGAGTGTGCAACGCAGGCAGACGTGCTGCAAATGTCTTGGCACTAGTGGGACTATAGCAAAGTCCAATAGCCACGTATAGGATGCCACTAGGTACACTGAGTGTGTGCTAGTATAATGGCTTAGTTATAATTAGTTGGAGTGTGCAACGCAGGCAGACGTGCTGCAAATGTCTTGGCACTAGTGGGACTATAGCAAAGTCCAATAGCCACGTATAGGATGCCACTAGGTTCACTGAGTGTGTGCTAGTATAATGGCTTAGTTATAATTAGTTGGAGTGTGCAACGCAGGCAGATGCGCTCTGCAAATGTCTTGGCACTAGTAGGACTATAGCAAAGTCCAATAGCCACGTATAGGATGCCACTAAAAAACACTTAGTGTGTGCAAGTATAATGGCTTAGTTATAATTAGTTGGAGTGTGCAACGCAGGCAGATGCGCTCTGCAAATGTCTTGGCACAAGTGGGACTATAGCAAAGTCCAATAGCCACGTATAGGATGCCACTAGGTACACTGAGTGTTTGCTAGTAAAATTGCTTAGTTTAAAAAAGTTGTAGTGTGCAATGCAGGCAGACGTGCTCTGCAAATGTCTTTGCACTAGTGGGACTATAGCAAAGTCCAATAGCCACGTATAGGATGCCACTAGGTACACTGAGTGTGTGCTAGTATAATGGCTTAGTTATAATTAGTTGGAGTGTGCAACGCAGGCAGACGTGCTGCAAATGTCTTGGCACTAGTGGGACTATAGCAAAGTCCAATAGCCACGTATAGGATGCCACTAGGTACACTGAGTGTGTGCTAGTATAATGGCTTAGTTATAATTAGTTGGAGTGTGCAACGCAGGCAGACGTGCTGCAAATGTCTTGGCACTAGTGGGACTATAGCAAAGTCCAATAGCCACGTATAGGATGCCACTAGGTACACTGAGTGTGTGCTAGTATAATGGCTTAGTTATAATTAGTTGGAGTGTGCAACGCAGGCAGACGTGCTGCAAATGTCTTGGCACTAGTGGGACTATAGCAAAGTCCAATAGCCACGTATAGGATGCCACTAGGTACACTGAGTGTGTGCTAGTATAATGGCTTAGTTATAATTAGTTGGAGTGTGCAACGCAGGCAGACGTGCTGCAAATGTCTTGGCACTAGTGGGACTATAGCAAAGTCCAATAGCCACGTATAGGATGCCACTAGGTACACTGAGTGTGTGCTAGTATAATGGCTTAGTTATAATTAGTTGGAGTGTGCAACGCAGGCAGATGCGCTCTGCAAATGTCTTGGCACTAGTAGGACTATAGCAAAGTCCAATAGCCACGTATAGGATGCCACTAAAAAACACTTAGTGTGTGCAAGTATAATGGCTTAGTTATAATTAGTTGGAGTGTGCAACGCAGGCAGATGCGCTCTGCAAATGTCTTGGCACAAGTGGGACTATAGCAAAGTCCAATAGCCACGTATAGGATGCCACTAGGTACACTGAGTGTTTGCTAGTAAAATTGCTTAGTTTAAAAAAGTTGTAGTGTGCAATGCAGGCAGACGTGCTCTGCAAATGTCTTTGCACTAGTGGGACTATAGCAAAGTCCAATAGCCACGTATAGGATGCCACTAGGTACACTGAGTGTGTGCTAGTATAATGGCTTAGTTATAATTAGTTGGAGTGTGCAACGCAGGCAGACGTGCTGCAAATGTCTTGGCACTAGTGGGACTATAGCAAAGTCCAATAGCCACGTATAGGATGCCACTAGGTACACTGAGTGTGTGCTAGTATAATGGCTTAGTTATAATTAGTTGGAGTGTGCAACGCAGGCAGACGTGCTGCAAATGTCTTGGCACTAGTGGGACTATAGCAAAGTCCAATAGCCACGTATAGGATGCCACTAGGTACACTGAGTGTGTGCTAGTATAATGGCTTAGTTATAATTAGTTGGAGTGTGCAACGCAGGCAGACGTGCTGCAAATGTCTTGGCACTAGTGGGACTATAGCAAAGTCCAATAGCCACGTATAGGATGCCACTAGGTACACTGAGTGTGTGCTAGTATAATGGCTTAGTTATAATTAGTTGGAGTGTGCAACGCAGGCAGACGTGCTGCAAATGTCTTGGCACTAGTGGGACTATAGCAAAGTCCAATAGCCACGTATAGGATGCCACTAGGTTCACTGAGTGTGTGCTAGTATAATGGCTTAGTTATAATTAGTTGGAGTGTGCAACGCAGGCAGATGCGCTCTGCAAATGTCTTGGCACTAGTAGGACTATAGCAAAGTCCAATAGCCACGTATAGGATGCCACTAAAAAACACTTAGTGTGTGCAAGTATAATGGCTTAGTTATAATTAGTTGGAGTGTGCAACGCAGGCAGATGCGCTCTGCAAATGTCTTGGCACTAGTGGGACTATAGCAAAGTCCAATAGCCACGTATAGGATGCCACTAGGTACACTGAGTGTGTGCTAGTATAATGGCTTAGTTATAATTAGTTGGAGTGTGCAACGCAGGCAGACGTGCTGCAAATGTCTTGGCACTAGTGGGACTATAGCAAAGTCCAATAGCCACGTATAGGATGCCACTAGGTTCACTGAGTGTGTGCTAGTATAATGGCTTAGTTATAATTAGTTGGAGTGTGCAACGCAGGCAGATGCGCTCTGCAAATGTCTTGGCACTAGTAGGACTATAGCAAAGTCCAATAGCCACGTATAGGATGCCACTAAAAAACACTTAGTGTGTGCAAGTATAATGGCTTAGTTATAATTAGTTGGAGTGTGCAACGCAGGCAGATGCGCTCTGCAAATGTCTTGGCACTAGTGGGACTATAGCAAAGTCCAATAGCCACGTATAGGATGCCACTAGGTACACTGAGTGTTTGCTAGTAAAATTGCCTAGTTTAAAAAAGTTGTAGTGTGCAATGCAGGCAGACGTGCTCTGCAAATGTCTTTGCACTAGTGGGACTATAGCAAAGTCCAATAGCCACGTATAGGATGCCACTAGGTACACTGAATGTTTGCTAGTATTATTATTATTATTATTGTTTATTTATAGAGCACCATTGATTCCATGGTGCTGTACATGAGGGGGTTACATACAGAATACATGTACACGTTACAATAGACAGACTAGCACAGGGGGAAGAGGGCCCTGCCCTTGCGGGCTTACATCCTAAAGGATTTTGGGGAGGAGACAGTAGGTGGGGTGTAGGTGGGGCGGCAGCTCCGCACGGTGGTGGGGCGGCAGCTCCGCACGGTGGTGGGGCGGCAGCTCCGCACGGTGGTGGGGCGGCAGCTCCGCACGGGGGTGGGGCGGCAGCTCCGCACGGGGGTGGGGCGGCAGCTCCGCACGGTGGTGGGGCGGCAGCTCCGCACGGGGGTGAAGCAGTGAGGTCATTGAAGGTTATAGGCATTTCTGAACAGATGAGTCTTTAGGTTCCGTTTGAAGCTTGCGAGTGTAGTAGATAGTCTGACGTGTTGAGGCAGTGAGTTCCAGGAGACTGGGGATGCTCGGGAGAAGTCTTGGAGTCGGTTGCATGAGGAGCGAATGAGAGAGGAGGATAGAAGGAGATCTTGGGAGGACCGGAGGTTACGTTTTGGAGTGTAGCGAGAGATTAGTTCAGAGATATATGGAGGAGACAGATTATGGATAGCTTTGTAGGTCAGTGTTAGTAATTTGAATTGGATACGGTGGAAGATTGGGAGCCAGTGGAGGGACTTGCAGAGAGGCTTACTTAGTAATGGCTTACTTAGAATGGCTTACTTAGAATGAGTTGGAGTGTGCAGAGGACAAGAGGGTACAGTGGCAGGATTGTGGTGCTCTGGGTAGAGGAATGGAAGCCTGCCTTTCTATTCCCTCCTAATGGTGAAATGCAGGGAGGAAATCCCTGACCTGGGCTACACAGACGCTGTTGCTGTTTGCAGGACCTGTCACTTATGGCTCTCTGACCTTGCCGCTTTGAGCCCTTAAAAGGACTGCTAGAATGTGCTCTCCCTAAGCTGTCTAACGCTGTGTATGCAGCGCATACAGCTGTATCGGCTATAGGACTCAGGAGGACGGAGCTGCGACACTGATGTCTGACACCAAAGTCGCAGAAGGCAGATAATGGCGTTCGTGAAGAAAATGTCCGGTTTTATAATGCAGGGACATGTGACATGCAGATCCTATCACACATGCCGTTGCTTCTCTGGCTCAAAGTCCACTTAGGTGTGTGTGTGTCTGTGATTGGCTGACATGCTGGCCCGCCCCACAAGACGCGCGCGCTTAGGGAAGGAAGACAAGAAAAAAAAAAAAAAAATGGCGATCGCCATTATAGAAACAGCAGTGATCTGAAGGCGCTGTTCACGCACACTATACACTGAAATGTGATAATAGTTTGATTCACAGAGTGACTTACACTATTACAGCAGAAACCAAGCTAGGATTTAGCTGTTTTTTGGCTGCTAGAACCGTTCTCGAACGTTTCTAGAACTATCGAGCTTTTGCAAAAAGCTCGAGTTCTAGTTCGATCTAGAACATGCCCCAAAATCACTCGAGCCGCGAACTGGAGAACCACGAACCACGAACCGCGCTCAACTCTATTTACTACCCCTGTGTCATCCTGGAGAGAGTAAATGCTTGTGGATTTGGAATGTGCTTGATGCAAATCAAAACATCCTGTTTGCAACTAGGGCACAAGTGCTGCCACTGATGGGGTGTCTGTGTGGCCCAATTTTTTGAAAAAAGGGAGACTCCGCTTGGAGTAACCCTTGCTTACATTGTTTTTAAAAATGATCCAAGATGAACAGATCTGGGATCAGGAAAGACTTTGCTACCTACCCCGGTGTCATCCTGGGGAGAGTAAATGCTTGAGTATTTTAAATGTGCTTGATGCAAATCTACCTGTGAAGTGCACAACTGGGGGACAAGTGCTGCCACTGAAGGGGTTGGTGTCTGTGTGGACCAATTTTTTGAAAAAAAAGGAGACTCCGCTTGGAGTCACCTTGCGGTGTTTTAGATGATTTTAGAAGGGCATGCCATGCCTTTATCTGTGTCTCGTCCTCTTTTTCCTCGTAACGCTGTTTTGTTTTCGCATGAGAATTTGTTCTTGTCACTTTCCCATGTGTTTGTGTTGTGTTGTGAGTTGTTTGTCACCTTTTGGACACCTTTGAGGGTGTTTTCTAGGTGTTTTTATGTGTTTGTGATTGCCTCCCATTGTTTCCTATGGGGTTCGAGTGGTTATGGGGTTCGAGTGGTTCGCCGAACTGGTTGGCCGAACCGAACTCGAACGAGACCTCCGTTCGGTGAACCGAACTCGAGCCGAACCACGACCGGTTCGCTCATCTTTAGTAGCTAATATTTATGTAATAATAACCATGTAATAAGCGCAGTGTAGCTAATATCTATGCAATAATAACCATATAATAAGCGCAGTGTAGCTAATATCCATGTACTAATAACCATGTAATAGGCACAGTGTAGCTAATATTCATGTAATACTAACCATGTAATAAGCGCAGTGTAGCTAATATCTATGTAATATTAACCATGTAATAATCGTAGTGCAGCTAATATCCATGTAATAATAACCATGTAATAAGGGCAGTGTAGCTAATATCCATGTAATAATAACCATGTAATAAGGGCAGTGTACCTAATATTTATGTAATAATACCCATGTAATAAGCGCAGTGTAGCTAATATCTATGTAATAATAAACATGTAATAAGTGCAGTGTAGCTAATATCCATGTAATAATAACTAAGTAATAAACGCAGTGTGGCTAATATCCATGTAATAATAACCATGTAATAAGGGCAGTGTAGCTAATACTATGTAATAATAACCATGTAATAAGCGCAGTGCAGCTAATATCCATGTAATAATAACCATGTAATAAGCGCAGTGTAGCTAATATCTATGTAATAATAAGCATGTAATAATCGTAGTGCAGCTAATATCCATGTAATAATAACCATGTAATAAGCGCAGTGTAGCTAATATCCATGTAATAATAACTATGTATAAAGTGCAGTGTAGCTAATTTCTATGTAATAATAACCATGTAATAAGCGCAGTGTAGCTAATATCTATGTAATAATAACCATGTAATTAGCGCAATGTAGCTAATATCTATGTAATAATAACCATGTAATAAGCGCAGTGTAGCTAATATCTATGTAATAATAACCATGTAATAAGAGCAGTGTAGCTAATATCCATGTAATAATAACCATGTAATAAGCGCAGTGTAGCTATTATCCATGTAATAATAACCATGTAATAAGCGCAGTGTAGCTAATATCTATGTAATAATAACCATGTAATAAGCGCAGTGTAGCTAATATCCATGTAATAATAACCATGTAATAAGAGCAGTGCAGCTAATATCCATGTAATAATAACCATGTAATAAGGGCAGTGTACCTAATATTCATGTAATAATACCTATGTAATAAGCGCAGTGTAGCTAATAGCTATGTAATAATAACCATGTAATAAGCGCAGTGTGGCTATTATCCATGTAATAATAACCATGTAATAAGCGCAGTGTAGCTAATATCCATGTAATAATAACCATGTAATAAGCGCAGTGTAGCTAATATCCATGTAATAATAACCATGTAATAAGCGCAGTGTAGCTATTATCCATGTAATAATAACCATGTAATAAGCGCAGTGTAGCTATTATCCATGTAATAATAACCATGTAATAAGCGCAGTGTAGCTAATATCCATGTAATAATAACCATGTAATAAGAGCAGTGCAGCTAATATCCATGTAATAATAACCATGTAATAAGGGCAGTGTAGCTAATATCTATGTAATAATAACCATGTAATAAGCGCAGTGTAGCTAATATCCATGTAATAATAACCATGTAATAAGAGCAGTGCAGCTAAAATCCATGTAATAATAACCATGTAATAAGGGCAGTGTAGCTAATATCTATGTAATAATAACCATGTAATAAGCGCAGTGTAGCTATTATCCATGTAATAATAACCATGTAATAAGCGCAGTGTAGCTATTATCCATGTAATAATAACCATGTAATAAGCGCAGTGTAGCTATTATCCATGTAATAATAACCATGTAATTAGCGCAGTGTAGCTATTATCCATGTAATAATAACCATGTAATAAGCGCAGTGTAGCTATTATCCATGTAATAATAACCATGTAATAAGAGCAGTGTAGCTAATATCCATGTAATAATAACCATGTAATAAGAGCAGTGTAGCTATTATCCATGTAATAATAACCATGTAATAAGAGCAGTGTAGCTAATATCTATGTAATAATAACCATGTAATAAGAGCAGTGTAGCTATTATCCATGTAATAATAACCATGCACTAAGAGCAGTGTAGCTATTATCCATGTAATAATAACCATGTAATAAGAACAGTGTAGCTAATATCCATGTAATAATAACCATGTAATAAGCGCAGTGTAGATAATATCCATGTAATAATAACCATGTAATAAGCGCAGTGTAGATATTATCCATGTAATAATAACCATGTAATAAGAACAGTGTAGCTGTAGCTAATATCTATGTAATAATAACCATGTAATAAGAGCAGTGTAGCTATTATCCATGTAATAATAACCATGTAATAAGAACAGTGTAGCTAATATCTATGTAATAATAACAATGTAATAAGAGCAGTGTAGCTATTATCCATGTAATAATAACCATGTAATAAGAGCAGTGTAGCTATTATCCATGTAATAATAACCATGTAATAAGAACAGTGTAGCTAATATCTATGTAATAATAACCATGTAATAAGAGCAGTGTAGCTAATATCTATGTAATAATAACCATGTAATAAGAGCAGTGTAGCTATTATCCATGTAATAATAACCATGTAATAAGAGCAGTGTAGCTAATATTTATGTAATAATAACCATGTAATAAGAGCAGTGTAGCTATTATCCATGTAATAATAACCATGTAATAAGAGCAGTGTAGCTAATATCCATGTAATAATAACCATGTAATAAGCGCAGTGTAGCTAATATCTATGTAATAATAACCATGTAATAAGAGCAGTGTAGCTAATATCTATGTAATAATAACCATGTAATAAGAGCAGTGTAGCTATTATCCATGTAATAATAACCATGTAATAAGAACAGTGTAGCTAATATCTATGTAATAATAACCATGTAATAAGAGCAGTGTAGCTAATATCTATGTAATAATAACCATGTAATAAGAGCAGTGTAGCTATTATCCATGTAATAATAACCATGTAATAAGAACAGTGTAGCTAATATCTATGTAATAATAACCATGTAATAAGAGCAGTGTAGCTAATATCTATGTAATAATAACCATGTAATAAGAGCAGTGTAGCTAATATCTATGTAATAATAACCATGTAATAAGAGCAGTGTAGCTAATATCTATGTAATAATAACCATGTAATAAGAGCAGTGTAGCTAATATCTATGTAATAATAACCATGTTATAAGGGCAGTGTAGCTAATATCCATGTAATAATAACCATGTAATAAGGGCAGTGTAGCTAATATCTATGTAATAATAACCATGTAATAAGAGCAGTGTAGCTATTATCCATGTAATAATAACCATGTAATAAGAGCAGTGTAGCTAATATTTATGTAATAATAACCATGTAATAAGAGCAGTGTAGCTATTATCCATGTAATAATAACCATGTAATAAGAGCAGTGTAGCTAATATCCATGTAATAATAACCATGTAATAAGCGCAGTGTAGCTAATATCTATGTAATAATAACCATGTAATAAGAGCAGTGTAGCTAATATCTATGTAATAATAACCATGTAATAAGAGCAGTGTAGCTATTATCCATGTAATAATAACCATGTAATAAGAACAGTGTAGCTAATATCTATGTAATAATAACCATGTAATAAGAGCAGTGTAGCTAATATCTATGTAATAATAACCATGTAATAAGAGCAGTGTAGCTATTATCCATGTAATAATAACCATGTAATAAGAACAGTGTAGCTAATATCTATGTAATAATAACCATGTAATAAGAGCAGTGTAGCTAATATCTATGTAATAATAACCATGTAATAAGAGCAGTGTAGCTAATATCTATGTAATAATAACCATGTAATAAGAGCAGTGTAGCTAATATCTATGTAATAATAACCATGTAATAAGAGCAGTGTAGCTAATATCTATGTAATAATAACCATGTAATAAGGGCAGTGTAGCTAATATCCATGTAATAATAACCATGTAATAAGGGCAGTGTAGCTAATATCTATGTAATAATAACAATGTAATAAGAGCAGTGTAGCTATTATCCATGTAATAATAACCATGTAATAAGAACAGTGTAGCTAATATCTATGTAATAATAACCATGTAATAAGAGCAGTGTAGCTAATATCTATGTAATAATAACCATGTAATAAGAGCAGTGTAGCTAATATCTATGTAATAATAACCATGTAATAAGAGCAGTGTAGCTAATATCTATGTAATAATAACCATGTAATAAGAGCAGTGTAGCTAATATCTATGTAATAATAACCATGTAATAAGCGCAGTGTAGCTAATATCTATGTAATAATAACCATGTAATAAGAGCAGTGTAGCTAATATCTATGTAATAATAACCATGTAATAAGCGCAGTGTAGCTAATATCTATGTAATAATAACCATGTAATAAGAGCAGTGTAGCTATTATCCATGTAATAATAACCATGTAATAAGAACAGTGTAGCTAATATCTATGTAATAATAACCATGTAATAAGAGCAGTGTAGCTAATATCTATGTAATAATAACCATGTAATAAGAGCAGTGTAGCTATTATCCATGTAATAATAACCATGTAATAAGAACAGTGTAGCTAATATCTATGTAATAATAACCATGTAATAAGAGCAGTGTAGCTAATATCCATGTAAAAATAACCATGTAATAAGCGCAGTGTAGCTATTATCCATGTAATAATAACCATGTAATAAGGGCAGTATAGCTAATATCTATGTAATAATAACCATGTAATAAGCGCAGTGTAGCTTATATCCATGTAATAAGCGCAGTGTAGATAATATCCATGTAATAATAACCATGTAATAAGCGCAGTGTAGATAATGTCCATGTAATAATATCCATGTAATAAGCGCAGTGTAGCTAATATCTATGTAATAATAACCATGTAATAAGTGCAGTGTAGCTAATATCTATGTAATAATAACCATGTAATAAGTGCAGTGTAGCTAATATCCATGTAATAATAACCATGTAATAAGCGCAGTGTAGCTAATATCCATGTAATAATATCCATGTAATAAGTGCAGTGTAGCTAATATCCATGTAATAATAACCATGTAATAAGCGCAGTGTAGATAATGTCCATGTAATAATATCCATGTAATAAGCGCAGTGTAGCTAATATCCATGTAATAATAACCATGTAATAAGCGCAGTGTAGATAATGTCCATGTAATAATATCCATGTAATAAGCGCAGTGTAGCTAATATCTATGTAATAATAACCATGTAATAAGCGCAGTGTAGCTAATATCCATGTAATAATAACCATGTAATAAGTGCAGTGTAGCTAATATCCATGTAATAATAACCATGTAATAAGCGCAGTGTAGCTAATATCCATGTAATAATATCCATGTAATAATAACCATGTAATAAGCGCAGTGTAGCTAATATCCATGTAATAATAACCATGTAATAAGCGCAGTGTAGCTAATATCCATGTAATAATATCCATGTAATAAGCGCAGTGTAGCTAATATCCATGTACTAATAACCATGTAATAAGCGCAGTGTAGCTAATATCTATGTAATAATAACCATGTAATAAGCGCAGTGTAGCTAATATCCATGTAATAATAACCATGTAATAAGCGCAGTGTAGCTAATATCCATGTAATAATAACCATGTAATAAGCGCAGTGTAGCTAATATCCATGTAATAATATCCATGTAATAAGCGCAGTGTAGCTAATATCCATGTAATAATAAGCATGTAATAAGCGCAGTGTAGCTAATATCCATGTAATAATAACCATGTAATAAGCGCAGTGTAGCTAATATCCATGTAATAATATCCATGTAATAAGCGCAGTGTAGCTAATATCCATGTAATAATAAGCATGTAATAAGCGCAGTGTAGCTAATATCCATGTACTAATAACCATGTAATAAGCGCAGTGTAGCTAATATCCATGTAATAATAACCATGTAATAAGCGCAGTGTAGCTAATATCCATGTAATAATATCCATGTAATAAGCGCAGTGTAGCTAATATCCATGTACTAATAACCATGTAATAAGCGCAGTGTAGCTAATATCTATGTAATAATAACCATGTAATAAGCGCAGTGTAGCTAATATCCATGTAATAATAACCATGTAATAAGTGCAGTGTAGCTAATATCCATGTAATAATAACCATGTAATAAGCGCAGTGTAGCTAATATCCATGTAATAATATCCATGTAATAAGCGCAGTGTAGCTAATATCCATGTAATAATAAGCATGTAATAAGCGCAGTGTAGCTAATATCCATGTAATAATAACCATGTAATAAGCGCAGTGTAGCTAATATCCATGTAATAATATCCATGTAATAAGCGCAGTGTAGCTAATATCCATGTACTAATAACCATGTAATAAGCGCAGTGTAGCTAATATCCATGTACTAATAACCATGTAATAAGCGCAGTGTAGCTAATATCCATGTAATAATAACCATGTAATAAGCGCAGTGTAGCTAATATCCATGTAATAATATCCATGTAATAAGCGCAGTGTAGCTAATATCCATGCACTAATAACCATGTAATAAGCGCAGTGTAGCTAATATCTATGTAATAATAACCATGTAATAAGCGCAGTGTAGCTAATATCCATGTAATAATAACCATGTAATAAGCGCAGTGTAGCTAATATCCATGTAATAATAACCATGTAATAAGTGCAGTGTAGCTAATATCCATGTAATAATAACCATGTAATAAGCGCAGTGTAGCTAATATCCATGTAATAATATCCATGTAATAGGCGCAGTGTAGCTAATATCCATGTAATAATAAGCGTGTAATAAGCGCAGTGTAGCTAATATCCATGTAATAATAACCATGTAATAAGCGCAGTGTAGCTAATATCCATGTAATAATATCCATGTAATAAGCGCAGTGTAGCTAATATCCATGTAATAATAACCATGTAATAAGCGCAGTGTAGATAATATCCATGTAATAATAACCATGTAATAAGCGCAGTGTAGATATTATCCATGTAATAATAACCATGTAATAAGAACAGTGTAGCTAATATCTATGTAATAATAACCATGTAATAAGAGCAGTGTAGCTATTATCCATGTAATAATAACCATGTAATAAGAACAGTGTAGCTAATATCCATGTAATAATAACCATGTAATAAGAGCAGTGTAGCTATTATCCATGTAATAATAACCATGTAATAAGAACAGTGTAGCTAATATCTATGTAATAATAACCATGTAATAAGAGCAGTGTAGCTAATAACTATGTAATAATAACCATGTAATAAGAGCAGTGTAGCTATTATCCATGTAATAATAACCATGTAATAAGAGCAGTGTAGCTAATATTTATGTAATAATAACCATGTAATAAGAGCAGTGTAGCTATTATCCATGTAATAATAACCATGTAATAAGAGCAGTGTAGCTAATATCCATGTAATAATAACCATGTAATAAGCGCAGTGTAGCTAATATCTATGTAATAATAACCATGTAATAAGAGCAGTGTAGCTAATATCTATGTAATAATAACCATGTAATAAGAGCAGTGTAGCTATTATCCATGTAATAATAACCATGTAATAAGAACAGTGTAGCTAATATCTATGTAATAATAACCATGTAATAAGAGCAGTGTAGCTAATATCTATGTAATAATAACCATGTAATAAGAGCAGTGTAGCTATTATCCATGTAATAATAACCATGTAATAAGAACAGTGTAGCTAATATCTATGTAATAATAACCATGTAATAAGAGCAGTGTAGCTAATATCTATGTAATAATAACCATGTAATAAGAGCAGTGTAGCTAATATCTATGTAATAATAACCATGTAATAAGAGCAGTGTAGCTAATATCTATGTAATAATAACCATGTAATAAGAGCAGTGTAGCTAATATCTATGTAATAATAACCATGTTATAAGGGCAGTGTAGCTAATATCCATGTAATAATAACCATGTAATAAGGGCAGTGTAGCTAATATCTATGTAATAATAACCATGTAATAAGAGCAGTGTAGCTATTATCCATGTAATAATAACCATGTAATAAGAGCAGTGTAGCTAATATTTATGTAATAATAACCATGTAATAAGAGCAGTGTAGCTATTATCCATGTAATAATAACCATGTAATAAGAGCAGTGTAGCTAATATCCATGTAATAATAACCATGTAATAAGCGCAGTGTAGCTAATATCTATGTAATAATAACCATGTAATAAGAGCAGTGTAGCTAATATCTATGTAATAATAACCATGTAATAAGAGCAGTGTAGCTATTATCCATGTAATAATAACCATGTAATAAGAACAGTGTAGCTAATATCTATGTAATAATAACCATGTAATAAGAGCAGTGTAGCTAATATCTATGTAATAATAACCATGTAATAAGAGCAGTGTAGCTATTATCCATGTAATAATAACCATGTAATAAGAACAGTGTAGCTAATATCTATGTAATAATAACCATGTAATAAGAGCAGTGTAGCTAATATCTATGTAATAATAACCATGTAATAAGAGCAGTGTAGCTAATATCTATGTAATAATAACCATGTAATAAGAGCAGTGTAGCTAATATCTATGTAATAATAACCATGTAATAAGAGCAGTGTAGCTAATATCTATGTAATAATAACCATGTAATAAGGGCAGTGTAGCTAATATCCATGTAATAATAACCATGTAATAAGGGCAGTGTAGCTAATATCTATGTAATAATAACCATGTAATAAGAGCAGTGTAGCTATTATCCATGTAATAATAACCATGTAATAAGAACAGTGTAGCTAATATCTATGTAATAATAACCATGTAATAAGAGCAGTGTAGCTAATATCTATGTAATAATAACCATGTAATAAGAGCAGTGTAGCTAATATCTATGTAATAATAACCATGTAATAAGAGCAGTGTAGCTAATATCTATGTAATAATAACCATGTAATAAGAGCAGTGTAGCTAATATCTATGTAATAATAACCATGTAATAAGAGCAGTGTAGCTAATATCTATGTAATAATAACCATGTAATAAGAGCAGTGTAGCTAATATCTATGTAATAATAACCATGTAATAAGAGCAGTGTAGCTAATATCTATGTAATAATAACCATGTAATAAGCGCAGTGTAGCTAATATCTATGTAATAATAACCATGTAATAAGAGCAGTGTAGCTAATATCTATGTAATAATAACCATGTAATAAGCGCAGTGTAGCTAATATCTATGTAATAATAACCATGTAATAAGAGCAGTGTAGCTATTATCCATGTAATAATAACCATGTAATAAGAACAGTGTAGCTAATATCTATGTAATAATAACCATGTAATAAGAGCAGTGTAGCTAATATCTATGTAATAATAACCATGTAATAAGAGCAGTGTAGCTATTATCCATGTAATAATAACCATGTAATAAGAACAGTGTAGCTAATATCTATGTAATAATAACCATGTAATAAGAGCAGTGTAGCTAATATCCATGTAAAAATAACCATGTAATAAGCGCAGTGTAGCTATTATCCATGTAATAATAACCATGTAATAAGGGCAGTATAGCTAATATCTATGTAATAATAACCATGTAATAAGCGCAGTGTAGCTTATATCCATGTAATAAGCGCAGTGTAGATAATATCCATGTAATAATAACCATGTAATAAGCGCAGTGTAGCTAATATCTATGTAATAATAACCATGTAATAAGTGCAGTGTAGCTAATATCTATGTAATAATAACCATGTAATAAGCGCAGTGTAGCTAATATCCATGTAATAATAACCATGTAATAAGTGCAGTGTAGCTAATATCCATGTAATAATAACCATGTAATAAGCGCAGTGGAGCTAATATCCATGTAATAATATCCATGTAATAAGTGCAGTGTAGCTAATATCCATGTAATAATAACCATGTAATAAGCGCAGTGTAGATAATGTCCATGTAATAATATCCATGTAATAAGCGCAGTGTAGCTAATATCCATGTAATAATAACCATGTAATAAGCGCAGTGTAGATAATGTCCATGTAATAATATCCATGTAATAAGCGCAGTGTAGCTAATATCTATGTAATAATAACCATGTAATAAGCGCAGTGTAGCTAATATCCATGTAATAATAACCATGTAATAAGTGCAGTGTAGCTAATATCCATGTAATAATAACCATGTAATAAGCGCAGTGTAGCTAATATCCATGTAATAATATCCATGTAATAATAACCATGTAATAAGCGCAGTGTAGCTAATATCCATGTAATAATAACCATGTAATAAGCGCAGTGTAGCTAATATCCATGTAATAATATCCATGTAATAAGCGCAGTGTAGCTAATATCCATGTACTAATAACCATGTAATAAGCGCAGTGTAGCTAATATCTATGTAATAATAACCATGTAATAAGCGCAGTGTAGCTAATATCCATGTAATAATAACCATGTAATAAGTGCAGTGTAGCTAATATCCATGTAATAACCATGTAATAAGCGCAGTGTAGCTAATATCCATGTAATAATATCCATGTAATAAGCGCAGTGTAGCTAATATCCATGTAATAATAAGCATGTAATAAGCGCAGTGTAGCTAATATCCATGTAATAATAACCATGTAATAAGCGCAGTATAGCTAATATCCATGTAATAATATCCATGTAATAAGCGCAGTGTAGCTAATATCCATGTAATAATAAGCATGTAATAAGCGCAGTGTAGCTAATATCCATGTACTAATAACCATGTAATAAGCGCAGTGTAGCTAATATCCATGTAATAATAACCATGTAATAAGCGCAGTGTAGCTAATATCCATGTAATAATATCCATGTAATAAGCGCAGTGTAGCTAATATCCATGTACTAATAACCATGTAATAAGCGCAGTGTAGCTAATATCTATGTAATAATAACCATGTAATAAGCGCAGTGTAGCTAATATCCATGTAATAATAACCATGTAATAAGTGCAGTGTAGCTAATATCCATGTAATAATAACCATGTAATAAGCGCAGTGTAGCTAATATCCATGTAATAATATCCATGTAATAAGCGCAGTGTAGCTAATATCCATGTAATAATAAGCATGTAATAAGCGCAGTGTAGCTAATATCCATGTAATAATAACCATGTAATAAGCGCAGTGTAGCTAATATCCATGTAATAAGCGCAGTGTAGCTAATATCCATGTAATAATAAGCATGTAATAAGCGCAGTGTAGCTAATATCCATGTACTAATAACCATGTAATAAGCGCAGTGTAGCTAATATCCATGTAATAATAACCATGTAATAAGCGCAGTGTAGCTAATATCCATGTAATAATATCCATGTAATAAGCGCAGTGTAGCTAATATCCATGTACTAATAACCATGTAATAAGCGCAGTGTAGCTAATATCTATGTAATAATAACCATGTAATAAGCGCAGTGTAGCTAATATCCATGTAATAATAACCATGTAATAAGTGCAGTGTAGCTAATATCCATGTAATAATAACCATGTAATAAGCGCAGTGTAGCTAATATCCATGTAATAATATCCATGTAATAAGCGCAGTGTAGCTAATATCCATGTAATAATAAGCATGTAATAAGCGCAGTGTAGCTAATATCCATGTAATAATAACCATGTAATAAGCGCAGTGTAGCTAATATCCATGTAATAATATCCATGTAATAAGCGCAGTGTAGCTAATATCCATGTAATAATAAGCATGTAATAAGCGCAGTGTAGCTAATATCCATGTACTAATAACCATGTAATAAGCGCAGTGTAGCTAATATCCATGTAATAATAACCATGTAATAAGCGCAGTGTAGCTAATATCCATGTAATAATATCCATGTAATAAGCGCAGTGTAGCTAATATCCATGTAATAATAACCATGTAATAAGTGCAGTGTAGCTAATATCCATGTAATAATAACCATGCAATAAGAGCAGTGTAGCTATTATCCATGTAATAATAACCATGTAATAAGCGCAGTGTAGCTAATATCCATGTAATAATATCCATGTAATAAGCGCAGTGTAGCTAATATCCATGTAATAATAACCATGTAATAAGCGCAGTGTAGCTAATATCCATGTAATAATAACCATGTAATAAGCGCAGTGTAGCTAATATCCATGTAATAATATCCATGTAATAAGCGCAGTGTAGCTAATATCTATGTAATAATATCCATGTAATAAGCGCAGTGTAGCTAATATCCATGTAATAATAACCATGTAATAAGCGCAGTGTAGCTAATATCCATGTAATAATAACCATGTAATAAGCGCAGTGTAGCTAATATCCATGTAATAATATCCATGTAATAAGCGCAGTGTAGCTAATATCCATGTAATAATAACCATGTAATAAGCGCAGTGTAGCTAATATCCATGTAATAATAACCATGTAATAAGCGCAGTGTAGTGATTCCTGTGCAATAGTCAGTCTCCGTGTAATAATAACGCTGTGGATATTGGCTGCACTTTTGAGCAGGATTTTTATTGAATACTGCATGACAGTGGAATCATAGTATATAATACAACTGATCGGCAGATTAAATCCCCAAAAGTGAAATACTAGTTTTTTTTATTTCTTTAAATAGTTGTATATACCCCTGTACTAATCACCCTCCTGTACCCCCATAAAACGTCTGACTATAAGCACGTGGCATGCTCCCTCCATAGACGTCCGATCTCGCCCGATGACTGACCGACCCCGATCGGTGACCGCGGTGATGAATGGCGGCCGCTGGGAAAATAGACGGTTCGCTCCTCACAAGACACCATCACCCCGGACTTAGAGCATTTCCACACAAGCAAAGCTTCATTTCTTTTACAAATGTCATCATCATCTTTCTCCACGGAACCATAGGATGCAGCTGCGGTGTCTCCGCCCGCCCGGGGGCATGTCCAGGGTATGTCCCGCACAATCACCGCTGTATGAGACAGACCACAAAGAGCAATTAAGAAACAACAAAGAGCCAGCACCAATGTGCACTAAGGCATCAAATATTCCAAACTGCATTATAAAAATTTTTTTTGAGATTTTTGGCAAAAAATTGCAATTTCTTGAGCTGCTTCGCCACGTCACGGCAAATCTCATTTGAAGCAGTCCTACACTAAAATATTTTTATAAAATGTGCCATGCGGCCTCACATATAAATAGCAGAACTGCTCTCAGCAGCACTCACCTGGTCTATTGCAGTCCCGTACCCATGACTACGTCATGGCTGTGGGCGGGACAGGTCCAAGCAAATGCTGCATGAAGTATATATATAGCCTGTGGACAAAGCCTGATGACCCAATGTGAACAGTCACCAAACGCCAAAATCTATACAGATGGAATACATCCCAAATTGGGGTGCATAGCAAGGTGGAGGTCAACCACCGACCAATTCAACAAAGAAACAACAAAGAGCCAGCACCAATGTGCACTAAGGCATCAAATATTCCAAACTGCATTATAAAAATTTTTTTTGAGATTTTTGGCAAAAAATTGCAATTTCTTGAGCTGCTTCGCCACGTCACGGCAAATCTCATTTGAAGCAGTCCTACACTAAAATATTTTTATAAAATGTGCCATGCGGCCTCACATATAAATAGCAGAACTGCTCTCAGCAGCACTCACCTGGTCTATTGCAGTCCCGTACCCATGACTACGTCATGGCTGTGGGCGGGACAGGTCCAAGCAAATGCTGCATGAAGTATATATATAGCCTGTGGACAAAGCCTGATGACCCAATGTGAACAGTCACCAAACGCCAAAATCTATACAGATGGAATACATCCCAAATTGGGGTGCATAGCAAGGTGGAGGTCAACCACCGACCAATTCAACAAAGAAACAACAAAGAGCCAGCACCAATGTGCACTAAGGCATCAAATATTCCAAACTGCATTATAAAAATTTTTTTTTTGAGATTTTTGGCAAAAAATTGCAATTTCTTGAGCTGCTTCGCCACGTCACGGCAAATCTCATTTGAAGCAGTCCTACACTAAAATATTTTTATAAAATGTGCCATACGGCCTCACATATAAATAGCAGAACTGCTCTCAGCAGCACTCACCTGGTCTATTGCAGTCCCGTACCCATGACTGAGTCATGGCTGTGGGCGGGACAGGTCCAAGCAAAGAGCAATTGCAGAATAGAGTTTTCTTTCTGGACGGAGTCATTCAGCACTCCAACCCCTGCCACCACCCATCATGGCAATGTGGACGGGAGCACAAGCCAGGGCTCCCGGGGGCAGAGGAGAAGGAAGGCGGCGGGGAAGGGGTTAACCGCCGGGAGGCGCGAGCTCAGGATCCGGTCTCCGCTCAGCTGTTTCGCTGCACGTCACAAAGTAATGAGCCGCTGGAGCACGTGACCCCACGCGAACACCTCGCTCCGTCTATAAATACACAGCTACAGCTATATGAGGCGCAGCCGGATCTCCGCAGCCTCCGAAAATAACCCGCCCGTCTGCCTGGGAATGCATCTGTGCTATCTCTAGCCCTAGTGAACTAAATTTAGCACGAGAAGGTTACGTCAATCACGTGCTTTCTGCGTCATCCGCAGGCTCGCCTGCTCTGCCCCTGGAATAAATGACCCCACAAGTCGTGTGATGATTGGGTCCTGTGACAGCACGACGATGTCACATGGTAATGTGAGTGATGTTCGGCCGCGCCTGCGTTCTGGAAATAACTTTTTGTTTCAAGTCGGCCGCCCAAGTAAAATTTTCCTATTACCACCTCTAGAGGATGTGTCTGGCTTTTACTGAGCGCTGCTGGTGCTGTTATCCCCTCCTGGCTTTTACTGAGTGCTGCTGTTATCCCCTCCTGGCCTTGTTGTCCCCCTCTTGGCTTTTGCCGAGTGCTGCTGGCCTTGTTGTCCCCCTCTTGGCTTTAGCCGAGTGCTGCTGGCCTTGTTGTCCCCCCTTGGCTTTTGCCGAGTGCTGCTGGCCTTGTTGTCCCCCTCTTGGCTTTAGCCGAGTGCTGCTGGCCTTGTTGTCCCCCTCTTGGCTTTAGCCGAGTGCTGCTGGCCTTGTTGTCCCCCTCTTGGCTTTAGCCGAGTGCTGCTGGCCTTGTTGTCCCCCTCTTGGCTTTTGCCGAGTGCTGCTGGCCTTGTTGTCCCCCTCTTGGCTTTTGCCGAGTGCTGCTGGCCTTGTTGTCCCCCTCTTGGCTTTTGCCGAGTGCTGCTCGCCTTGTTGTCCCCCTCTTGGCTTTTGCCGAGAGCTGCTCGCCTTGTTGTCCCCCTCTTGGCTTTTGCCGAGTGCTGCTGGCCTTGTTGTCCCCCTCTTGGCTTTTGCTGAGTGCTGCTGGCCTTGTTGTCCCCCTCTTGGCTTTTGCCGAGTGCTGCTGGCCTTGTTGTCCCCCTCTTGGCTTTTGCCGAGTGCTGCTGGCCTTGTTGTCCCCCTCTTGGCTTTTGCCGAGTGCTGCTGGCCTTGTTGTCCCCCCCCTTGGCTTTTGCCGAGTGCTGCTGGCCTTGTTGTCCCCCTCTTGGCTTTTGCCGAGTGCTGCTGGCCTTGTTGTCCCCCTCTTGGCTTTTGCCGAGTGCTGCTGGCCTTGTTGTCCCCCTCTTGGCTTTTGCCGAGTGCTGCTGGCCTTGTTGTCCCCCTCTTGGCTTTTGCCGAGTGCTGCTGGCCTTGTTGTCCCCCTCTTGGCTTTTGCCGAGTGCTGCTGGCCTTGTTGTCCCCCTCTTGGCTTTTGCCGAGTGCTGCTGGCCTTGTTGTCCCCCTCTTGGCTTTTGCCGAGTGCTGCTGGCCTTGTTGTCCCCCTCTTGGCTTTTGCCGAGTGCTGCTGGCCTTGTTGTCCCCCTCTTGGCTTTTGCCGAGTGCTGCTGGCCTTGTTGTCCCCCTCTTGGCTTTTGCCGAGTGCTGCTGGCCTTGTTGTCCCCCTCTTGGCTTTTACTGAATGCTGCTGGCCTTGCTGTCCCCTCCTGGCTTTTACCGAGCACTGCTGTCATGCAACGAATGTGGTGAGTATGTTCAGAACTATCGAGGTCTGAAGCACGGCAAAAAAAAAAACACACCTAAAAACACCACAGACAAGGGTGGAACATCAGGGTCACTAGACCCACTGCTGCACTTAAGAGACAAGAGGGTATAAGAGACAAACTGGGTAAACAACCAAAAATGGAGCGGATACGACCTCAGGACCATCCATACCAGCTTCCTTCCTCCAAGGTGGCTTTCATACAAATGGTTTGTATAGTCAGCAAAGTTTGCAGGGATACCTGGCTATTTAAGCACAAGGGAGTGTGTCTACAAAACAGGTACAGCTGAGCTCAACTGCAGCAGAGCTGCCAACAGAAAAACTGGCATTAACTACTTCAGTGCTAAAGGAAACGAAATGACATTTAAAGGGAACCTGTCATCAGAAATTTAGCTTTAAACCTAAAAGTTTCCCCCTCTGCAGCTCCTGGGCTGCATTCTAGGAAGGTTCCTGTACTTTTTGTGCCCCCTTTGAAACCAAATTAAACACTTTATAAAGTTGTACCTTTTTTGTCTGCAATTCTTGTAAATTATCCCTCGGGGGCGGGCTCTCTTGCGTCCGTTGCTGTCCCTCCTGCAGATTCACGCCGTCCCCCATTGCTCCACTTCATATCTCAGGACGCCGCCCACGGCATGTGTGTCTTTGTTTGATTTTACATGTTTTTTTTTTCTGTGTAAGTCGCTCAGATCCTCTCCGCGTCTCCTCGTATCCTGTGGTGGCCTGCTCCGCCCCTCCCATCTATGTCCTGCTGCAGGGCAGGATAGGAAGAAGGTGACGTCGGGTCATCTTCCAGTGCTTGCGCAGAACACTGGAGGCAGAGGGGAAAGGGCGGGCACGAGATTATGGGCGGGCACTTGCGATGCAATCACAGCGTCGCCCATAATCTCGTGCCTGCGACCACGTCACCAGCGGTCCTCGCGTGCACGTGACCTCGGGCGCAGTGGGCGGCGTCCTGAGATATGAAATGGAGCATTGGGGGACGGCGTCAATCTACAGGATGGACAGCAACGGATGCAAGAGAGCCCGCCCCCCAGGGATAATTTACAAGAATTGCAGACAAAAAGGTACAACTTTAGGCCCCTTTCACACGTCAGTGATTCTGGTACGTTTGTGCTTTTTTTTAAACGTACCAGAATCACTGACATACGCAGACCCATTATAATGAATGGGTCTGCTCACACGTCAGTGATTTTTCACTGCACGTGTCTCCGTGCAGCGTACCCGCGTGTGCGTGATTGCTGCACGGAGACATGTCCATTTTTTTCTGGCATCACTGATGTTCCACGGACCACGCGGTGGTGTGGTCCGTGAAACACGTGCCAGAAAAAAACGTGCATTTAAAATAATAAACATTTTAACTCACCCGGCGTCCAGCGATGTCCTCTGCAGCCCGTCCTCCCTGCTGCTTCTAAGCCGGCTGATTACTGTCGCGCATATTCATGATGCGCGACACAGCCGACCCGGAAGCAGCTGCTGCGGGGGTCACCGCCGGCCGGATGCTGCGTCGCGGGAGCAATCAGCACCATGGACAGCGGGAGCGGGCGCAGGTGAGTTGATTTCTAAGTGCAATCACGGGCCACGGATAACGGAGCCCGGATTGCACTTAGACAACCTACGTGTGCCGTGATTCACGGCACACGCAGGGACATGTGCGTGTTTTACACGCCAGTGAAAAACGTCACTGTTTTTCACTGACGTGTGCAACGGGCCTTATAAAGTGTTTAAATTGGTTTCAAAGGGGGCACAAAAAGTACAGGAACCTTCCTAGAATGCAGCCCAGGAGCTGCAGAGGGGGAAACTTTTAGGTTTAAAGCAAAATTTCTGATGACAGGTTCCCTTTAAATGCAGAGCCCTAGATAGAGATAAGGGACTCCAGTCCCCAAGCTGCCACTGGTCTCCAAAAACAAGGAGACAATTATAACAGTACCCCCACCCCTTTAATGAGAAGCCTCCAGACTCTTATGACTAGTAACATCGTCCACCTCAAATGTGAACAAGTCACACATTTCCAGAGCAAGGACTTGTTGACTACATCATGTGTTTTAAGACCTGGGGAAAGTTCTAGTTGTACGGCCATAGCGTTAAGAATTTAAGTTAGCCTAAAGGGACTGACAAACCTTGAGTCTACAGCCCCTGACTAGAGATGAGCGGTGTTCGATGCGAACCATTTGCCAATTTCAAATTCGAGTTGTTTTGGGCGATGTTCGAGTCTTTCGACGAACTGGAACGATTTGCTTCACGTTCGATAGTTCGAGTTAACGTTCGATCACCAAAAGCGTGGCGTTTCACAGAAAAGCGGGCTTTACACGCTACGACATCGCTAATGCGGAGTCGTTGGGGTCACGGAATTCGTGACGCACATCCGGCCGCATTAGCGATGCCGTTGCGTGTGACACCGATAAGCGATTTTGCATCGTTGCAAAAACGTGCAAAATCGCTAATCGGCGACACGGGGGTCCATTCTCAAATCTCGTTACTGCAGCAGTAACGAGGTTGTTCCTCGTTCCTGCGGCAGCACACATCGCTGCGTGTGACGCCGCAGGAACGAGGAAGCTCCCCTTACCTGCCTCCTGGCTGCTATGCAGAAGGAAGGAGGTGGGCGGGATGTTACGTCCCGCTCATCTCCGCCCCTCCGCTGCTATTGGGCGGCGGTTCAGTGACGTTTCAGTGACGTCGCTGTGACGCCGCACGGACCGCCCCCTTAGAAAAGAGGCGGTTCGCCGGTCACAGCGACGTCGCCGGACAGGTAAGTATGTGTGACGGCTGTGGGCGATGTTGTGCGGCACGGGCAGCGATATGCCCGTGTCGCGCAACAGATGGGGGCGGGTACCCACACTAGCGATATCGGGACCGATATCGCAGTGTGTAAAGTAGCCTTAAGGCTATGTGCACAGCACAATCCCTCTCTCTTTCCTACTCACCGATCAGCTATACGGCTGTCACAAAGCTCCGGCAGCTTTTCCTCTTTTGAAAATGGCTGCTGCTCATTATTCAATCTGGTATTCCCTGCTTTCCCCGCCCACCGGCGCCCATGATTGGTTGCAGTCAGACGCCCCCACGCTGAGTGACAGCTGTCTCACTGCAACCAATCACAGCTGCCGGTGGGCGGGCCTATATCATGCAGTTAAATAAATAAATAATTAAAAAAAATAAAACCTGCGGTTCACTCCAATTTTGATACCAGCCAAGATAAAGCCACACGGCTGGAGGCTGGTATTGTCAGAATGGGGAGCCCACCACCCTAACAATATCAGCCAGCAGCCGCCCAGAATTGACACATCCATTAGATGCGACAGTCCCGGGACTCTACCCGGCTCATCCCGAATTGCCCTGGTGCGGTCGTAATAAGGTTAGGTTAATCATGACAGGCGTCTCCCCGAGATACCTTCCATGATTAACCTGTAAGTGAAAGTAAATAAACACACACAACGAAAAATCCTTTATTTGGAATAAAAGACAAAAAACCCCTCTTTTACCACTTTATTAATCCCCAAACACCCATGCAGGTCTGAAATAATCCACACGATGCTTTCAGCTCTGCTCCATGAAGCTGACAGGGAGCGCCGTAGAACACGACCGCTCTGTGTCAGCTCCACGCAGCAACTGAAGTGAGCCACGCTGTCACCGGAGACTTCACTCAGGTAGTGCCTGCGTGTGTGCGGGGATGATTATGAGTGCGGTAGTGCCGGGGTGTGTGTGGGGATGATGATGGGGGCGGTAGTGCCGGGGTGTGTGCGGGGATGATGATGGGGGCGGTAGTGCCGGGGTGTGTGCGGGGATGATGATGGGGGCGGTAGTGCTGGGGTGTGTGCGGGGATGATGATGGGGGCGGTAGTGCCGGGGTGTGTGCGGGGATGATGATGGGGGCGGTAGTGTCGGGGTGTGTGCGGAGATGGTGATGGGGGCGGTAGTGTCGGGGTGTGTTCGGGGATGATGATGGGGGCGGTAGTGTCGGGGTGTGTGCGGGGATGATGATGGGGGCGATAGTGTCGGGGTGTGTGCGGGGATGATGATGGGGGCGGTAGTGTCGGGGTGTGTGCGGGGATGATGATGGGGGCAGTAGTGCCGGGGTGTGTGCGGGGATGACGATGGAGGCGGTAGTGCCAGGGTGTGTGCGGGGATGACGATGGGGGCGGTAGTGCCGGGGTGTGTCCAGAGATGACGATGGGAGCGGTAGTGCCAGGGTGTGTGCGGGGATGACGATGTGTGCGGTACTGCCGGGGTGTGTGCGGGGATGACGATGGGGGCGGTACTGCCGGGGTGTGTGCGGGAATGATGATGGGGTGGTACTGCCGGGGTGTGTGCGGGGATGACGATGGGGGCGGTACTGCCGGGGCGTCTCTCTCTCTTCTCTCCTCTCTCTCCATGTCTGATGGCTGCAGGACCTGGCGATGATCAACTGATGTGGTCACCTGACGGAATCAGCTGACACTATAAGTCGAGCGGTGAGGTGATTGGATCCGGATTGGATGATGCGGGACCCTTGACCCAGGATTACTGCGGAGGGGGGTTCTTTATTTCAATAAAGATGGCGTCACTAATTCTGTTGTGCTTTATTTCTAATAAAAATATTTTTCTGTGTGTTGGGGTTTTTTTTATGTTCACTAGAAATTCATGGTGGCCATGTCTATTTTGGCATGACACCATGAATTTCGGGCTTAGTACCATCTGAGAATATAAAGCTGGTATTAACCCCTTTATTACCCAGCGAGCCACCGCCATCACGGCCGCTGGACGAGCCGGATAAAGTGCCTGAAAATGGCACTAAGAAACAATGCACCATTTCCAGGGGTGGCTGTGGGCTGCCGAGAATCCCAGCCCCCAGCTGCCTGGCTTTACCTGACTGGCGATCATAATACAAATAAGGAATAACGTTTGGAACACCATTCTAAGTCTGAACTGGGTGCAAAAACCTAAATAAACATCACTATAGGGAGATAAGGTATGCACACCAGTGACTATGCAAGGGGAATACATGTAATAGCAGAAACTGCTGTTTGAATACTGACATGAAAAATCCAATAGCTATATGTAAGAATGAAATGTGAAAAATGGAACCTGCATTACTGCCATGAACATATGAATAAAGAGAAATTTAGCTACTGAATTGATCAATGCAATAGAGCCCCAACACTACGCCAAAGTATTTCTCTACGTTGGGGTCCCTAGCTAGTGTGTGTCCTCTCATGCAGTTAAAAAACTTACCGTGTGTTTTTTCATGTCAGTATTCACACAGCAGTTTCTGCTATTACATGTATTCCCCTTGCATAGTCACTGGTGTGCATACCTTATCTCCCTATAGTGATGTTTATTTAGGTTTTTGCACCCAGTTCAGACTTAGAATGGTGTTCCAAACGTTATTCCTTATTTGTTAGTAGTTTTTCGTTTGTGAACCCTCCCCAACCACACCTATTGCCAATCTACATCATACGCATATATAGCCTGGGTCTCAGCTTCCCATACACGGTAAGTTTTTTAACTGCATGAGAGGACACACACTAACTAGGGACCCCAACGTAGAGAAATACTTTGGCGTAGTGTTGGGGCTCTATTGCATTGATCAATTCAGTAGCTAAATTTCTCTTTATTCATATGTTCATGGCAGTAATGCAGGTTCTATTTTTCACATTTCATTCTTACATATAGCTATTGGATTTTTCATGTCAGTATTCACACAGCAGTTTATGCTATTACATGTATTCCCCTTGCATAGTCACTGGTGTGCATACCTTACTCCCTATGGCGATCATAATACGGCGGGAGCCCATGCATTATTTTTTAACTATTTTTTTAAATAAAAAAAATTAATGGGCTTCCCTGTATTTTGATTGCCAGCCAAGGTAACGCCAGGCAGAGGGGGTTGGCAACCCATAGCTGTCTGCTTTATCTGCGCTGAGAATCAAAAATATTGTGGAGCGCTACGTCATTTTTTTTTTAATGATTTATTTTTACAGTACTGTTATGTCAGGCAATCAAAATACAGGGAAGCCCATTTTTTTTTTTAGTTATTTAAATAACCTAAAAAAAAATATGTGGGCTCCCGCTGCATTTTTTGTATTGGTAGCTAAGGGTAATCCAAGCAGCAACTGGCTGCTAACCCCCACTGCTTGGTGTTACTGTCACTGGAAAATCCAGGGAAGCATTTTTATTTTTATTTTACACGTTTTTTGCCAAAAAACTAAAAAAAAAAAACAAATGATGTGGGCTTCGCCATATTTTTGTATGCTAGCCAGGTACTGCAGGCAAGTACGGCTGCCCCCAATCCCCAGCTGCCTATTTGTACCCGTCTGGGAACTAAAAATATAGGGAAGCCCTTTTTTTAATTATTTCATGAATTTCATGAAATAATTAAAGAAAAAAAACACATGGGCTTCGCCCCATTTTAGTGTCCAGCCAGGTACAACTAGGCAGCTGGGGATTGGAATCCGCAGCACAGGTTGGCCCAAGCTTTCTGGGCTCCTCCGTTGCGAATTGCAGTCCGCAGCCGCCCCAGAAAATGGCGATTTCATAGAAGTGCCATCATCTGGCGCTGTATCCAACTCTTCCAGCTGCCCTGGTGACGGGTGGCTCACTGGGTAATAATGGGTTAATACCAGCTTTGTTTTACTAGCTAGTATTAAGACAGAGATTCTTAATGTCAGGCAAGTTTAACCCGGGCATTAAGAATCTCCAATAAAGGGTTTAAAAAAAGACACCACACAGAGAAAAAATACTTTAATAGAAATAAATACACACACACACTTAGAGACTAGAAAAAGAAAATCATATACTGTAAGGTAGTTAAATCAGTTTATCTCCAGGGACTACCTAAATTCCTATATATAAAAGCACATCTTTATTTTATATTCTTTTAAAAACAAAGTCACAAACAACAATCCCACACCGTGAACACATAACCCGATAGGACCAGGGCCACTACTTATTCTCTCCAATATTCAAAAATTCCCACTCTCTCCATAGTCCTTATCCAAATCAGTAATACATATCAAAGTCTCAGTCTCAACGCGTTTCTCCCTACTTATATATAGGGTTCATCAGGAGACAGTTACGGCTCAATCGCCACAACAAAATTTCAGCTGCACATGTAGCAGCACATGCCTCTCTGGGACGATGCCTATGATAATCAATGAATATTGGAGAGAATAAGTAGAATGGAGGTGTTCTCTTGAAAACGTCTGAGATAAGTACTATTTTTTTCTGGTATCATATTTATCATCCTATGTATCCTGATCAAGAACGAGGGAGATATAGGGATAGATACCGAGGGACAGCCTCCGAGGAATGGGGGCACCAATTTACATTTAGGGTGCGTGTAACATCAGTTAAACACTTAGAGACTCCATGTTTATTACGCCCTCTCACCCCTCCACGATTCTGGTCTTCTGTCTTCTTTCTCCTTCAACCCATGCAGCTCTGCTACATCAGACACCACTGCATGGAAGGAAGAACGCTGCTGTTCCCCGTGCAGTCTAATCACTCAGTGAGTGAGCAAAGGCTGCGAGTTGGTAAGCGGTGACGTCACCGCTGCCACCGTTGCAATAGTAACCTGACAGGCGGGTTATTATAGCAACGGTGATCTCCGATCACCTGATTCCCGGCGCCGCTATTCACCAGCTGTGGCATCCAGTCCCTGCATGTGGGATGACTCTGTAAAGAGCGCCGACATACAGGAACGGGCGGCCAAGCATGTGCCCAAGCATCTCGCCGGTACACGGAGATGCTCGAACGAGCACCGTGTACCGGAGATGCACTGACAGGACCTAGCATGACGTCATAGCCATGTGACCAGTCTGTAGCCAATGAGATAATACACACGTGACTGGTCACATGCTATGATGTCACGGAAGCTCCTATCATCAGTTCTGGTTACCGGGAGGGCACAGCGATGATCGGAAGGAGAAGCGGTGGGAGACAGAGTCTGCAAGACGCGTCGCGGTGACCTTTAAGTATATTGGCAATGTTTATTAACTGTATGTGTATATGTATAATGTGTTTGTATGTGTTTGTGTTTGCCTGCCATTGTTTTCAATGGGGTTCGAAGGTGTTCGTCGAACGTTCGACGAACGCACCCGCCGTTTGACGAACCGAACTCGAACACTAGGGGGGTGGCTCATCTCTACCCCTGACACACACTTCCACCTGGTGTTGTTTGTGGACACCCACACATAGTCCTTTTCAGCCATGTCTGGACCTGAACATTTTTTAGCACGCATGCACCTGGTAATAGTGGAATCACTCTGGACTGAACCGAAAACAGAGGAGTCTCTCCATTCATTCTACACCTTACGCTCTTATACCGCACACTTAGTGGGAATAACTACCCTCCCTCGATCACCTTTACAGGGGCGCACTGAGACCTAATCTCTTGAGATGGGGTAGCTCACCTTCTCTTTTCCTAGATACCTTGGTAGATCCTACTGGTGGACAGGGTGACTGTTTTTTAATGAGAACTGCAGAAATTGTTGCACCCAAGCACTTGTGCTCACAAAAAACACCCCAACTGACTACTTCCCCTGACTAACAGGGTTATGCCTTTTCAACCAGGGAAGTCCCAGCATCATGCGGGTGAGTAAACCCTCCAAAACATAGCAGGACAGACGTTTACTATGTACCAAGCCCACTTGCAGGTTAATATTTGGCACGGTATGGGTGAACTCTCTCTGGCTGAGTGGAGCTGAGTCAATAGCCCGGAAGGGAATGGATCTTGTCAGTGCATTACATGTCAGACCCCCGAGTCTGAGCAAAGTAAGAATCCACCAAATTAGCACCGGATTTGCTGTCCACCAGCATAGAGATCATCTCAGTCTTCCCACCAATAGCTACCTCGACTGTTATGGTGAAGTGGGGCGTATAGACGGAGGAGATGTACACAGCCTTGTCGTTTCCCTCCACCCAACCAGGAAGATGCGGCTTTTTGCCAGATGGAGTTGGCTTAGGTCTTAATGGACAGGCCCCAATGTACTGTCCCTTAACTCCACAGTAGAATCAGGACCCAGACCCATGACGGAACGCAAGCGACTCAGTGTGAAGGGAGGCTCCCACCAGCTGCATAGGTTTGTCTGCTTGCACCAGTGGGAGCTCCTCCCTGAAGAAAACGACAGGAGACAGGGTCCTGAAGCGTTGAGCCACTCTAATGCCGAGGGCCATGGTGGCCTCCAGTGACTCCTGGGTGGAGTATTCCACCAGAGAGTCCCTAAACTTACCGGACAACCCCTGGTAGAAATGACTCCTTAGTGCAGGGTCATTCAACTGGGTGTCAGTGGCCTACCTCCAAAACTCTTAGCAGTACTCTTCCACTGGCCGCACCCCTTGCTGGAGCCTTTGGAGTTTTGACTCCGCGAGCGTAACACCAACAGGGTACATAAGGGCCAAAGCCACAAAAAACTTGTCCACGGACCGTAATGATGAAGAGCTGCAAACAGAAAAACTGGCATTAACTACTTCAGTGCCAAAGGAAACAAAATTACATTTAAATGCAGAGCCCTAGATAGAAATAAGTTGCTCCAGTCCTCAAGGGTGCCACTAGTCTTCAAAACAAGGAGACAATTGTGACAGCTGTTGGCGGTGTTGTCCCTTCCTGGCTTTTACTGAGAGCTGCTGGCCTTGTTGTCCCCTCCTGGCTTTTACAAAGCGCTGCTAGAATTGTTGTCCCCTCCTGGCTTTTACTAAGCGCTGCTGGTGGTGTTGTACCTTCCTGGCTTTTGCTTGTATTGTTCTCAGTTCAGCCTATATCACTGCCTGCAGTTTATGTGAGCTCATCAGTCCTCATGCTCAGGTACCGTGACATCATGAGCATTAAGCGAACAGTTCCCCCTGTGGCAGGAGCTAGGTGTGTTTCCATGGCTGCTCATGTGCTAGCAGATCTGCACCTGGAAAAGTCCCATTGACATTAACCCCTTACTTTTACATTCATGGCCTATCCTTAACCTAGGTTATCAATGTCTGATTGCCCAAGGTCCGACACCTGGCCACCAATCAGCTACTCTCGGTGCCGGCGGCGATCCACTCATACAGTTGTGCTCAATAGTTTACATACCTCAATAGATTTTTTGCTTTCTTAGCTTTGTTTCAGACAATATGAATGATGACACAAAATCTTTTTTTCCACTCATGGTTAGTTTGTTGGGTGAAACCATTTATTGTTAAACTACTGTGTTTTCTCTTTTTTAATCATTGTGTATTGCCCCTTCTAACATCAATGACAGCTTGAAGTCTTTTGTGGTAGTTGTTGATGAGGTGCTGTATTTTCTCAGATGGTAAAGCTACCCATTCTTCTTCGCAAAAAGCCTCCAGTTTTTGTAAATTTCTGGGCTTTCTTGCATGAACTGCACGCTTGAGTTCTCCCTAGAGTGGCTCAATGATATTGAGGTCAGGAAAGAGATTGCCACTCCAAAACCTTCACTTTGTTCTGCTGTAGACAATGGCAGGTCGACCTGGCCTTGTGTTTTGGATCATTGTCATGTTGAAACATCCAAGCACATCCCATGCGCAGCTTCCGGGCTGATGAGTGCAAATTTGTCTCCAGTATTTGCTGATAATGTGCTGCATTCATCCTTCCTTCAACTTTGACCAAGTTTCCTGTGCCTTTGTAGCTCACACAGCTCCACATCATCAGTGATCCACCTCCGTGCTTTACAGTAAGAATGGTGTTCCTTTCATCATAGGCCTTGTTGACACCTCTCCAAATGTAACGTTTATGGTTGTGGCCAAAAAGTTTGATTTTGGTCTCATCACTCCAAATTACCTTGTTCCAGATGTTTGGAGGCTTGTCTCTGTGCTGTGAAGCATATTGTAGGTGAGATACATTGTGCCAATTGCGTAGTAATGGCTTTCTTCTGGCAACTCAACCACACAGCCCATTTTTTTCAAGTGCCTCCTTATTGTGCATTTTGAAACAGCCACACTAATAGTTTTCAGGGAGTCCTATATTTCAGCTGATGTTATTTGTGGGTTTTTCTTTGTATGCCAAACAATATTCCTGGCAGTTGTGGACGAAATTTTTGTTGGTCTACCTGATCGTGGTTTGATTTTATAGAGTCCCTGATTTTTCATTTGTTAATCACAGTTTGAACACTGCTGACTGGCATTAATAATTCCTTAGATATCTTTTTGTATCCCTTTCCTGTTTTATACAGTTCAACTATCTTTTCCCATAGATCAGTTGACAATTCTTTTGCTTTCCCCATGACTCACAATCTAGAAATGTCAGTGGCCAGATGAAAGATGCAAGAGTCTGTATGGATCCCAGAAGATCACTCAGTTTTTATGCACACACACTGATTACAAGCAAACAGATCACAGGTGAGGATGTTACCTTTATTAGCCATTTGTGTCAACTTCTGTGCATGTTATCAGGCCAGAATCACCAGGGTATGTGAACTTTTGATCAGGGTCATTTGGATGTTTCTGGTTGTCATTATGATTTAAAAAGAGGCAACACAGTAGTTTGACAATAAATGGCTTCACACAACCACTTTTTGTGTTATCAGTCATATTCTCTGGAAAAAGGCCACAAAAGCAAAACATACACCGGGGTATGTAAACTTTTGAGCAAAGCTGTACATTGATCACCTATCCTAAGGAAATGCCATCAATGTGAAAGTAGTAGCCAACCTTTTTAAATTGGATGTGATAAAAAAAAAAATGTTCCTGTGCTGAGATAATCTTATACATGTGCCCCTGATATGTACTGTGTAAGGGCTCTTTTCCATCTGCGATTTTCTGGTGTGAGTGCGATCTGAGAAAAAATCAGATTGCACTTGCACCAGTGTTAATCAATGATGCAGTTTCATTTGTCCTGTTTTTTCTCCACACGAATAGTTCTCTCGGTACAATCGTAGCATGCTGCGTTTTGTGCTGAGTCTCAGCTCTCGCACCCTATGCAAACCTATGGGAGCGAAAAAAAAATTGCACTACGGATGGCATTCGCCTGTCATACAGATGGTATACACATGTCACACGGATCCTTGGTGTTAAAAATCTACAGAAAGTGTGCAAAACCTGTATTGAGAGCTTGAGATCATGGTCTCAAGGAAAGAATGCTAAACTTCAGTTTGGAGTTCCTATGGTTTGGAGAGAACCAAGCAATCATTTGGAAGACTGCTATTTCTGCCTTGTCGATGTAAAAGGTTTCAATAAAAAAAAACAACAATATTTTCAATACCCGAGTATCCCTTCAGCTATTCGACCAGTTGCCCATAGTGAAGACATACCTGTTACAAAATATACTGCACTTCCAGAAAACATTGACACAGATCTCTCCTCACATTGTTATACTGATGAAGAAGACAGTCCAGATATTTTTCAGCCATGTGATGAAGATTGTGACAAACCAATTCTGTTTACTCAGTCTGCATTGAATGATCTGGTTAGAGATCTTTATCTACCAAAAGAGTCTGCTGAACTATTCTCTTCAAGACTACAAGAGAATCTAATGTTGAAACCCAGAACAAGTGTCTCATTTTATCATAACAGGGAAGGAGAACTGCGTAAGTATTTCCATTCAGATGGCCAGCTTGTCTATTGCACTGATGTTGAAGGGCAGCTTCTCTTTATGGGACTTCCAGCATATGATTCAAGGGATTGGAGGCTTTTTATTGATAGTTCCAAAAAAAGTTTAAAATGTGTTCTGTTACACAATGGAAATATGTATGGTTCTGTACCAATAGGTCATTCTGTAAAACTTAAAGAAGAATATAAAAACATCAAGCTTGTTCTAGAAAGGTTACAATATAATGTTCATGATTGGTTAATTTGTGTTGATTTGAAAATGGTTAACTTTCTTTTGAGTCTCCAAGGACGGTACACAAAATACCCTTGTTCTCTGTGCTACTGGGACAGTAGAGCTACAGCAGAGCATTGGGTGAAAACTGAATGGCCTCAGCGATAGAGTTTGTCATCTGGCGATAAGAATGTCATCCATGATCCTCTAGTGCAGTGATGGCGAACCTATGGCACGCGTGCCAGACTGGGCACGCAGAGCCCTTTTTGCTGGCACGCGTGCTGTCGCCACACTGAGCCACTTTGCACTGTCGGTGCGGTCACGCCGACAGTGCAAAGTGGTGTTGGAGCAGAGGAGACATCTCTCCTCCTTCTGACACGCCTCCTCTTCTGAGCCGCAGGCCTGTTGCCTAGGAGACGGAGGAGCGTCAGTAGGCAGCGCCGGCGTCGTGTGGCCGCACGGGAACTGAACTAACTGAGGATGCAGCGATGGAGCAGGTGCTGCAAGGTGAGTTTTTTTAATTTTTAAGCTGTGTGCGGCTGTGCCAAGGTGTGGGGGACAGAGCCAGCACGGGGCAAACATGGGAGCACGGGGGAAACATGTAGCGCATGGGGGAAACATGGGGAGCACGGGGGAAACATGGAGCGCACGGGGGAAACATGGGGAGCACGGGGGAAACATGGGGAGCACGGGGGAAACATGGGAGCACGTGGCAAACATGGAGCGCATGGGGGAAACATGGGAGCACGGGGCAAACATGGAGTGCACAGGGGAAACATGGGAGCACGGGGGAAACATGGGGACCATGGGGGAAACATGGGGAGCACAGGGCAAACATGGAGAGCACGGGTGAAACATGGGGAGCACAGGGGAAACATGGGGAGCACGGGGGAAACATGGGGAGCACGCGGCAAACATGCAGACCACGGGGGAAACATGGAGCACATGGGGAAAACATGGGGAGCACGGGGGAAACATGGGGAGCACGGGAGAAACATGGGGAGCACGGGGGAAACATGGGGAGCACGTGGGAAACATGGGGAGCACGGGGGAAACATGGGAGCACGGGGGAAACATGGGAGCACGGGGGAAACATGGGAGCACGGGGGAAACATGGGAGCACGGGGGAAACATACAGAGCACGGGGCAAACATACGGAGCACGGGGCAAACATACGGGGCAAACATACGGAGCACGGTGCAAACATACGGAGCACGGGGAAACATACGGAGCACGGGAGAAAAATAGTGAGCACGGGGCAAACATAGGGAGCACGGGGCAAACATACAGAGCACTGGGCAAACATACAGAGCATGGGGGAAACATACAGAGAACGGGGCAAACATAGGGAGCACGGGTGAAACAGAGCGCGGGGCAAGCAAACAAAGCGCGGGGCAAGCAAACAGAGCGCGGGGCAAGCAAACAGCACGTGGCAAGCAAACAGAGCATGGGGCAAACAGAGCACGGGAAAAGCAAACAGAGCACGGGGCAAACAAACAGCGCAGGGCAAGCAAACAGAGCGCAGGGCAAGCAAACAGAGCACGGGGCATACATGGCTGCAAAGATGGGAGAAACGTGCAAAGATTGGGGTAAACATGGCTGCAAGGATGGGGAGAAACATGGCTGTAAGGATGGGGGAAACAAGACTGCAAGGATGGGGGAAACATGCCAGGATGGGGTACATTTAGCAGGAAAGGGAACATGCCAGTAAGGGGTACATTTAACAGGATAGGGGATACATTTACCAGGATGGGGAGAAACATGCCAGGATGGGGGTAAATGAACATGCCAGGATGAGGACAAATGCCAGGATGGGGAACATTTAGCAGGAAGGGTGACATTTATCAGGATGGGGTACATTTACCAGGAAAGGGGACATTTACCAGGAATGGGGACATTTACCAGGATAAGGGAACATGCCTGGATGAGGTACATTTACCAGGATGGGGTCATTTAACAGCATGGGGGAACATGCCAGGATGGGATACATTTACAATGATGGGGTACATTTACGAGGGTGGGGTACATTTACCAGAGTGGAGGACATTTACCAGGAATGGGGTACAGCCGGGATGGAGGAACATTTACCAGGATGGGGAAAATGCCGGGATGGAGTACATTTACCAGGATGGGGACAAATATACCAGAATGTAGGAAATATATATATGGATGGGGGACATGTTTACCAGGAAGTGGCCAGGAAGGGGGACAGAACTACACAATGAAAGGGGAGGGGAGCAACTCGCACATCTTTATGGGATTTCAGGATGTTCAGACTTTGAAATGTAGATGTGGATTACAGGGTGAAATCTGATTGCATTCCATGCTAAAATCTCTGTCTAATATGCTGCAATTTTTTTCCAGAGGGATCAATCCAACTGTTGTGTCTGGAAAGGGCAGGGGCTCAGCTTCAATGTGTGGTAAGCACGAATGAGCTTGATGCCCCCTGCTGAAGAGAAGAGAAGACTGCAAAGGTAAGGTTACAATTCATTATTTACATAATAGGATTGGTTGGCACTTCGGAAAAAAAAATGGGTTCAGGGCTACAGTTTGGGCACTCGGCCTGTAAAAGGTTCGCCATGACTGCTCTAGTGGATAGGAAGAACATTGTCTTTCCTCCCTTGCACATAAAACTTGGATTGAGTCAAAGCTCTCAATCACAGTGGAGAATGCATATATGAACTATATATGTTCAAAGTTTCCTGGTCTTAGTGAAGAGAAGAAAAAGGCTGGAGTATTTAATGGACCTGAAATAAGAACACTTATGAGAGACCCAAAGTTTATCACATCAACTAATGAGACAGAAGAAAGAGCTTGGAATGCATTTTGTAATGTGGTGCAGAATTTTCTAGGGCATAAGAAAGCAGACAACTATGAAGAGATTGTGGAAGAGCTACTAATGAGTCTGCAAAATCTTGGATGTAGAATGAGTATCAAGATTCACTATTTACACAGCCATTTGGACTTTTTTCCAGAGAACCTTGGAGATGTGAGCGACGAACAATTCTTGCATTTTCATCAGGACATTAAAACAATGGAAGAACGGTATCAAGGCCAGTGGGACTCACATATGATGGCTGACTATTGCTGGAGCTTGATAAGAGACAACCCAGAATCTGTATCAAAGAGAGGGAGAGAGGGGCAAGAGAGATAGAGGGGCAAGAGAGATAGAGGGGCAAGAGAGAGAGAGGGAAGAGAGAGAGAGGGAAGAGAGAGGGAAGAAAGAGAGGGAAGAGAGAGTGGGAAGAGAGAGAAAGAGAAGGAAGAGAGAATTTGAATTTGAGAGAGAGGGAAGAGAGAGAGAGGGGCAAGAGAGTGAGAGGGGGAGAGAGAGGGGAGAGAGAGGAGGAAGGGAGAGAGAGAGAGAATAGAGAGGGGGCAAAAGAGAGTGAGGGAAGAGAGAGGAAGAGAGCAAAGAGAGAGGGAAGAGAGAGAGAGAGGGAAGAGAGTGGGAAGGGAGAGAGAGAGGGATGAGAGAGAGAGGGGGGAGAGAGAGAGGGAAGAGAGAGAGGGAAGAGAGTGGGAAAGGGAAGAGAGAGAGGAAAGAGAGGAAAGAGAGAGAGGGAAGAGAGAGAGAGGGAAAGGGAAGAGAGAGAGGCAAGAGTGAGAAAGGAAAGAGAGAGAGAGGGAAGAGAGGTCCTCTGTTACATGCTGTGGTGCATGTCACCACCTTGCTCCACTCTGTGACTTGTTGTGCAGGTGACAAAGTGGAAACAGTTGGTCCCATGCAGCACAGGTCACAGTGTGCAGTAACTTGGTCCCATGCAGCACAACAGGTGACAGAGCAGAGCAAGCTGGTGACATGCTCTGCTCTAACACATGCGATGCTGCATCTCACCAGCTTGTCAGTCTCTTGCTGCATCCTGTAGTGCTGTGGGAGCACATGATCAAATTCCCGACACCGCCTGCTCTCCTGACATTGGAGCAGAGCGGGCGGCTGGATAGTGAGATCACATACATACGTGACAGGGGGAGTTTCAGCTGAAGAAACCCCCCCCTGTACTCCACACTGGCGCCCCGTGCCTCACCAATCTGCCGGATGCTTAGCCCTCTTCACTGCTCCACACTGGCACCCTCCGGATCCTCCCCTCGATGCTGGGATGTGACATGTGGTAGTCACCGCCCACAGTCCAGTCAATCAGTGACAGTGGTACCAGCATCCCCCGACGTAACATCAAGTCTGAGAGCCCAGAACTTGACGTGATGTCAGAGGATACTAGCGGCCACAGCACCATGGGGTCATGTGACCGCCACTGAGCGTGCAGGATAGCGCTGCTCAGTGCCAGAACTGCAAATAGAAGCCAATGAAGAAAACACCTAATATAGTAAGTTACACTCATATAGAAAATAAAAAAATGGGTGAACAAGTTCGGACTTAGAATGGTGTTCCAAACGTTATTCCTATTTGTTAGTATTTTTTCGTTTGTGAACCCTCCCCAACCACACCTATTGCTAATCCATATCATACGCATAAATAGCCTGGGTCTCAGCTTCCCATACACGGTAGGTTTTTTAACTGCATGAGAGGACACACACAAGCTAGGGACCCCAACGTAGAGAAATACTTTGGCGTACTGTTGGGGCTCTATTGCATTGATCAATTCAGTAGCTAAATTTCTCTTGATTCATATGTTCATGGCAGTAATGCAGATTCCATTTTTCACATATTCACTCTTGCATATAGCTATTGGATTTTTCAAGTCAGTATTCACACAGCAGTTTCTGCTATTTCATGTATTCCCCTTACATAGTCACTGGTGTGCATACCTTATCTCCCCATAGTGATGTTTTTTTAGGTTTTTGCACCCAGTTCGGACTTAGAATGGTGTTCCAAATGTTATTCCTATTTGTTAGTATTTTTTCGTTTGTGAACCCTCCCCAACCACACCTATTGCCAATCCATATCATACGCATAAATAGCCTGGGTCTCAGCTTCCCATACACGGTAGGTTTTTTAACTGCATGAGAGGACACACACAAGCTAGGGACCCCAACGTAGAGAAATACTTTGGCGTAGTGTTGAGGCTCTATTGCATTGATCAATTCAGTAGCTAAATTTCTCTTGATTCATATGTTCATGGCAGTAATGCAGATTCCATTTTTCACATATTCACTCTTGCATATAGCTATTGGATTTTTCAAGTCAGTATTCACACAGCAGTTTCTGCTATTTCATGTATTCCCCTTACATAGTCACTGGTGTGCATACCTTATCTCCCCATAGTGATGTTTTTTTAGGTTTTTGCACCCAGTTCGGACTTAGAATGGTGTTCCAAACGTTATTCCTATTTGGGCATACGTGGGTTGTCCATGTGCAATCCGTGATCCGTGATTGCAAATGGACATTACTCACCTGCCTTCGCTCCTGCTGTCCATGGTGCTGAACTCCTCGCTTTTTGCTTGTCTGCAATAGGACTTCCTTAATGCCCAATTAACATCGACACCTGTCTCAGTCACAGACTCAGACTCCGCTTCACTACCATTCCTGGCCACCAGAGAGAGCTCCAAAACAGCACCCACACAGATGACATTCACAAAACTATGTCTGTATACATCACCACTCACCCTCTCTCCCCATACATCACCACCCTCACTTCCTATACTATGTCTTCATACATCACCCCTCCCCTTCACTTCCTATACTATGTCTGTATACACCACCCCTCACTCGCTATACTATGTCTGTATACATCACCCCTCACCCTCACTCCCTATACTATGTATACATCACCCTTCACCTTCTCTTCGTATACTATGTCTGCGTACATCACCCCTCAACCTCATTTACTATAATATGTCTGTATACATCACCCCTCACCCTCTCTCCTCATACATCACCCATCACCCTTACTTCCTATACTATGTATACATCACGAATAACACCAGCCTCTTTTAATTAGCAATAGCCTTAAAACTTATAATACATATAGCACAAGAAATTTTCCAAAGTATTGGGCTAAAAAAATATTTTATTGTACAGAAAATTACATATACACATCTCCTGAGGAAGACACTATTTTGAAACATATGTTGAGGTGACCAGACGTGGTGCAAGTGGGTATTATGTGAGTAATTCAGTCCTTTATTGTCTAATTTCTTGGCACTTAGCACTTTTCTTGATCAAATTACATACATATTACTTTTGCACTTTGCATTATGCACTTTGTGTACATGTAGTTGATAATCCTAATAATAGATTTAATTGCACTGTATATTTTAAAACTTTTTATATATAGTTTGGACTGCATTTTTATATATATATAGATACAGTATAATCTTACCATTGAACTTGTATAAATATTTATTGTCACAACATGTGATTAATCATGCAAATATCAATGGTTTATATTTATTATATAATTTAATTAGCACCCGTTCTGGTATAACAGCTTTTGCATTTTAATGTTTTTCTATTAAATTATGTATATGTAATTTTCTGTACAATAAAATAATTTTTAGCCCAATACTTTGGAAAATTTCTTGTGCTATATGTATACATCACCCCTCACCCTCACTTCCTATACTATGTCTGTATACATCATCCCTCACCCTCTCACCCCATACATCACCCCTCCCCCTCACTCCCTATACTATGTCTTTATACATCACCCCTTACCCTCACTTCCTATGATATGTCTGTATATGTCACGCTCCCCGGGTCCTCTGCTCCGCTCCCTGGGTCCTCTGCACCGCTCCCCGGGTCCTCTGCTCCGCTCCTCGTCTCACCTGCCACGCTCCCCGCTCTCCAGCCTCCAGTGCCCGCGCTTCCCAAGCCTCCTGGTCCCCGCTCCCGGCGCCCGTCGGCGTCCCAGTCCCTGGCCGGCTCTGCTGCGTCCTCCTCTCAGCTTCCTGCCCTGGCTTCTGGCACCCGGGCCGCGCGCATGCGCATTAGGGCGCGCGCGCGGTCACTGACCCTTTCTTAAAGGGCCAGTGTCCACTGACAGGAAATGATGCATACAGGTACAGGGTATAAAGGGGGTTAATGTCCAAGGGAGCGGGGCCTGTTCTTCGTGTTTTCCCAAGCTAGGAGTCAGGTCTCCTTGTGTTCTGTGAGATACTTACCTCTCTGTCTTCTAGAGCCGATCCTGCATCGCCATCCGGTCCTGCTGTATCTCGAACCCCGAACGCTGCCCATCTGCCATCCTGACAGTCCGTACCATCTCGGTTCCCTGCGGTGACCCGTCATCTCGCTCCAACGGTTCCGGACCCCGCCAGACATCATCACGGCTTTCGAACCTGAGCTCCGTCACCCGGACCACCATCAGTGACCTCGTGGTCCCAGGGACTTCTCCATTGTGTTCCAGTGCACGGACTGTCCTGCTACCTAAAGTGCTCCGGCTACCGGACTCCTTTCCCTCATCGGGGAGTTCGGCCCAGTGGATCCACCTCCCGGGTCTGCCCGTCCATCTGGCCCTAACAGTAAGAACAGGCCATGTATCCCGCCGTAGCACTAGCGGCCTTGCATGAGGAACTCCAACGCCAGCGTGAAGTCCAGATCCGCATGCTGAACTTTATGACCTCCGTGGACGCCCGCTTGAACACGCTACAAGCCTCGGTCACATCTTCAGCGCCCCGGGTCTCCACTAGTCAATCCACGGCTCCCGCTCCTGTGGCAGCCTCCTCGGATGCTTCCAGACTGCGTTTGGCCTCACCACCCCGGTACGCCGGAGATCCCAAGACCTGCAGGGGGTTTATAAACCAATGCTCCCTCCATTTCACGCAGCTGCCACATTTGTTTGCCTCCGACCAAGCCAAGGTCGCCTTCATCATGTCTCACCTAGAGGGCGAGGCACTGGCGTGGATGAACCCTTTGTGGGAGAAGGAGGACCCTATGACCAAGAACCTCCAGGAGTTCCTGCAGGCCTTTCGCAGCACCTTTGACGAACCCGGACGCGCCTCCGCGTCTGCTTCATCTCTTCTCCGGTTACGTCAGGGGACTCTGACGGTGGGTCAATACGCCATCCGTTTCCGCACCTTGGCTTCAGAACTCGGGTGGAATAACGAGGCCCTAACCGCCGCCTTCTGGGAAGGACTCTCGGGTCGAATCAAAGATGAGCTGGCTGGACGTGACGTACCGTCCACCCTGGACGCCCTGATTACCCTAGCGACTCGAGTGGACATACGCTTTCAGGAGCGGTCCAAAGAGGTGTCCCGTGAGAGACGTCCGGTAAGGCATTCCTCTCCTCCACAGAAGCCCGCCGTACTCCAGTCAACGGCCTCTGGTGTCTCCATCCATGAGCCCATGCAGATCGACCGTGTGCGACAGTCTGAACAAACGCCGAGCAGAGCGGCTCGCCAAGGGTCTCTGCTTCTACTGCGGAGAGGGCACACACCTGCTACGCTCCTGTCCAGAGAGGCCGGGAAACTCCAAAGCCTAGGGTTGGTAGGAGAGGCCACCCTAGGTGCTGGGACTCTCTCAGACCCAGTTACATGGACTGTGCAAGTGACAACGGGAGAGACGCGGTTTACGGCTGAGGCGTACCTCGATTCTGGGGCAGCAGGCAATTTCATCCAGCAGGCCACGGTGGACAAATACCAGGTGCCTGTTACTCCACTCGCCAAACCTCTTGTGATTGCCTCTGTGGATGGGAGACCCCTCTCTGACACCATCTCCTGGATCACCAAGCCGCTTGAACTGCGTATCGGTGCTCTGCACACCGAGAACATCGCTCTCTACGTCCTCCCACATATGTCACATCAAATCCTGCTGGGCCTTCCTTGGTTGCGGACACACGAGCCTTCGGTCAGCTGGGGCACTGGCGATATCACTCGATGGGGGTCTTCTTGCCATGAGAACTGTCTGAAGGCCATACAACCTATCCGGCGACCTCCGGTTCCCGAGTCCCTACCAGGACTGCCCTCAGCCTATTGGTCCTTCGTGGACGTCTTTGATAAGAAGGAGTCCGAAGTACTTCCGCCACATCGTCCTTACGATTGTGCCATTGACCTGCTCCCGGGAACTACACCACCTCAAGGACGGATATATCCACTGTCTCCAGCCGAAACAAGGGCCATGTCTACGTACATCACAGAGAGCCTGGCTAAGCGATTCATTCGGAGATCCTCCTCTCCTGTTGGAGCAGGCTTCTTCTTCGTAAAGAAGAAAGAGGGCGACCTACGCCCATGTATAGACTACCGGGGATTGAACCTAATCACCGTAAAAAACAAGTACCCCCTGCCGCTCATCCCCGAATTGTTTGATCGGCTCAGAGGAGCTCGTGTGTTCACCAAGTTGGATCTTCGGGGTGCCTACAACCTGGTCCGTATCCGCTCAGGGGATGAATGGAAGACCGCGTTCAACACTCGCGATGGGCACTATGAATACTGCGTGATGCCCTTCGGCCTGTGTAACGCACCAGCAGTCTTCCAAGAATTAGTGAACGATGTCTTCCGGGACCTTCTCTACGTTTGTGTGGTGGTATATCTGGATGACATCCTTGTCTTCTCTCCGGACCTCCAGACCCACCGAGAGAACATGCAACTGGTTCTCCAAAGACTGAGAGAGAATCGTCTGTACGCCAAGTACGAGAAGTGCGTCTTCGAACAGTCTTCTCTCCCCTTCCTGGGTTACCTCATCACCGATACCGGACTGCAGATGGATCCAAAGAAGGTCTCTTCCGTTCTCAACTGGCCTCCTCCTTCTGGACTGAAGGCAATCCAACGCTTTCTGGGATTCGCCAACTATTACCGCCAGTTTATTCCTCACTTCTCGGCTCTGACTGCTCCTCTTTCCGCCTTGACCAAGAAGGGGGCTAATCCAAAGGACTGGTCACCTGCGGCCGACGCCGCGTTTGGCTTTCTAAAGCGAGCCTTTGCCTCCTCTCCTGTACTCCACCGTCCAGAGTTAAACCGCCAGTTCACCTTGGAGGTGGATGCCTCCTCCTCGGGAGCCGGAGCAGTGCTCATGCAGAAGTCCTTCTCCGGGAAGATGGTGACTTGCGGTTTCTTCTCCAAGAGCTTCTCAGCGCCGGAACGCAACTACACCATCGGTGACCGAGAGCTATTGGCAGTCAAACTGGCTCTGGAGGAATGGCGCTATCTTCTGGAAGGAGCAGTGTACCCCGTCATTATTTACACGGACCACAAAAACCTGGAATACCTGCGGACGGCTCAGCGACTGAACCCATGGCAAGCCAGGTGGTCCTTGTTCTTTGCCCGGTTCGACTTCCAGCTCCATTTCCGACCCGCGAACAAGAATGTACGCGCTGATGCCTTGTCTAGGTCTTTCATGCCCATGGAGCAGGAGGAAGAGACATCCCAACCCATCATCTGCCCTAGTAAGATCATTCCGGTGGCTCCTGTCACCCTGGCCCAGATACCGCCTGGGAAGACCTATGTCTCTGAGACTGACAGGCAAAAAGTGTTACACTGGGGCCATGCCTCGAAAACAGCCGGTCATGCAGGTCAGAAGAGAACATGGAGTGCGATTGCACGTTATTACTGGTGGACATCTCTTCGCACGGACGTCGCCTCTTTTGTCTCTGCCTGCTCCTCCTGTGCCAGGAACAAGACTCCCAAACACCTGCCATATGGCCGTCTTCTGCCTCTGCCCATACCCTCAGTTCCCTGGCAACACATAGCGATGGACTTTATTACGGACTTGCCATTGTCCTCCGGACACACAGTCATATGGGTCGTGGTGGATCGGTTCTCTAAAATGGCCCATTTCGTTCCTATGGCTGGACTGCCCTCTGCCCAGGAACTCGCGGACGCCTATATACATCACATCTTCCGCTTGCATGGCTTTCCATCACACATAGTGTCCGACAGAGGAACTCAGTTCACCTCCCGTTTCTGGAGGGCTCTCTGTAAACATCTGGGAGTGACTCTGGACTTTTCTTCGGCCTACCATCCTCAATCGAACGGCCAAGTGGAACGGGTCAATCAGATATTGACCTCTTTCTTACGTCACTACGTCAACGCCCATCATGACGATTGGTCCACGCTTCTTCCTTGGGCTGAATTCTCCCATAATCACCACGTCAGTGAGTCCTCCTCCAGTTCTCCCTTCCATGTCGTCTACGGACTTCAGCCGTCTGTCCCATTGCCTGTATCCTCTTCCTCGGACATCCCTGCTGCTGATGCAGTACTCCGTGACTTTACAACCATTTGGGACTCAGTTAAGGCCTCCCTTGCACGTGCATCCCTGCGGATGAAGAGACACGCGGACAAGAGACGTCTGGATCCTCCGTGTTTCTCTCCGGGAGATCTCGTCTGGCTTGCTTCCAAATACATCCGACTGAAGATACCATCCTACAAGCTGGGACCTCGCTACATCGGACCGTTTAAAGTCCTCGGCAAGATCAATGAGGTCTCCTACAAACTACAGCTCCCGGCCACGATGAGGATACCCAACTCCTTCCACGTGTCTCTGCTCAAGCCGGTTGTCCTTGGTCCCTTCTCCGCTGCCGCCAGTCCGGCTTCTCCTCCTATTGCTGAGGACGACATCTATGCGGTAAGGGATATCGTGGCCATGAAGACCGTACGAGGTCGACAGTTCTTCCTGGTGGACTGGGAAGGGTATGGTCCTGAGGATAGGTCCTGGGAGCCCAGGGAGAACGTGGGCACTCCTCTGATCCGTGCCTTCCTGTCCCGGTTGCGGGGAGGGGGGCGTGGGGGGGGGTACTGTCACGCTCCCCGGGTCCTCTGCTCCGCTCCCCGGGTCCTCTGCACCGCTCCCCAGGTCCTCTGCTCCGCTCCCCGGCTCACCTGCCACGCTCCCCGCTCTCCAGCCTCCAGTGCCCGCGCTTCCCAAGCCTCCTGGTCCCCGCTCCCGGCGCCCGTCGGCGTCCCAGTCCCTGGCCGGCTCTGCTGCGTCCTCCTCTCAGCTTCCTGCCCTGGCTTCTGGCACCCGGGCCGCGCGCATGCGCATTAGGGCGCGCGCGCGGTCACTGACCCTTTCTTAAAGGGCCAGTGTCCACTGACAGGAAATGATGCATACAGGTACAGGGTATAAAGGGGGTTAATGTCCAAGGGAGCGGGGCCTGTTCTTCGTGTTTTCCCAAGCTAGGAGTCAGGTCTCCTTGTGTTCTGTGAGATACTTACCTCTCTGTCTTCTAGAGCCGATCCTGCATCACCATCCGGTCCTGCTGTATCTCGAACCCCGAACGCTGCCCATCTGCCATCCTGACAGTCCGTACCATCTCGGTTCCCTGCGGTGACCCGTCATCTCGCTCCAACGGTTCCGGACCCCGCCAGACATCATCACGGCTTCCGAACCTGAGCTCCGTCACCCGGACCACCATCAGTGACCTCGTGGTCCCAGGGACTTCTCCATTGTGTTCCAGTGCACGGACTGTCCTGCTACCTAAAGTGCTCCGGCTACCGGACTCCTTTCCCTCATCGGGGAGTTCGGCCCAGTGGATCCACCTCCCGGGTCTGCCCGTCCATCTGGCCCTAACAGTATACATCATCCCTCACCATCTCTCCCCATACATCACCCCCCACCCTCACTCCCTATACTGTGTATGTATACCACACCCCTCACCCTCACTTCCTATACTATTTCTGTATACATCACCCCTGACTCCCTATACTATATCTGTACACATCAACCCTCTCTCCCCATACTGTGTCCAAAGATACTTTATACCTCTTTATTCTTTCTTCCCACCACACTGTGCCCACAGATAGTTTCCTCTCTCCCCCATACTGTGTATAAAGATACTGCTCTCTCCCAACCCTCTATCCCTATTCTGTGTCCATAGATAGTTCCCCTCCCCTCATACTGTGTTCGTTCATACTTCCCGCTTCACTCCATACTGTTCATCATTGGTGTCTTCAGGTCCACTGGAGCACTTATTACCAGCGATGTTTGCCGCCTATGCGATGCTGAAAAGTTACGTCAGCAGTGGGATCAGCTGACCTGATCACACTACAGATGACGCTCTGACCCAGAAGTCAGCGCCGAAGGTCACCGAGTCAATTGTCCTTGCTTCTGAAAGATACGAGGACAATTGATCAGTGGGAGCCATGCGCTGCAGGTTTCTGAGTCTAGGCGGTCAGCTTGACAGTCGGGCTCAGGGAATAGCTGGTTCCCACTACGGGGCGGAGAAACACAGCTACCAGGGAGACACAGGAAACTGCATCAGTCGATGGTGTCCCCTGACAGCTGCACCCGGGGCAGATGCCCCCCCTAGACACGCCTCTGAACTGCACTTTCCTTTGAGTGTGCCATGTCTTTTGTAATCAGTGTTGATTGCCATTTCCGACAGTGGTCTCATACTACCGAGAGTCTGTGGGAGGGGGTTACTGTACCTACCTTACCTTCCAAGGCCTCACCTGAGACCATGTAGTTTGGTGGAACTTTCAAGGAGAGGAAAATTCCTCTACTCCTAAAAGGGGAGCAGTTTGTTTTTATTCTGGTAAAGAGGGAAACAATTGGCACCTGTCCCTCGATGCCCAAGAAAAAATCGTCAGTTGGAAGACTTTTAGACACATGTTAGTTGGGGGATACCAACCTGGGACCACGCATTTCTTCCACCATGGTGTCTCAGTGTATAATATTTGCCAAGATTAAAGTAAGGAGCCAGAACATCACTATAATGGTCTTTCTTGATAGTGGTTCTGGGGCAGACATAATTGATTAACAGTTTTCTCGCTTCTCAGGGTTAAAGGTGAATGAGTTTTCTAGTCCGGTCCGGATTTTTGCCATCATCACCTCTTTCCCAAGGAGTCTTTATGGAGTATTTACAGGGTCTATAACTCCGCATAGGGGTACTCTATTTGGACGTCATATCGTGTTATGTGCTCGAAGACCTTCCTGCACAACTAGCTTAGGCTGCCCTTGTTTTGCATTGAAAACCCTATTGTTGACTGGGAAACCCAGGATATAATTAAATAGAGGTCTTACCATATGTCCCTCCCACAGTCCCACTGTTCACTGCTTTTTTCCCATTCCTCCACTTAGTTAAGTGAATAAATTAACTCAAGAAGAGCAATGCATAAATAAATTATCACCTGCTCTGATTTCCTAGGACAGGACTTGAACTCATGTGGAGCTTTAAAAAAAAACGCAAGGAAAAAACTGCAGTTACTTTTATAAGTGCAGAATCCAAGCTTTTCTGTATTTTAAAAATGCAGCCTCACATCGGCACCAAAAACACAAGAAATAATGGAGAAAAGGCATAAGAAATGCAGCAAAGATGCAATAATCAGAGAAGATTATTATTGTAGAATTTGTTGCAGACACCTGCAGAAAAAAAACACAGGATTTATGCAAAATGTGAACTCGGCCTAAAAGGGGCTTTACACGCTACGATATCGTTAATGTTTGATCGTCGGGGTCACATTGTTAGTGACGCACATCCGGCGTCATTAACAATATCGCAGCGTGTGATACTTACCAGCGACCTTAGGCGACCTCAAAAATGGTGAAAATTGTTCACCATGGAGAGGCCGTCCCAAACTCAAAAATTGGTAAGGGTTGTTTAGCGTTGTGATTCATCGCTCATGCGGCAGCATACATCGCTATGTGTGACACCGCATGAGCGAGGAACGTCTCCTTACCTGCCGCCGGCCCCAATGCGGAAGGAAGAGGTGGGAGGGATGTTTACATCACGCTCAGCTCCGCCCCTCCGCTTTGATTGGCCGGCCGCTTATTGACGTCGCTGTGATGCCGAACGTCCCTCCCCCTTGAAAGAGGGATTGTTCGGCAGTCACAACGACGCCGCCGACCAGGTAAGTACGTGTGACGCTACAGTAGCGATAATGTCCGCTATGGCAGCGATCACAAACAATCACATGCGCGACGGGGGCGGGTACTTACACGCTCGCTATCGCTACAAATTGCTAGCGATATCGCTACCATGTAAAGCTCCCTTTACAGACACAAAAAAGTAACATGTCATATGTGTCGCCCAGGGTAATGGGGTACTCTGTCCCAGGCAGTGTATATCTGGGAAGTGTCACTTCTTGGGTAAAACTGGGATTTTGTGAAATCTTTGTGTGTGACCGGCACTGCTCTCCTGGGGCCCTAGGGGGTAGGCCCTGCATCCTGGTGAGGCTGCAGAACCTTGAAGCTCCCTGATGGCTTCAGGGGTGCTACATCATATAGTGAAGTTTAAATAAATGTGAGAACGTTCTGGCTGCTATGCATGAATGAACAGTCCGGAGTGTTTGCTGAACATCCTTCACTGTTAAATGGGTGTGGTTAATGGTGTGGCTAGGGGCATGGCTAAAATTTATAGCAGCGCGCTCAGAAAGCCGCATCCTTTTTCCCTCTTTCTGTTCTTAAAACCTTGGGAGGTATGCTCTTACTTTAATGAACACTGTCTAGGGATCTGTATCTCAACAATAACCAATAGAGATGTTCGAACCTGTTCGATAAAGGTTCACCAATTTGAAATTCAGTACGTACCTGAGCTTCTTCATTTGGGGTTGGCAAACCCAAGCCCCTCCCCGATTAGGCAGTAATGTTCGGTTTCCACCCCCAAAAACTGGCCGCATTTACAAAAATGCTTTTTTTAATAGTATTTTCTGCTTTTGGATAAGATTGTGGTGCTGTTTGATGTGGTGATGTGTGGAGGAGCGCGGGGACTCTGGACCGGGGGAAGGCTTTTGGAACGTGGCACCATGGTTTGTTTGTTTTTTTCATAACCTTATTTGTGGATGTTGTTGCAGCCAATCACGGTGCAGCAAATATTCACAAGGTTCAGACAGACGGGGCTTAGGCTGTGATTGGCTGCCTAAGTCACATGTCCGTGTGAATTAAATCACAGACATGTTGCTCGGCGGCATTTTGTGAATGTGAAACATTAGAGAAGCTGCTGCCGCTGGGACTGCTAGACAGTCAGCTTAGCTAGGGAAAATATTCTATCTAGTTCAGATAGATAGGAGAGCAATAGTTTACAATAGGGACGTACATTGCAGGTGAGCTTAACTATGGGTTTAATGCTGCATACTTCACATAGATAGGAGAGCAATTGTCATGATTCCCCTTCCTATCCACATGGCTAGGGGGCGGAGCCTTCTCTCGGGCCTCACTTCCGGCCCCTGGATGCCTTAAAAGCTGACACTTCCAGTGAACCAGTGCCGGCTATAACCTTAGCTCTGCTTTGCCTGTGATTGCTGGTCCTGTGAGTGATATCCTGATCTGTCTGTTCCTGTGCCCCTGTGCCCTTGTCTGTGTTCTGTCCCCTGGTCATCCCTCCTGTCCTCTGTCCCCTCTCCTATTTCCCCACTCGGTTGCTTCCCCCGGTACTGACCTTGGCCTGACTTTGACTTCGCTTTTGCTCGTTCCTCCGGTCCTGCTTCTGCCCGTACGGTATTTGATCCAGCCTGCCTGACTATTCCTTGCATGCTCTGCAGCTCTGCTTCTCAGCTGTGCTTTGAGGTAGTGTATGAGAACGCTGTGAATTCACTTCCTGGTTCTCATTGCTCTGTGTAGTGTTGTCTGCTGCAGAGCTCTGGCTCCCCCTGGTGGCAGCATTACACAATAGAGTACAATACTGATGTGCAGTGTAGGTGAGCTGAGCTACGGGTTTAATGCTAAGGTGAAGCATTGATGAAGTATCTAAAAATTGGTTCTGGGCAATTTTTATTTTTTTTAAACAACTTTTATTACGTTTTCAAGGTAAAAATACACATAGAGAAAGAAAAATCAGGAATAGACAATTGATTCACTTACAAAATGGTGCAAATCCTAACAGTATAATATAACATTGTTCAATCATCTACATGGGTGACAGTCAAACATAAGACTTTATATATAAATCCTGGAAGTTTCAAGTTCTATAACATACAAAAGAAATTATCTTCGAGAATCATGTGGTTGGAAAGACCACCAACATAGGCCCCAAACGTGGGGATCTCACAAACATGAAATAGGGAAGAGAAGGATGAGGAAAGAAGGGGAGAAAGAAAGGGATATAAGAGTAGAGAAGGGAAGAAAATCTCCTTATTGCACGTTATTTCAGAATGTGATGGTAGAGGGAAGAAAAGAGGAAGGCCTCCCAATGAAACCATGTGTTGGCAACAAAATCCATTTCCTGCTGAGAATGAGCGATCAAGGTTTCCATACGGCGGGTCAGAGAGACCTCTGAAAACCATTCATCCAGAGACGGGGGTCCAGGGATCCCCAATGTCGTGGGATCACTGTTTTTGCGGTCTGAAGTAAATGTCTCAGAAGTGACTTTTTATATTTGGACTTGGACATGGGGAACATGTATAGCAAAGTTGCCTTTGGAAAAGGGGGACTGAGATACCTGTTACCTCCAGGGCCACCCTGAGGACCCCCTCCCAGAAAGTGTTTAGGGTTGGACAGGACCACCATATGTATGACATCGTTCCAACCGCTGCTCCACACCAACAACATGTGTCCGGGACTCCAGGAAACCATCTATTCAGTGTGAAAGGGACCCTATACCACCTCGATATTATCTTGAAACTTGTCTCTTGGGATTTAGACACTATCACGGATCTGTGTGAGCGGGAGAAACATTTGTCCCATTGGGTTTTTGTGAAGGTTTTGTGAAGTTCTGTTTCCCAAGCTTTACAGTATAGTGGAAGGGAGAGGAGGTCTTTTCAAAGAGCAGTTTGTGGATAACCGAGGTCGCTTGTGGGATAATAGGCTGTATTAGGCAGAGTGATTCAAAGGTCGAAAAGGGACGTGTTAGCGTCCCCCAATCAGGAATCGATGCAAAGAAGTGCTGAAATTGAGTGTATTCAAGTTCATGACGTGAAGTGGGGGGAATATCTACTAGGATTGTACTAAGAAGCAGGAGCACCACAGTCGGGGCGACATGATGTAGACGTAAAGGGCGGGACTTGGAGCTACCCAGGGAAGACGATGAATTGAAGCCCGGTCCAAACTTAGGATTCCCTGAGATGGGAAACAAAGGGTCATTCAAGTCCAGCAATTCCCTTTTTATAGAGGGGATGCTCAGGATTTTGAGCGTGTGGGTTATTGTGTAGGAATTGTTGGGGCTGTTCGGAAATGGGGAGGAGCGTAGCCACAGAAGGAGCCCCACTGGGACCTGGCAAATATCTGTCGCAATGCATACCCATAGCTTCGATGAGTAGTTGTGGACTAAAGGCTACTTTACACACTGCGATATCGGTCCCGATATCGCTAGTGTGGGTACCCGCCCCCATCTGTTGCGCGACATGGGCAAATCGCTGCCCGTGCCGCACAACATCGCCCAGAGCCGTCACACATACTTACCTGTCCGGCGACGTCGCTGTGACCGGCGAACCGCCTCCTTTCTAAGGGGGCGGTCCGTGCGGCGTCACAGCGACGTCACTGAAGCGTCACTGAACCGCCGCCCAATAGCAGCGGAGGGGCGGAGATGAGCGGGACGTAACATCCCGCCCACCTCCTTCCTTCCGCATAGCAGCCGGGAGGCAGGTAAGGGGAGCTTCCTCGTTCCTGCGGCGTCACACGCAGCGATGTGTGCTGCCGCAGGAACGAGGAACAACTTCGTTACTGCTGCAGTAACGATTTTTAAGAATGGACCCCCATGTCGCCGATTAGCGATTTTGCACGTTTTTGCAACGATGCAAAATCGCTTATCGGTGTCACGCGCAACGTCATCGCTAATGCGGCCGGATGTGCGTCACAAATTCCGTGACCCCAACGACTCCGCATTAGCGATGTCGCAGCGTGTAAAGCCCCCTTAAGTCCAATACACAAGCATGTGCTGCAGCTATATAATAGCGAAGACAATCTGGCAAGCCCATTCCCCCCTCCTGCTTCGGACAAACTAGTGTTTCCCAACGAAGTCTTGGGTGTTTCGACGCCCAGACAAAACACTTAAATTGCCCCCGGAGCCCCGACCAGAAGAAGCTGGAATGTATAAGGGAATTGTGTGTAAGAGATACAACAGCCTAGGCAGGATAGTCATTTTAAGTATATTAATTCGCCCAAACCAAGAAAAACCTATCTGCTCCCATGTGGTTAAGTTGGTTTAAAGCCTGGAAAGAAATGGCTGGAAGTTCAATGAGAATAATCTGGAGTGGTCAGTGGGCAGGCAGAGGCCTAAGTAAGTGATAGCGTTGCCTGGAGGCCATTTAAATGGGTATTGCGTCATCACGGCGTTTGCCGCTTCTCTGGGGAGGGATATATTAAGAGCCTCTGATTTGTCCATATTAATTTTGAAGTTGGACCATTTACCAAAACGCTCCAGCAGGGATGCAAATTGGGAAGAGCAACAAGCGGATTAGTGATATAGATTAACAGGTCATCTGCAAAGGCTGAGCACTTGTATGCCTTACCGGCCAGTTTGATACCCCGGATTTCCGGGTTAGCACGGATGGAAGACAGAAGATGTTCCATAATCAGTATGTATAAAAGGAGAGAGTGGGCAGCCTTGGCGGGTACCGTTGTGGATGGTAAAGGAGTCTGATAGCGAGTAATTAATCTTTAGTCTAGCTGATGGGACCTTGCATAGTGAAAGTATTTTAGCTGAAAAGGAAGGACCAAGACCAATGTGTGCGAGTGTTTGGGAGAGAGATGACCATGAAATTCTATCAAAGGCCTTCTCAGCGTCAAGGGACTGAATCATTAGGGGTGTTTTATGGGTCTCTGTGTGATTAATAATGTATATAGTTTTTAGGTGTTTTTAGACGTTGTCCCGTGCTTCTCTGCCTGGGACAAAACCTATCTGGGCGGGATGAATTAGAGATGGGAGCAAGAGGTTTAGTCTATTTGCTAATAATTTTGCAAACATTTTTAGGTCAACATTAAGGAGGGAGATTGGTCTGTAACTTTTACAGGCATGTGGGTCCTTTCCCGGTTTGGGGATAATGGCAACATGCGCAACTGTAGTTTGGGGGGGGGAACGGGAAGGAGTCTGAAATAGAGTTAAATGCTACCAGCATCAGCGGGGCTAGGAGGTCAGCGAGTGTTTCATAAAATTTCCCAGTGAATCCATCTAGGCCCGAGCTCTTGTTAACTGGGAGCTCTTTTATTACTCCCAACAGTTCAACGAGGTCAAAAGGGACCTCCAGTTCAGATGCCAATTCCGGCTTCAGGGGATTGAAGGGGGATGGGAGTGGAAGAGGGGAGCCCGTCGAAGTAGGGAGGTTATATAATTTTGAGTAATATGATTGGAAGGTTTCCGATATCTCGGTGGTAGTGTGGCCCATGGAATCGTTGGCATTTTTGATACATGGAATGAAATTTTGGGTGCATTGCAAACGCAACGCTTTAGCAAGCATCCGCCCAGGTTTGTTACCGAATTCATAAAAACGTCTGCGTCCCACCTGATTTATAGGAGTTAGCTATTAACTGTTTCACCTCTAGTTTAGCTTTGACGAGGTCTCTAAGCGTTTCCGTGGAGAAAGAGCATGTTTATGAGCTAATTCTAGTTTGGTGACATTTTGAACGGCGGAGCTCAGGGCCAGTCCTTTGTCTTTCTTCAGACGGGAGCCGTGTTTAATAAAAAACCCCTCTCAGGATGCATTTGAGGGCTTAGGCCGGTTTCACACATCCGGCTTTTCGCTTGTTTGCCGGATCCGGCGCTCTCCCATACAGTGACTACAGTACAGTGACAGCGCAACAAGCGCCGGTCACATGCTGTCATGTGACCGGCGCATGTGACCCGGAAGTTACAGCGCTGTCACTGTACTGTATTGTCTGTACGGGAGAGCGCCGGATCCGGCAAACAAGCGAAAAGCCGGATGTGTGAAACCGGCCTTACCATTTGAAGATCAAGGCAGTCATATCAGAGGAGTGATCAGAGAGGAAGTGCTGTATGGAGGTTTGGATATCAGACAAACACGTAGGGTCAGAAAGCAGGCTTTCAGGCGCCAGGGTCGCACCACTTCAGGGAGGGAGGGAGGGGATTGTAAGTGAGCAGTAAATTGGGGCGTGGTCGGACCACAGGTTACTACCAATAGAAGTGGAGGACAGCCAAGGGAGAACGGAGTGTTGGACCATGATATAGTCAATCCGACTATATGAGTCGTGCGGGGTAGAATAAAAAGTATAGTCCCTATCGGCGGGATGTTGGAGCCTCCAAGAGTCACATAACTGCAATCTAAGTTGGGCTTTCTTAATGTATTTGATAGCTCTGTAGGACAACTGTGATTTTTTTTCTTTGAATTGTCCAAAACAGGGTCCAAGGTGAGGTTAAGATCTCCACACAGAATTATTATGCCTTGGACGAAGGGGGAGGAGACATTACCAGGTTTAATATAAAATTTGCCTGACCGTGGTTTGGAGCGTAAGCATTTAGAAGTGTGAATATTTGTCCTTTGATGGACAGGGAAAGGACGATGTATCTAGCATCTCTATCCACCGTACATCGAATGATTTCATGGGGGAGGGATTTATGGATGGCAATGGCTACAGCCTTTGATTTGGTGCTGGGGTTATTGGCAAAGTGCCAACTGGTGTAATGTTTGTGTTTGATGGTAGGCATGTGGTTATCTTTAAAGGGAGTTTCTTGAAAACAGATTATACTGTATGTACCTTTTCGGCGGTGAAAGTGATGCAGGATTTGCGCATGTTTTTCCGGGGGGTTCAGGCCTTTGGCATTGAAGGAGGTGATTCTTAATTCCGTCATTTGATCTGGAAGATGTTGTAATTACGTTGTAAGTAGAGATTTGTGCAGGGAAGGGAAAAAAGCAATAGATTAGAGCAACAAGGAGTGAGACAAGACTTATGCCGGTGTCACACGGTACGATATATCGGGCGATATGTCATCGGGGTCACATCATTAGTGACGCACATCCAGCATCGTTAGACATATTGTACCGTGTGACACCTAGGAACGACTGTGAACGAGCAAACATACTCACCTTATCGTTGCTCGTTGACACGTCGTTCATTTTCAAAAAGTCGGTCCTCCTTCTGTGCTCCGGTTGTTCTTCGTTCCGGTGGCAGCACACGTCGCTCCGTGTGACACCCCGGGAACGACGAACACAGCTTACCTGCGTCCCGCCAGCAATGCGGAAGGAAGGAGGTGGGCGGGATGATACATCCCGCTCATCTCCGCCCCTCCGCTTCTATTGGCCAGCCGCTGAGTGACGTCACTGTGATGCCGAACGTCCCTCCCCCTTCAGGAAGAGGATGTTCGCCGCCCACAGCGAGGTCGTCCGGGAGATAAGTACGTGTGATGGGGGTTAACGACTTTGTGCACCACGGGCAACTAATTGCCCGTGACGCACCAATGACGGGGGCGGGTACGATCGCTCGTGTGACGCCGTGTGACGTGTGACGCCGGCATTAGAGAAACCAACAAACAGAGGTACAGCCTCTGTATGGGAAAGCTAACAAGTTACTAACTTAGAACAAGAGCTTGTAAAACCTTGAAAGGCAGGACAGAGGCTCTCAACCTATGTGGGGAGAAGGCTGGCTTAGCAAGCAGAGGGGCAGCAATGGAGCCCGCATAGTACTTAGAACAATTCAATTTTATAACATAACATATCCACCGGCAGATTAGGATGAAATACAGTCTGTGGGCTAAAATAAACTATTAGTATAACCATATGGAACATAACATACTCAATCTGAGAAATGAATAGGCAATATGCAACAAACCAATTATTAGGCCCCCGTTGTGCACGAGGAAGGAACTACCTCCAGTCTACCTGTTAGTGTACTGGAATCCGAATAAGAGGAAGTCCGAGGCTAACGCCAAGCGCTGGCGGGCCACCACCACAGTTCAGCTATGCATATTGATTAAGGCGTGGCGCGGCATCCAGCAGTCGGTGAACTTCTTTCGCCACCCCGCAGCCTATTCCTTGGGGGGAGGCGCGAAGGATGGCGATTCGGGGGCCGGGAAGGTTTCCTGGTCAGGCCCACACCAACCTCCACAGCCACCTCCCAGTTAGGTAGTAGCATGGTGGGCAGACCCAGACCTGTCAAGAAACCTGGCAAGTCCTTAGGAGACCGTAGTGTGTAGGCCTGGGAGTCTTTTCTAACCGTTAGGGAGAAAGGAAACCCCCAACGGAAGGGCATCTCTTTCTCTCGCACGATATCTAGTAAAGGTTTTAGAGCAGATCTTTGGGCTAAGGTGTAGCGAGATAGGTCCAGAATGATCCGAATAGGCTGGCCCTGAGAGAGGCTGTTTCTTTCGTGCCGCTTGCAGAGTGGCTTCTTTGAGCTGAAAGAAATCAATCAGGCAGATTATATTTCTTATCTGAGGGTTATTCAGGTCTCGGGGGCGAAGAGCTCTATGGGCCCTATCTAATTCAATGAAAGTCCTGGGTGGGCGACTCAACAGGCCATTAACCCCTTCAGCCCCAAGCCTATTTTGACCCTAAAGACCAGGCCATTTTTTGCAATTCTGACCATTGTCACTTTATGAGGTTATAACTCTGGAACGCTTCAGCGGATCCCGAGGATTCTGAGATTGTTTGTTCGTGACATATTGGGCTTCATGTTAGTGGTAAATTTAGGCCGATATTTTTTGCATTTCTTTGTGAAAAAAAACGGAAATTTCGCGAAAATTTTGAAAATTTTGTAATTTTCAAACTTTGAATTTTTATGCTCTAAAACCAACGAGAGATATGACACAAAATAATTAATAAATAACATTTCCCACATGTCTACTTTACATCAGAACAATTTTGGGGAAAAAAAAAAAAAATTTAAGGAAGTTATAGGGGTTCAAAGTTTATGAGCAATTTCTCATTTTTACAACAAAATTTACAAAGCCACTTTTTTTAGGGACTATATCACATTTGAAGCGATTTTGAAAAGTCTACATGACACAGAACACTCAAAAGTGACACCATTCCAAAAACGGCACCCCTCAGGCTACTCAAAACCACATTCAAGAAGGTTATTAACCCTTCAGGTGCTTCACAGTAACTAAAGCAATGTGGAAGGAAAAAATGAACATTTTACTTTTTGCAACAAAAATGTTAATTTAGCCTCAAATATTGCATATTCACAAGGGTAGCAGGATTAAATGAACCCCCTAAAATTTGTTGGGCAATTTCTACTGAACACGCAGATACCTCATATGTGGCGAAAAACCACTGTTTGGGCGCACAGCAGGAAGGGAAGGAGCGCCATTTGACTTTTTTGAACAGAAAATTAGCTGGAATCGTTAGCCGCACCATGTTGCGTTTGGAGAGCCGAAACAGTGGAGCTCCCCCACATGTGACCCCATTTTGGAAACTAGACCCCTCATGGAATTTATCTAGATGTTTATTGAGCACTTTGAGCCTCTGGGGGCTTCACAAAAGTTAATAGAGTTGAGCTGTGAAAATAAAAAAAATATTTTTACCACAAAATTGTTACTTCACCCAGGTAGCTTTTTTTTTCACAAGGGTATCAGGAAAAATTGCACCATAAAATGTATTGTGCAATTTCTCCTGAGTACACAGACACCTCATATGTGGTGGAAATAAAATGTTTGGGTGCACAGCAGGGCTCGGAAGGCAAGGAGCGTCATTTGACGTTTCAAACGCAAAATTGTCTGGGATAATTAGCGTATTCCATGTTGCGTTTGGAGACCCCCTGAGGTGCCGAAACAGTGGAGCTCCCCCACATGCGACCCCATTTTGGAAACTAGACCCCCATGGCATAGAAAAAAAAAAACAGCGGCAGATGGGGGGGGGCGGCAGATGGGGCGGCAGCAGATGGGGGGGCAGCGGCATATAAAGGGAGCATCTGTGATTGTGAGACGGCGGCTGGGATAGGGTGGGGGCGGATGGGAGAGGGCGCAGTGGATGCAGGAGCGGCAGAGGATGGGGGGCAGGGGGGGATGGGGCGGATGGGTGGGAAGGGGGGGGATGGGTGGGAAGGGGAGTGGGAGGTGAGATTGGGGATAGTTACCCTACAGGATGGATCTAGGCAGCTGGATCACAGGAGATGAAGGAGGCAGCAGATCGGGGAGGGTGAGAGGTGCGGGAGGGAGCGCAGTGCAGATCACGGAGGAGACAGGTGAGCAGAGCACAGATCACGGGGGTGACAGGGAGCGCACATCACGGCGGTGACAGGGGAGGGAGCGCACATCACGGCGGTGACAGGGGAGGGAGCGCACATCACGGCGGTGACAGGGGAGGGAGCGCACATCACGGCGGTGACAGGGGAGGGAGCGCACATCACGGCGGTGACGGGAGGGAGCGCACATCACGGCGGTGACAGGGGAGGGAGCGCACATCACGGCGGTGAGGGGACGAGCAGCCGATCACGAGGGAAAGGGGCCGGGCAGCAGATCGGGGGGGACCGGTGGCACTGTGGCAGATGGAGGGCGGCGGCGGATCGGGAGGTGTGGGGGTGAGTGTGCGGGCAGCAGATACGAGGGGTGGGGGTGCAGGTGGCAGATCGCGGCGGAGGGCAGCAGCGGCGGCGGATCGGGAGGTGTGGGGGTGAGTGTGCGGGCAGCAGATACGAGGGGTGGGGGTGCGGGTGGCAGATCGCGGCGGAGGGCAGCAGCGGCGGCGGATCGGGAGGTGTGGGGGTGAGGGTGCGGGCAGCAGATATGAGGTGTGGGGGTGCGGGTGGCAGATCGCGGCGGCGGATCGAGAGGCCGGTTTCATACAGTGCAATGGCAGCGCGGCAACTTCCGGGTCCCATGCTCCGGTCTCATAACAGCATGGGACCGGAGCTTGTCGCCCTGCCATTGCACTGTGTACACTCACTGTGCTGGCGTGCTGCAGGGACGATGACGGGGGCGGTCACCGGCAACAGGTCCACTGTGATTTGAGAAATCGGTCACAAGGCCGATCTCTCCAATCAGAGCTACTGGAGCTGGGGGAGGGTGATCCAGTGAGGTCACCCAGCTCCAGCCAATGGCCAGTGCTATAGCTGCACTGGCCAGGGCTGGATTTCAATGTTTCAGTCACTTTAAGTGGCTGGAACATTACAGTGGCTGTGATTGGTTGAGCGACGTTCGTCAGCCAATCACAGCCTCCGTAGGTCCGGGGAGGAGGCACCACCCCTCCTGAGGTCAGGTACAGGTCCCCTCCTCCCCGAATCTACGGTTTATCCTAACTTTTCGCAGTCACCGGAGGCTCCGGTGCCGCGATTACGCCATGACGGAAAGATCCGTCCTTGGTCGTTAAGGCCCAGGGCACAAGGACGGATCTTTCCGTCCATGGTCGTGAAGGGGTTAAAGATAGAGTGTGGATGGGATATCTGTATTGGAGATAAACTCCGGTAGACGCCTGACTCGTAAGTTGTTCCTCCGATTTCTATTTTCAAGGTCATCTAAATTGGATTGGAGATCTTGTATTTGGGAGGAATGTCGAGAAACCGTTGCCATCAGCGATTGGATAGTTATGGTTGAAGAGTCCTGAGAGTAAGTTAGGGAGTCTACCCTTGATGAGAGTTCTGAATGATCAGATCGGAACTGCGCAAACTCTTGCTTGCATTCTGAAATAATCTGAGATGTTAATTTGGTTACGTCTTGTTTGGTAGGGATGGTTTGTAGCAGCAGACGGAGGTCCGGCACAGTGGCCGGCCTGTTCTCATCTGGGCACATATGGCTGGACATCCCGCAACTGGCAGGACTTTGAAGGTCAGATCTGATGTCAGCTGGGATGCTGTCGGCTGGAGAAATATGGGCTCTATTGTGGCCAGAGACCACGGCGTCCACCCCGGACCCCCACCGGGGTGGAGATGCTTGTTCCCCAGTCACCCCCCCTCCCATGCTGGGGAGAGGCAGACAGCCATGAGGTCCCCGTCGACCATCAGGATGATGATTCAGCGACCTGTATACCGGAGGGGTCAGACCACTGCCCCCAGGGCTCAGGCGCAGAGGTGGAGCACCACAGGCCAAGAACCAAGGATGGCCCTGGTAGGTATATGGTCGACTGGAGAGGCTCCGGCACCGAGGATTTTAATCCAGTTGAGCACAGGGCAGAGAGGGAGGGTGGTCCCCCCCAAACCATCTTTCCCCTGCGGTTCTCCCTGTCAAGCGTCATGTGAGAGGGGGTCATATATGGAAGTCTTCTTCCCTCCTTGCACCACCCCAGGCATCTGTGGGCCCCTATCAAAGATGAAGGAGATTCTTTTACCGTGTGAGCCATCACCGATCCGTCCGGAGCCCGCAGGTGATCCCCTGCAGCGTGTGAGGGAGATGCACCTCCATCCGCGCTTCCCGCATGTCCCCCCGCAATCAGATGCTCGGTGTCCCGCGACACCTCCGAACCGCCTTGTGTCTGTGGGATGTCCAGGTCATGTTGAGGCCAGCCAGGCAGCCAAAGGTGTGGCATGATTAACATGATTAACTCAGTGGGTGGTACAATATGTTTTATAAGTCTCACACCTTCCAAGCTATCACTTGGTTTCTCATTTTCAGCTCAACATGCCTCTGACAGTACAACCTCCATTTCCCCTGATGAATCGCTATTGAGGAAATGCGTCGGGAAGGAGGACATTGAGTCACTGGTGTTACCTAAGGGGTATTGTGTGGTGCTTTGTGAGTCGCCCCCCCTGTTATCTGTAAGGTAACACCTGTATCATTGGTAGTCAGTGTGGTGGACGGTGAGCATAGATCCCACTGCTGCCATTGATTGCACTATTTGCACTTTTGAGCACTATTATCACTTAAACCGTTTTTTCTCCCTGATCACATAACTGTTCTCTGTGATCTGAGATTGTCATTTCTGCACGTAGCCACTTTTTAAAGAGTATTACCTCTAGGGCAAGAGTGCAATTATGGGAGGACAACGGTTTTGCACAATGTCACTTTAATTTTAAATGTAATTTCATTTGGATGCACATGATTGGACTGAGAGGTTTGTGAAGGAAATAAAATTACTCCTATTAGTCCATTTTTATGTACATCCAATTTGTACATTGTGTCAAACTACCTCATGGTATCACTTGTTTGGATGTTTTTCTAATGTTTCAATTGATAAACAATAAAGGTTACATTTTAATTTACCAGTGCTTCACACATCTCTAAAAATTGGTAATAAAATCTCTACCACTAATCTCATCCTCTGCCACAACTCTGGCTGTTGCCAACAGTGGTTGCAGGTCTGCAGTTCTAGCAAGGGTTGCCTAGCCTCGGCCTTTTTTGAAACCTCAAAAGATGACCCAACTTTCGTTATCTGTGAACGTTGTAACCAATGACTGAGTAGAGGGGAAAATTCAAATAAATTTGACAACTACATGCATGAACAGGCACAAGCGCAATCAACATGCATTACTGTGGGAATCTCACTGCGATAAAATTCAGCTACCCAGTTACCGGCCGCCAAATCAACATCGTCTGCCACATCTTCCTCCTGCGTCACCGGCGAAACTATTGTAACACAGGTCTCCAACCGCAGAACCTCCTCTTGTGTACCCGCTACAGTGGGGGTGAGTGACAGGTGTTCCAGGAGTGACCGTGCCTGGTGTTTTTGATCCATGTGAGACACCGAGCACACCACATGCTTCTCAATACAGCAATTCATCTTCCACTACACCTCCCTCCCTGTCCTATCACTCGGTCGTGTACAACTTACTCCACCCTCTCTCAGCACAACAGCCAATCCTCGGTTCCGCAGTTTTGGTCACGTAAAAGACCAATTCCTCCCACACATGTGAAAGCAAAGTGTTTTAAGTTCCCCATAACAAAACTGTTGGCCACGGAAATGCTGCCTTTCCGTCTGGTGGATATACATCATATCATCATATGTTTGTAATTTTTTGAACGCCAATCGTTGCTGATGTGTGAGATTATCAAATTGGCATTGAGTTGGTAGCTTTTTAAGATCTTTCCTTACTAATCTTGTGAATATGTCCACAGCTGGGCAGAGGGACAAAAGGGGGGAACCTCATAGATCTGGGCAGTAGATGCACTGGAGATGTACCCGCGGGGGAGTCCTGTTCTTCCAGTAGGTCTTGCAGATCCCGTAATGCTTGTCTCGGTCGGGTCCATATTACCAACACTCTGTTTCTGAGCGTATAACTTCTTTAATAATAGTTTGCGAACGAAAAGATTATTATATCTTACTGCGGCAAAAAAATGAAAAGAGTTGGTCGGACAAAAATTCAAGCCTTTAGATACATCTAATTCTACATCCGACAGGGCACGCTAGGACAAGTTGATTACCTGGAGGTGTTTCTTGTTCCGGGTGGTGTCCTGAAGAGTGCTATTATTTCGGGGAGCGTTCATTTGTTTAGTACGTGAGCTCCTTGTCTGAATCTTCCCAGGATCAACCACATTGCGTGTCACGCCAGATGTACCAGATGTTCCCTCGTCTATTGAGGATTCCGAGTATAATGAAATAGATCTCGTCCGAGAGTAGATGGAAGAACGAGACGGGTTGCGACCTCTGGAGAACAGTGGCTCCATCTATAAACCGTCACTGAGGCATAATCATGTGCGTCACATTGGAACTTTTTCATCTTGTTGTCACGGATCTCCCTCTCCCATTTGAGAACCTCCTGCTCAATCTCCTCATAGATTTTGGCTAATGACTCCGCATTGCAGAGGCCCGAAAGCGACTTTTTCCAGGTCCTCCAGTTCAGATTCAATGGAGGCCAGAGTGGAACTATTGTTGGGACAATAACTCTAGAAGGCTTTTGGAACACGCATGTAAACTCCTCTCTCAGTCCCTCTTGAAAGTATCCTCCAAGGTGGGAAAGGAGAGAAAGACCTGGGTTCAGAGACCCCTAGGAATCCGGTCATTTTCTAAATATTTAATAAGGAAAGCCCTATTCCACCAGATACGGGTCTGTTTTTTGTACAGATCCCTGTATCGGTGTGTGGTAGACTGAACTGAAGGACCCTCTGTGGTTCCGCTGTCAGTATAAGGGGCATGAATTGTGCTGCCACAGTCTCTGGTGACCTGATTAAGCTGGGTAAGCCAGGTCTGATCTCTGGCGCAAAAATTCATGGAGGCCTGAAGGAAAACTGTGAAAAACACAGAAAGCAACATTAAACATAAAGGGAAAAAGGCCATAATAATGGAAATAAACACCAGGGTACCACTACGTAGTGCCCCCGAGTGGGTATGTTGTTCAATATATATTATAAAAGAAGGGGAACAAAAAAGAACAAAAACCAAGAACAAAGTGAAATATAATTATTTTTATTAAATATTTTAATATGCAAAAGTGATAATTAGTACAAAAATCAAATAAAAACTCGAAAGATCAGGTATAGAGACAATATTGGCGAATAATTCATGAAAAACCTGCACAGAGTGGACAGGAAAACGAGAGTAGAGCCCACTCTCCCAGCCAGCGTGACCACTGAAAAATGTTTTTTGAACAATTGTGAATATACAGTATAATTATATCACATAGGATGCAATATTATTAAAAAATGAGAATACCTTTCTGTTGTAAGAAAGGAACCATATATCTCCCGTTGACCGTTAATATACAAGATAGGTGGAAAGGGTGTCACGGATATAATGTCTCAAAATGTAACTGTCTAAATTAGCATAACTAATGCCAAAAAATATATACATATATATTTTGTTTAATTTTAGTGACTGTTGGTAAAACGGTATATGTGTGCAACGGTTAGTAGGACTATCAGCATGCCTAATGTCTGGTTATGCACCGTATACAATACGATAACATGGAGGAGGGCCAATAGTTAGAAGATGGAAAAAAACTATGAACAGAATCGGCAGTTCAAGGGTGTGATACAGAGATCTCAATAAATGCAAGCATTGCCCATGTTGTGGGAGGGAATGCAAATCACTTTTAGTAAGAAGAAAAAACAAACTATAAGGAGACTTGTTTTAAGGTGAAATAAAGATTATACCTGTAATGAAGATTGGTCACGATGGATGGGAGGGGGGATCTCCAATGATCGTTTTGCAAAAACGCCTTTTCCAGGGGCAGTATGGGGGGTATGGAGACGGTGTTGTTCATATACTGTCAGCCGAGGTGGGTTAAGATCATGGAGTGATTGCAGGGTGCACGTCCCTGTCTCCCGGATGTGCGCCTTGACGGCGGTGCGGTCTCCTCCCCCACCTCTCGCCCCTCTGCGGCCTGCGCGTGCACCATGCAACCTGCAATCACTTAATGATCTTGGATATTAACGTTCAACGGGAGATATATGGTTCCTTTCTTACAACAGCAAGGTATTCTGATTTTTTAATAGTATTACATCCTATGTGATATAATTATATACTCAGAATTGTTAAAAAAAAAATTTAGTGGTCACGCTGGCTGGGAGAGGGGGCTCTACTCTTGTTTTCCTGTCCACTCTATGCAGGTTTTTCAGGAATTATTAGCCAATATTGTCTCTATACCTGATCTTTCCAGTTTTTATTCGATTTTTATACTAATCATCACTTTTGCATATTAAAATATTTAATACATTCTTGGTTTTTGTTCTTTTTTGTTCTCCTCCTTTTATAATATCCGTATCATATGGAGGAATTCTGTTCTCTGACACTGCCCACCGATATTCTGGATCTGATGGAAACTTAATTCAACAAGCTGTGGTGGATTGTTACCAGATTCCCTTCCTATGCGTTCAGTATCCCTTGTTGGTGTCTGTTGGAGTGCTTTAGTCCGAACCTATACGCTTAATTTCTAAGCCTGTGGAACTACACATGAGAACTTTGCATTCAGAGAGGATCTCTTTCCTGGTGCTTCCAAACTTGTCTGCTTCTCCTGAGCTTGCCTTGGCTTCATACTCATGAACCTGTTCTAGACTGGAAATCAGATGAGGTTCTCCGTTGGGGGCAGAAATGCCAAAAGAAATGTCTTATTGGGGCTTATCCACCCAGGTCTTTTGAGGTACCATCTTGCCATCTGGTCCTGCTTCCTGCCTGTCAGCCTTCTACTATTTACTTTGTCAAGAGGAGAGAGAAATTCCAATGTGTCACTAAATCCTCTGAGATGTCTACCCTTGTAACCGGTTCTGTATGCCTTTCACAGTCTGGAAAACCTTCTGAACCTTCAACAACAAACACCGAGGATGTCATTCTAGAGAAGAAATTTTCCTTCGGGCCTAGTGAATAAATGGCGTAAGAATGGGTGGAGTACTGTAGTGACGGCATCCCTGCACTGCTTTCCTCTCTCCTAGCAGGGACCCCGACTCACTCACTCACTCACCACCGCCTCGCCTTCCTGTGGCCCTGCATATGTGAGCCTCCTTCCTCCTGCTCCCAGGGCCTGAGCACACCGCACATGTCCAACGGGAGTGCGCTTACTGCGCGCATGTATGCTCGCTTTCTTAAAGAGCTAGCACACCTATTCTGGGAAGTGACTCTCAGCCTATGGTTGAGTGGCGTTAGGTACTTAAGGCACCCTCCCACTAGGGAAGGTGCCTAAGCAACATGGTTAATTAGTGAAAGGATGTGATACCACACAATGGAGTTTATGCTTGCTTTATTGAAAATAGTATAAAAAAATCACCAACACAAATTGTGTAAACATACTAACAATAACAGGCTAAAAGAAGTAACCTCACTATGTGGAGATCCAGATATAAATAATAGTACAGCCTGCACCTAAAAATATTGGGATAGTAAGTTGAGAATGTATCACAACATTCATTAAATCAAAGACCATACCCATAGAGTGCAGGCATTAATATGATCCCCCCAGGGGTCTGAACACAATGGTGCAGCAAAATAAATGTGGCCCGCTATCGGTGGCTACTATAGATTAAAGAACCAACCTTTCCAGCGGACAGGTGAATCAATACATACCAGTATTAGTCAGACTAATGGGGGATATCCAAGATCACAGGCCCGACGCGCGTTTCGGCTGCCTTTCTCAAGGGCCGCCACACGTTGTTTGTGAGCCGCCAAGTTCTCCCTTAAATACCCCATGGATCCGCTTCTATCCGCCCACCTGTGACATATTAGTTGCGCTCACCTGCGGCGAGACCTGGGTACTATATACACACACACACACACGGCGGCAAGTAGCGGCATTCCACGCATGCGCCGGAGCAAAGCTCCATGACGTCATTAACGCATGCGTGGTACCGCAAAAGATGCCGCCGGGTGTATGCACCCGGAGATCGCGCCTGCACCGTGAGCGCAGGTATGTCACAAGGGGGGCGGATCAAAAGGCAGACAGGATGCGATAAGTCTTATTCATATATGCACAAGTGCAATAACGGCATTCCAAATAACATTTAAATCAAATACTTATATCCGATATATAGGAATACAGAAATCCCCTTCTATCTATTTAGATCCCTATCGGTATATATCACCATGGAGTCCCACTATCCAAGTATTTGGATAGATTGTCAGTCATAAACATGTATTTGGATTTAAATCATTCCAGTGTAGCTGAGAAGGCAGATTCCTATATCGATACTAGGGTAACAAAAGGAATCAAAAGAATTCCTATAGTGAAACATCAAAATTCATATAGCAAATGTTCCTATGCAAAAAGATCCGTACAATTATATTCTGTTGTAACGGGAACAATTGAAAAAAGAGCCGCATTGCAGGCCAGGGGCAAAATTAACACTATGCATCAGAACAGTATAGAATATGTCAATCAATACATAGAAGTATGCCATAATTTGTTCCAAGGCCCAGGAAGTTGTCCATCTTCATGCCTTATTCCTGATTCTGCGGCGATCCAGAGAGTACAAACCGGAGAAGAAATTGGCAGATCTTCATTTATAGTAATGTTACTACAGGAAACAAACAACATGTAGTTAAAATACAATTAAAAAAAAGCATAGTAACTCGCAAACTAGAAGGTACTGCAAATTATACAGGACAAGGATAATAACATCCTCAACCGAGGACATAAATTCTCATATTGACAGGAGCGTAACTACCAAGAGGGATACCTCATATATTAAGGAAAGGAGCAAAGCTTAGTTGCTCATTTAGACCCATGGGGGAGAGGGTCCCCAAACTAAAAATCCACCTGGCTTCCAATCTAGATAGGGCCAGTTTCAAATTGCCCCCTCTTATGCCACCCTTAATCAGGTCAATCCCCACCACCTTCAATCTTGTTGGATCACTGTTGTGATGGACCTTAAAGTGTCTGGGGAGAGTCCTGAGAAGGGTAAGATCAGTCACCGATGGGGCTCTTAGGATGTCACGAACGTGTTCACGAATGCGGATCCGTAATTGTCTAGAGGTAAGTCCCACATAAATTAAATCACAGGGACATTTAGCGTAGTAAACAACATACATACTACTACATGAAATGTATTTTTTAATTTGAAATCGTTGTTTTTGTCCACCGAGAAAAACTCCCTACCTCTGATGATGTTCCCAGATCCGCATGCCAAACACTCCCCACAAGTGAAACAACCCACCCTGGGGGTACTATATCCATATAGGCCGCCCTGTGTCCTAGCCACATAATGGCTATCCACAAGGAGGTCCCGTAGACTCCTACCCCTCCTAGATGTCACCAGAGGGGCCCCCGGTAAGTCAGTAGCCAGAACTGAATCTGTTTGCAGCACTGACCAATGTCTTGTTAGGGCATCTCTAACACGCCCCCATTGCCCACTAAAGGTGGAAATAAATCTAGTTTGGTTCCCACTCTCTTCTTTAGTTACCCCACTTGGGCCGTATAACAGTTGTTCTCTAGGGCTATGTTTATCAATCAAATAACCTTGTTTAATACCACGGGCGCCATACCCTCTATCCCTGCATCGTGCACTAAGGTCTTTGGCTTATTAAACAAGGTTATTTGAGAGCTAAACATAGCCCTAGAGAACAACTGTTATACGGCCCAAGTGGGGTAACTAAAGAAGAGAGTGGGAACCAAACTAGATTTATTTCCACCTTTAATGGGCAATGGGGGCGTGTTAGAGATGCCCTAACAAGACATTGGTCAGTGCTGCAAACAGATTCAGTTCTGGCCACTGACTTACCGGGGGCCCCTCTGGTGACATCTAGGAGGGGTAGAAGTCTACGGGACCTCCTTGTGGATAGCCATTATGTGGCTAGGACACAGGGCGGCCTATATGGATATAGTACCCCCAGGGTGGGTTGTTTCACTTGTGGGGAGTGTTTGGCATGCGGATCTGGGAACATCATCAGAGGTAGGGAGTTTTTCTCGGTGGACAAAAAACAACGATTTCAAATTAAAAAACACATTTCATGTAGTAGTATGTATGTTGTTTAGTACGCTAAATGTCCCTGTGATTTAATTTATGTGGGACTTACCTCTAGACAATTACGGATCCGCATTCGTGAACACGTTCGTGACATCCTAAAAGCCCCATCGGTGACTGATCTTACCCTCCTCAGGACTCTCCCCAGACACTTTAAGGTCCATCACAACAGTGATCCAACAGGATTGAAGGTGGTGGGGATTGACCTGATTAAGGGTGGCATAAGAGGGGGCAATTTGAAACTGGCCCTATCTAGATTGGAAGCCAGGTGGATTTTTAGTTTGGGGACCCTCTCCCCCATGGGTCTAAATGGGCAACTAAGCTTTGCTCCTTTCCTTAATATATGAGGTATCCCTCTTTTTAGTTACGCTCCTGTCAATATAAGAATTTATGTCCTCGGTTGAGGATGTTATTATCCTTGTCCTGTATAATTTGCAGTACCTTCTAGTTTGCGAGTTACTATGCTTTTTTTTAATTGTATTTTAACTACATGTTGTTTGTTTCCTGTAGTAACATTACTATAAATGAAGATCTGCCAATTTCTTCTCCGGTTTGTACTCTCTGGATCGCCGCAGAATCAGGAATAAGGCATGAAGATGGACAACTTCCTGGGCCTTGGAACAAATTATGGCATACTTCTATGTATTGATTGACATATTCTATACTGTTCTGATGCATAGTGTTAATTTTGCCCCTGGCCTGCAATGCGGCTCTTTTTTCAATTGTTCCTGTTACAACAGAATATAATTGTACGGATCTTTTTGCATGGGAACATTTGTTATATGAATTTTGATGTTTCGCTATAGGAATTCTTTTGATTCCTTTTGTTACCCTAGTATCGATATAGGAATCTGCCTTCTCAGCTACACTGGAATGATTTAAATCCAAATACATGTTTATGACTGACAATCTATCCAAAAACTTGGATAGTGGGATTCCATGGTGATATATACCGATAGGGATCTAAATAGATAGAAGGGGATTTCTGTATTCCTATATATCGGATATAAGTATTTGATTTAAATGTTATTTGGAATGCCGTTATTGCACTTGTGCATATATGAATAAGACTTATCGCATCCTGTCTGCCTTTTGATCCGCCCCCCTTGTGACATACCTGCGCTCACGGTGCAGACGCGATCTCCGGGTGCATACACCCGGCGTCATCTTTTGCGGTACCACGCATGCGTTAATGACGTCATGGAGCCTGGCTCCGGCGCATGCGTGGAATACCGCTACTTGCCGCCGTGTGTGTGTGTATATAGTACCCGGGTCTCGCCGCAGGTGAGCGCAACTAATATGTCACAGGTGGGCGGATAGAAGCGGATCCATGGGGTATTTAAGGGAGAACTTGGTGGCTCATAGACAATGTGTGGCGGCCCTTGAGAAAGGCAGCCGAAATGCGCATCGGGCCTGTGATCCTGGATATCCCCCATTAGTCTGACTAATACTGTTATGTATTGATTCACCTGTCCGCTGGAAAGGGTGGTTCTTTAATCTATAGTAGCCACCGATAGCGGGCCACATTTATTTTGCTGCACCATTGTGTTCAGACCCCTGGGGGGATCATATTAATGCTTGCACTCTATGGGTATGGTCTTTGATTTAATGAATGTTGTGATACATTCTCAACTTACTATCCCAATATTTTTAGGTGCAGGCTGTACTATTATTTATATCTGGATCTCCACATAGTGAGGTTACTTCTTTTAGCCTGTTATTGTTAGTATGTTTACACAATTTGTGTTGGTGATTTTTTGATACTATTTTCAATAAAGCAAGCATAAACTCCATTGTGTGGTATCACATCCTTTTATTATGATGAGGAGTATGATTACATTTGGTAAGAGATTGGGGGATTATTAAATTAGAACACTGTGTTGTAACATGGTTTATCTTAATTCCCCCCTTTTCATGAAAACTGTTGTAATGGTTAATTAGTGCATGTCCATGTAGCTAGCTAGTTGTCAGGTCCCATTGTCCACTGTCCGTTAGTTGTACCTGTGTCCACCTACCCGTACTTGCCACCTTGTCCTGGCCGTGGCCTCCATACCTGCTGCATCTGCCGTCCTGTCTGCCTCAGCCATCTCGGCTGCACCTGTCAACACCTGAGACTTTGCCTGTCCATTCCTGAGTCCATTCCTGTCTTGGTGGTCAGTTGCCACAGTCCCAAACACTGCACTGAGAGAGGGACCTGGCCTCTATCTGGTAGGAGCTTACTCCAACCCTTCCCATGACAGGGTAAGCCCAGATCCCCCTGTGGTCCAGTGAGTCCACTCCCGCTCCCCGCCTCATCACCATCGACTATCGGCACGTGTAAAAGGCATCCAGTACAATCCCATGAAAAGGGAAGAACTGTATGGCATGAGGTGTGGGTTCATTTACTTTTTTACCTATTTAAATATCTCAGAGATTGGCTTATGGAATAAAGAAGTTAAGCTTCTGATTTCCATATTATTTTACTATTTTGTGAAGTTCAATGATAATACAGTACCACAAAGAAAAAAAAGAAAAATCAACTGAGATTGTCACATATGTATAGAGCGTTTATTAATTAAAAAATGATGAAAGGTATCATGGCTCCACTTGAATCGGTTTTCTTTGGTGGTTGGTGGGTTTCCCTCTTGGTTAGATTACAGACTTTGTGTTGGTTTATCTGCTGAAGGATCGCTTGTCTTTCTTTTTTATGCTGTCGCTTCCTGTTTTACTTCTATTCAGGTGTGTGTACTTTCTTGTTTGGTTTTCACAATCACAGTTTGGTAGTGGCTATTTATACTTACCCCTCCTATGCCTCAGTGCTGGCTATATTTTTGAATGGATAGTTTTCTGGAATCCCAGCTCCTCGGTTAGAGTTTTCTTACTGAGACATTGCTATTGCTTTTCCCTGGTGTTTCTTTGTATGAATCCCTTCCCAATAATCTAATATTTTGTTTCATTTAGATTGAGGAGGGTTTCCACATATAGTTATTCTTTTAGATTTATTGTATTCCATCATTCCTGTATGACTGTGTTTGAACGTTCTTAGCCCTGTGTTTCACCCTCTGTCTGTGTGCGCTTCATTTATGTTTATTGTTGATTTTGTGTTACATTTGGTTTATAGCTTAGGGTGCAGTTAAGGACACTCAGGGTCAGCTGTCAACGAGTGGGGGGGCGCCATTACGTGATCTTAGGGTGCCAACCTCTGCTGTCAAGCGGAGACAAAGGGTCAGGTATAGGGCAAATACTAGCCTGTTTTGGGACCTATGGATTTCTGGTTTTACATATCCCCTGGTTTGTACATCACTGTGAGAGTGTTAGGGTTCAGTCGTTACAACAGATACAGTGAGGAAAATAAGTATTTGGTACACTGCCGATTTTGCAAATTTTCCCACTTCCAAAGAATTGAGAGGTCTGTCATTTTTTTATTGTAGGTAGACTTCTACTGTGACAGACAAAATCCTCCCAAAAATCCAAAAAAATCACATTGTATGATTTTTTAAATAATTAATTTGCATTTTATTACATAAAATAAGTATTTTATACAATATAAAAACAAAACATAATATTTTGTACGCAAACCTTTGTTTGCAAATACAGAAGTCAGATGTTTCCCATAGTTTTTTTTACCAAGTAAGCACACTCTGCAGCAGGAATTTTGTCCCACTCTCCAGATCTTTCAGGTTTTGGGGCTGTCTCTGGGCAACATTGAGTTTCAGCTCCCTCCAAAGATTTTTCTATTGTGTTCAGGTCTGAAGACTGGCTAGGCCACTCTAGGACCTTGAAATGCTTCTTATGGAGCCACTCCTTAGTTGCCCTAGCTGTATATTTCGGGTCATTGTCATGCTGGAAGATCCAGTCATGACCCATCTTCAATGCTCTTACTGAGTGAAGAGGGTGGTTAGCCAAACGTTTGCAATACATGACCCCATCCATCCTTCCTTCAATACAGTGCACTCATCATGTCCCCTTTGCAGAAAAGCACCCCCAAAGTATGATGTTTTCACCCCCATGTTTCACGGTTGGGACAGTGTTCTTGAGTTTGTACTCATCCTTCTTCCTCCAAATACGGCAAGTGGAGTTGATACCAAAAAGTTCTATTTTGGTCTCATCTGATCACATGCCTCCTCTGGATCATCCAGATGGTCACTGGTAAACTCAAACGGGCCTGGAAATATGCTGGCGTCAGCAGGGGTTTCATGCATGCCATGCAGGATTTTAATCCATGACGGCGTAGTGTGTTACTAACTGTAATCTTTGAGACTGTGGTCCCAGATCTCTTCAGGTAATTGATCAGGTCCTTCCATGTAGCTCTGTGCTAATTTCTAACCTCTTTAAGGATAATTCTTACCCACAGAAAGCGAGATTTTGTAGATTGACAGTCATCTTGTGTTTCTTCTATTTTCTAATAATTGTGCCAACAGTTGTTGTCCTGTAGCCCATCCCAGCTTTTGAAGGTCTACAATTTTGTCCCTGGTGTCCTTAGACATCTCTTTAGTCTTGGTGAACAGATTCGAGTGTGATTGATTATGTGGACAGTTGTGTTTTATACAAGTAATGTGTTCAAATAGGTGCAATTCTTGCTGGTTGGTAGGTGTTCAAATTCTTTTTAAATGTAAATTAATTATTTAAAACTCATACAATGTGAGTTTCCTAAATTTTTTTTTTTCTTTCTATCACAGTTGAAGTGTACCTACGATAAAAATTACAGACCACTCCATTCTTTGTAGGTGGGAAAACTTGCAAAAATCTGCAGTGTATCAAATACTTATTTTTCCCACGGTTAGGTAAATCTACAACTAATTAAAATACAGTCACACAGGGTCGACATCCGAGCATTACAACCATGACTGGTGTATGAGTCAAGGTGAAGAGGGGGGCCCGGTGTAATTACTTAGCTTTATTAAGCCTCAGGCCCTGGCCATTCCCCCCTTCTCACCTCAAGTGTTGCTTCAGCCAATACACACACGGCTAAATTGCATGTGAAGCCCTTCTAGGGCATCACATTCAAATTAGCCATGTGGCCGGAAGCAAGGTGAGTGGAGCAGAGCAGCGTGCAGCAGTGTGTGACCTTTTTACACTGCTGCGGGCAACCCAGAGGTGGCGAGGATGCGGCATCCTGCGGGGAAGGTAGGCGCTCCGTGAGCTGAAGATCGCTGGTGCTGGGGGGAGCTGCCATCCCCATTCCCTGCCGTGCTTCAGCTGGAAACGCATCAGGGGGCGCACATCCAGCTGAAATGCATCGCGGCTCAGAGAGGGCACCACTCAATGTGGGAGCCAGTGAGGGTGAGTAAAATGTTTTGTTTTTTCTCTTATATACAAGGAGAGGCCCAGGAAGGGCACATATATAAGAAAGAGGACATATATACCAGGAAGGGGACAAAAACCAGAATAGGGACAATCTACCAGAATGTGCCCAGGGGCATATATATACATCAGGAGGGGCCCTGGAAGGGGACATATATACAAGAAGGCGGACATATATACCAGGAAGGGGCCAAAAACGAGGATGGGGACATTATATCAGAATGTGCCCAGAAGGGGGATATATATACACTAGGAGGGGGCCTGCAAGGGGACAAATATACAAGAAAGAGGACATATATATCAGGAAAAGGACAAAAATCAGGAAGAGGACACATATACCAGAATGTGTCCAGCAGGGGGAAATACATACCAGGAGAGACCCGGGATGGGATATACCGTATTTTTCGGACTATAAGACGCACCTGACCATAAGACGCACCCTGGTTTTAGAGGAGGAAAATAGGAAAATAAAATTTTAACCAAAAAATATGGTCATGACACACTGTTACGGGGCGAGGATCTGCTGCTGACACTGTTATGGGGGTAATGTCCAAAAATTCTCTACTAAGGTACCCTATTCTGGTAAGGATCCTCCTGCCTTGTATATGATCCTGCTCATATACCCCCATCCTGCTCATAATATACCCCCCATCCATCCTGCTCATAATATACCCCCATCCATCCTGCTCATAATACACCCCCCATCCATCCTGCTCATGATATACCCCGTCCATCCTGCTCATGATATACCCCCATCCATCCTGCTCATGCTATACCCCCATCCATCCTGCTCATGATATACCCCCATTCATCCTGCTCATGATATACACCCATCCATCCTGCTCATGATATACCCCCATCCATCCCACTCATGAAATACCCCCATCCTGGTATATGGCCTGTATCCTGTGGCACAGAAAAAAAAAATAAACGTTTATACTTACCTTTCCTCACTCCCTGAAGCACCGATCTTTGTCTCAGCTGCAGCGCCGCTGTGTGGAGCCGTCACTGTGTGTGGAGCCGTCACCGTTGTCTGCAGCATCGTGAATCGATGTCTTCCTGTCTGAGCCCGGTCAGCTGATCTGGTGGACACTAGCAGCGCGCACAGCAATGACATGATCGCTGTGCGCGCCGCTAGTGTCCAGATCAGCTGACCGGCACAGACAGGAAGACATCGCGCGATGCTGCAGGGGGACGGCTCCACACACGGTGACGGGTGAGTACACTGATTCACTGCTCCCCGCGCTGATAATGATGCACGGGGGGCAGTGAATATAGCCGCACATGATCACTCCAGGCTGTAGTTGCCAGGGGTGATCACGGCCGGCTGTTAATTATGCGCGCACCCCCCCGCCCACCTGTCAGCGCCGGTTTCGCTGAGAGATGATGGGCGTGCATATGTAATGAGCGGGCCCACGTGGTCATGGCAGGCACTGCTGCAGCCTGCTCGTGCCCCTGATTGCCCGCTCCACCGCAGCACCCTCATTCCCGGCCGCAGCCCTATAGTAAGACCATAAGACGCACCCCCACTTTCCCCCAACATTTGGGGGGAAAAAAGTGCGTCTTATGGTCCGAAAAGTAGTATATACCAGGAGGAGGACACATATGTTAGGTGGTGGACAATAATCCAGGACGGTGACATACATACCAGGAAGGGTCCAGGATGGAGGCATACATATCAGGAAGGGCCCAGGATGGTGACATATATGCCAGGATGGGAACATATATACCAGGAAGGAAAATATATACCAGGATGAGGACATATATACCAGGAGGATATTATACAAAGAGGCAATGTTGTGTGTGTGTGTGTGGGGGGGGGGAGGATAGTATACATAGGGGCAGTGTTCATGTGAGGATATATATACACTGTGTGCAGAATTATTAGGCAAATGAGTATTTTGATCACATGATAATTTTTATACTTGTCCTACTCCAAGCTGTATAAGCTTGAGAGCCAACTACCAATTAAGTAAATCAGGTGATGTGCATCGCTGTAATGAGGAGGGGTGTGGTGTAATGACATCAACACCCTATATATGGTGTGCTTAATTATTAGGCAACTTCCTTTCCTTTGGCAAAATGGGTCAAGAGAGATTTGACTGGCTCTGAAAAGTCCAAAATTGTGAGATGTCTTGCAGAGGGATGCAGCAGTCTTGAAATTGCCAAACTTTTGAAGCGTGATCACCGAACAATCAAGAGTTTCATGGCAAATAGCCAACACGGTCGCAAGAAGCGTGTTGGGCAAAAAAGGTGCAAAATAACTGCCCATGAATTGAGGAAAATCAAGCGTGAAGCTGCCAAGATGCCATTTGCCAATAGTTTGGCCATATTTCAGAGCTGCAACGTTACTGGAGTATCAAAAAGCACAAGGTGTGCCATACTCAGGGACATGGCCAAGGTAAGGAAGGCTGAAAAACTACCACCTTTGAATAAGAAACATAAGATAAAATGTCAAGACTGGGCCAAGAAATATCTTAAGACTGATTTTTCAAAGGTTTTATGGACTGATGAAATGAGAGTGACTCTTGATGAGCCAGATGGATGGGCCAGAGGCTGGATCAGTAAAGGGCAGAGAGCTCCACTCCGACTCAGACGCCAGCAAGGTGGAGGTGGGGTACTGGTATGGGCTGGTATCATCAAAGATGAACTTGTGGGACCTTTTCCAGTTGAGGATGTAGTGAAGCTCAACTCACAGACTTACTGCCAGTTTCTGGAAGACAACTTTTTCAAGCAATGGTACAGGAAGAATTTAGTATCATTCAAGAAAAACATGATTTTTATGCCGAACAATGCTCCATCACATGCATCCAACTACTCCACAGCGTGGCTGGCCAGTAAAGGTCGAAAGATGAAAAAATAATGACATGGCCCCCTTGTTCACCTGATCTGAACCCCATAGAGAACCTGTGGTCCCTCATAAAATGTGAGATCTACAGGGAGGGAAAAACACATCACATCAATAAACATATCAAGCAACTGACAGAATCTATGGATGGTAGGCTGTTGAGTGTCATCATAAAGAAAGGCGGCTATATTGGTGACTAATTTTTTGGGGTTTTGTTTTTGCATGTCAGAACTGTTTATTTCTAAATTTTGTGCAGTTATATTGGTTTACCTGGTGAAAATAAACAAGTGAGATGAGAATATATTTGGTTTTTATTAAGTTGCCTAATAATTCTGCACAGTAATAGTTACCTGCAAAAACAGATATCCTCCTAAGATAGCCAAATCTAAAAAAAAAACCACTCCAACTTCCAAAAATTTTAAGCTTTGATATTTATGAGTCTTTTGGGTTGATTGAGAACATAGTTGTTGATCAATAATAAAAAAAATCCTCTAAAATACAACTTGCCAAATAATTCTGCACACAGTGTAGAGACACAAAAGGAAAACACTCCAAGCTCCTCCAATGCAGCTAAACACCACAGCTGCAATTGCCATGAAACCCTAGCTTCTTCCAGAGACTGGCTCCTTCCAAAGTAGTCAGCATAAAAATGAAGATTCTATAACTGGCATCAGGTGGTAAGAAACTTGACATTTTATAGCGAAAGAGCTGCACCTGAGATTAAGGCTACAAAGGATAGCCAGATAGGAAAGAGTCCTTAAACCCTACAGCACCAAAGGATAGTAGATGCACTCAAACACAAGCTGCAGACCTGCGCAAAATATGGTATTGTGACCTTCTGGTCCAGACTCGCCAGAGTTCTGTCCAGAGTGGGATACACAGATTTAAGTACCCCCGCTTCTACAAGGGGCTTCTGGACCCTCAGAACCAGGTTTGTCTGGATGAGATGCATGGAATGAATGCACCAATCTACTCATTTCCTGATGCCGGTACCCATATACTTTTCTCTGGGCCATAATTTATTTATTTAGTTGTCAAACTTGTATGCCGACCCTCTCCAAAGACTCAGAGTGGCTCACAACATTCATTTATATAGCGTTCTTAATTCCACAGTGCTTTACACAATAATCTCTCTATTTTGGAGCAAACTGCTAACAAAATGAAAATCAACGATTTTTGCCATCTGAAATCTAATATTGCAATATCGCCAACAATAATTGGAGGCACAGGAAATGATGTCGGCTCCAGCGACATAACAAATTTCTTGAGCAAGGACCTTGAGCAAAGCACAGTACTGAGGTTGGAAGCCATAGGCAACAAAAACATGTGACTTGCTGGTGGATTCATTGCGACGGCAATGCAACACAAATGCAGCCAAAGGTAAGTAAGATGACCAAGTCTCCTGGTTATCATAGACAAAACACCTTAGGCAAGTCTCCAAACTTTGATTTAAGTGTTCAGTCTGTCTGTTGGATTGGGGATGGAATGCTGAGGAAACAGGCAGATATACCCCAAGATGAGAAGAAAATGACCTCCAAACAAATTGGGTCCTCTGATCTGACAAACCATTGGAGGGAACCCCATGAAGCTTTATGATCTTAGAAACAAACACATGGACTAAAGTTTTTGCATTAGGAAGAGCAGGTAAAGTAATGAAGTTTGCCATTTTGATGAACTTACAACACTACTAAGATCACCATTTTTCCAGCAGATGAAGGAAGGTCAATAATAAAGTCCATAGATAAATGAGTCGATGGTCTGTTAGGTATGGTCAAAGATAGGAGAGATTCGGACAAAAAATTTGCGGGGTTTTAGAACATGCGTAGACATTACAGGTCGACACAAACTCCCCTGCATCCTTATGCAACGTTGGCAACCAAAACCAAAGAGAAAGTAAGTCAAAGGTCGCTTTACTACTTGGGTATCCTGTAAGGATCAAGTTATGATGCCCCTTTAAAATTTTTAGGCATAACTGAAAGCGTCCAAATAATTTCACTGAGAAGCAAGAAGCAGGAGTGTTCCACTTAGCCTTCAGCACCTCACCCTTGAGTTCAGAGCATACTGCAGAGACGACCACTCCCTCCTGTAAAGAAGAGGCAGAGGCAGAGTCATCCGAGCGTCTTCACCCAGGAAATCTCAGGGACAAATCATTAGCTTTGACATTTTTGACCCTGGAACAATAGGTAACCACAAAGTTAAATCTGACAAAAAATAAAGACCACTTGTCTAGGATTAAGTTTTTTATGATCGGTAATCACAGTGACAAGATGAATTGTCCCCCTCTAAAAAATGATGCTATTCCTTAAATGCCAGTTTAATAGCCAACAGTTCCCTATAGCCAATATCATAGTTCCTTTCGGATGGCGATAACGTCTTTGAGAAAAAGGCACATGGATGCCACTTACTCTGAGACTGCCCCTAAGATAACACTGCCCCAACCTCCACCTTAGACGCGTCAACCTCAACAGTAAATGGTTGCAGGACATTGGGTTGGACGAGCACAAGTGCCATAGCAAAGCATCTCTTCAAAGAGAATGTCTGGCGGTGAGGTCGGACCATCCTCGAAAAGTCTGTACCTTTCTGTCAAATCTGTGAGTGGTTTGACAATCAATGAGAAGTTCCAAATTAACTCCCTATAATAATTAGCAAATCCCAGAAGGCATTGTAGTGCTTTCAGATTTTTAGGAAGATCGCACTCCAGAACCGCGTAGACTTTATCTGGATATATCCGGAAACCAGCAGATGACACCAGGAGGATCCAAAATTGCACTTCCTGCACGACAAATACATACTTTTCTAGTTTGGAATATAGATATTATGTGATAAGAAACTGTAACACCTGCCTGACATTTACCTGACGTGTTTTGAGGTCAGACAGGTAAATCAAAATGTTATTTAGATATACCACGACAAACTTTCCTACCGGGTGACGGAAAATGTTATTGACAAAGTGTTGAAAAACAGCAGGGGCATTTGTCAAACCAAGAGGCATGACTACGTTTTCATAATGCTCTTGAGGCTTGTTAAAGGCCATTTTCCACTCATCCCCTTCTATGATTCTAATCAGATTTTCAGCGTAAAAAAACTGGGGAAAACGGGTTTTATGCCGCGCTAAGAGACCACAAGCATAAATATAATAATTTGTTCTTTTATTTAGGTCATTCCAACGCGTTTCGGAGACTCATCTGCCTCCTTCCTCAGGGAAAAGAGGATTCTTTTCCCTGAGGAAGGAGGCAGATGAGTCTCCGAAACGCGTTGGAATGACCTCAGCCGGTGTAGCTGAGACACAATCAAGTTTGTTATAGATGAAGCCTAGTGGCGCAAAAAAACAGAGGGTCTGAGAAGAGAACAGGCACGGATTGAGAGTCTCCCTAGAGGAGAGAAATCACAATTCTCACCAGTTGTTCCTCACTCCCAAGAGAGAGTAGGCAGAGCGTAAACTAAATCTTGCAGGCTTCCCAAAATATAAAAAAAACTTATCTCACTCTCCTGAAAATTAAATCAGGAGTGCCACATTGAGTATGTGAATAGCACAGCTGGCTGCAATACTCATGGCCCGCTGTTGTAGTTGCAAAACCCTGGAACTACGTGTTCCAACCCTGTGTGTTGCAGCACTCGCCGGGAGTTCCCTTATACCTAGCGGAACACCGGTAGTTACTGTATGACATTATAACCAGCCCACTTTTTTTCCCCAGGCCTTAAATGGATCGTCTAAAGGCCAGAACTACGGACAGATTCTGAACCAGTTCTGCAAGGGCCTTTCCAGGATCCATTTAAGGTCTGGGAAAAAAAAGTGGGCCGGTTATAGTGTCATACAGTGACTACCGGTGTTCCGCCAGGTATAAGGGAAATCCCATCGAGTGTTGTAGCACACACGGTACACCAGGAACACAATACAAAGGTGGGCCCTGGCGCAAAGGGAGAGGGGAGAGGGGTCGCTTCCTGCAACTCACCTGAGGCAGTTCTTCCCCTGTCAGATGCCTAGGCCCTTGCTGGCCCTGAACTCACCCTAACTAGTGTGAAGGCCAGTGAGATGCTAGTCTTGCCATTACAATAAAAGAACATGAGGAAGGTAAAACAAATGGGAAAGGCACAAATAACACTCCACAGAAGGAAACTTCTCAACAGTAATAGAAATGACACCTCAGCTTCTTCAGAGCTAGGCTCCTTCAAAGTAGATAGTATAGAATGAACTATAGCTGACATAGGGGACAGTGAGGAGTGAATTTATATTGCGAAGGAAGTGTGTGGCTACAGCTGAGATTAATACCTACAAATCAATCTCAGCAGGATTGTATTGTTTTCCTGGTGTTCTCTTTGTGTTGTGTCGCTTGCCAGGACTCCTCTTGTTCCTGGCGTGAATTCCATAGCTTTTAATTGTCAGAATTGAGAAGTGTTGTGGGAAGCGCCGGACTACATCAGACCTGTGTGAGAACTTTGCTTTGTAATAAATTGGTGAGCGGGGAACAGTCTTGTTTTCATTTCTCTTTTTTATGTTTTTCAGGTTTCCATTTGTGACTGCGTTGGATTCCATGGACTATGTCAGATTCTCTGGACTATGTCATCTGCATGTTTTTAATTAAAAAAATTGTTGAACCAGCGAAAAACTACATTGCCTTTAGCCGACCAGGTACAGTGCCTGTCACTGTCAGGGTACATCGCTCAACACTGTCCGGGTAAATAACCTGCTATTCTACGGGTACATTGCCTGTTGTTGTCTGGGTACAGTAAGAGCCACCATCAGGGCATTACAACCATAACTGGTGTAGGGTGCCTGGTGAACGGGGGGGGCCCAACTGAGCCTGAGGTAATTACTTCGCTTTATGAACCTCCGGGCCGGCAGGGCCCCCGTCTTCACTGGGCCCCAGTCACAGCAGAGGGGCCCGGCAGTGTCGCTTCAGCTACTACAAATGGATAATTTGCATGCGAAGGGGCGGGACATGCAAATTAGTCTTGTACTGGACTGGAGACGGGGTCCGCGGTGTAGAGCGGAGGGGCCCGCTGACCATAGCCCCTGCCATTCTTCAGCTGGATGCACATCAGAGGGCGCAGACATGCTGCCAGCCCAGGCCCCTCCTATTTCATTCTTCTACACATCAGGCCCCAGGAGCGGGGACAAGAGTCGCATTTAGAGGAGGCAGGCAGGCACCTGATGCAGGGGTCTGTGGTGTCTCCCTAGCCTGGGAGTCGGACGTTCTCTGAGCTGCTGTCAAGCTGACCGCGGCTCACAGAATCTGCAGCGCTGGCTCTCAGGGATCAGTACTAGCATCTATTAGACTTCAGCACAAGCCCTGACCCGTTGACTTCAGCAGTGTGATCCAGTCAGCTGATTACGCTGCTGACGTCACTCGGCGCTGCAAAGGTGCGAACAGAGCCGGTGGAAAGTGCTCCAATGGAGCTGGAGACACCGAAGATTGATTGTAATTAGGGGACTGAGGAGGGGGTGTGTATGTGGAGCAAACGGGGGCCATTTGAGAACCCAGAATGGGGAACAAGGGGGTGATATGTGCACACACAGTATGGTAACAAAATGGAGGGGGAGTATAGGGAGCCATGGGTTAAATTTAAAGACACAGTATTGTGAGCCTGATGGGTGCCAATACAGTATAAAAAGTGAGGGGGGGGAGCGGACATCGTATGGTAACAGAGGAGGATGGGTGCGGACATAGTATGGGAAGAAAGTGAGGGGTAATGGGTGCAGACACAGTATGAAATGTGAGGGGACAATGGGTGCGGCCATAGTATGAAAAGTGAGGAAGATGGGTGTGGACACAGTATGAAAAGTGAGGGGAAGATGGGTGTGCACACAGTATGAAAAGTGAGGGGGGATGGGTGTGGACACAGTATGAAAAGTGAGGGGGGATGGGTGCGGACACAGTATGAAAAGTGAGGAGGAATGGGTGCAGACACAGTATGAGGAAGGAGGATGTGTGCGGACATAGCATTGGAAGAGAAGGGGATGGGTGCAAATTATGCAGAGGGGGATGGGTGCATAGTATGGGAAGTGAGGGGGGATGGGTTCAGACACATTATGGGGAGTGAGTATGAGGAGGGGGATGGGTGCAGACATAGCATTGGGAGAGATGGAATAGTGTTGTGAATGTCGTCTGTGTGGGTACTGTTTTGTAGCTCCCTCTGGTATCCAGGAATGGTAATGGAGCTGAGTCTGAGTCTGTGACAGGTGTCGGCGTTAATTGGGAATTAAGGAAGTCCTATTGCAGATAAGCCTGGTGTATATAGGAGAGCACTTTGTGCCTTGCTGGCATCGGTGATAGTTGAATTTTCCTCAGTCTCTGAACCTGGCTTGGAGTTCTGTCCTTCCCTGTTTTCCTGTGCAAGACCTCTGCAGATAAGTTTGCAAGCTTTAGCTTTGCTTCTTATTTTACACCTTAGGGTGTTTATTTTCTTTCTGTTTTGTCTGGAATCTGTTTTCTTACAGGTGAAGATTTGCTTTTCTAGTTTGGTGAGCATGGGGGTTCCCCCTTTGCTAGCTCTTCTGCAAGAAAAGAGAGATTCTCCCTGTCAAACTTGATTATTTGCACTTTTGTATTTTTTGTGTTCTTTTTGGTATTTTGTTTCTCCCATTATTTACAAGAGTACCTGATATAGTGGGGGTGAGGTCGTTTGACCTCCAGGGCCATTTTTACTATCAGGAGATTGGTATTTTCTGCAGGGTTTTTGTACTGACCACAATCAGTTTCCTTTTCTTTCCTTTGTATCTAGGTAGACAGGCCTCACCTTTGCTAAATCTACTTTTCCTATCTGTGTATCGTGTGTTCCTACATCACCGTAATCTCTATTGTTGGGAATACATTTTGACTAGGTTCCAGTTTGGGGCTCCCTCTTGTGGCTAGTGTTGGTAGTGAAGTTTGCTTGCTGAATTGAAACCAGACAGCTGGGGATGATTGCCAATCAGGTTCTTCTGACTGGGCCTATATAACTGAGTAGTGTTCTTTTGCTCCTGGCCAGTGCTCAATGTCGTCTCCTGGGTGCTATGGACATTTTGAAGCTAGCCCTTCCTTCTGTGTCTACCAGAACTCCTTTCAGATAAGTTTGGTCTTTGTAACTCTGCTGGTGGTTTCCACCTTCTGTTTGTTTTCTGTTTAGGTACTAAGGCTTATTCCTATTTTGCCTGTGTGGAGTTCTGGGTGGAGTTGGATCATTCCCTGCTGGGAATGTCTGTGTACCTTGCTCCATATTCTGCTATGTATTTTGTTTTGTCATGCTTGGTACTAATTTCAGTCCCTCCATTATATTAGTGTTTTGTTTGGATCCCAGTAACACCAGAATACTGATATAGTGGCGGAGAGTCCGTGTGGGCTCAGTATTTTTCCATATCAGGCCTGTTTGTTCTTTTTCTAGGATATTGCCCAGCTGCAGACAGTGCTCTTCTCTATCCTTTCCTATTTAGTTTGGGCCCCATCTTTGCTGAATCTGTTTTCTACCTGAGCATTGTGTTTTCCTACATCACCGTAATCTTTATATGTGGGGGGCTATCTATATCTTTGGGGACTGCTCCGAGGCAGATTAGCCTTTACTGTATATCTCTCTGTAGTAATTATTAGTTCTCCAGCTGTGTCGAGGCGACCAGGTCATTGTAGGTACGTCCCACGGCTACTTCTAGTTGTGTGCTAGTGGTAGGTCTGCAATTCGCTGAGATTCCAACCACTCTGGTACATTCTTAGTTTCCTAGTTTGTCTTTATTTTATCCTCCTCGGTCACTGAATCATAACACTCTATATGTCGGGGGCTGGCTATACCTTTGGGGACTTCTCTGAGGCAAGGTAGATTTCCTCATTTCTAATCTGTGAGGTGTAGCTAGTTTCTCTGGCTGTGACGTGATGTCTAGGTGTTTAGGAATGCTCCATGGCTACTTCTAGTGTGGCCTGATAGTTAGGGGATTGCGGTCAGCTCAGGTTCCAACTAGAGATGAGCGAGTAGTAAAATATTTCCGGCGGCACCCCCGGCGGTCTGGAGAAAGCTCAAAAATGTCAAAAATGCATAACAGTGCTCAAATGACATGGGAGCAGCATGGGGAAGACCCCTGTAAGCATTTCTGACTTCCAGGTCACTGCTGTGAGCAATGTTATCTTTGTAGTAGGGGGAGGAAGAATCCTGTGTGCCTCCTCCCCCGTGTGACATGCACTTTCGCTCTGTAGCGTATGTGCGGCAGTTTCTCTCTGCCTGTACATCCAAAAGTGAACAGTAGGGAAAAAAAATATCATATTCACCTGTCTGCAGACTCCCAGACACGTCCAATTGCTCCAGGACCGCTCCAGGACATGCGGCAAACCGATCAGATGACCTTGGATCACCATTGGACATCGCGGGACCCTCGACCCACGACTACGGCGAGGGGGGGTTCTTTAGTTCAATAAAGATGGTGTCACTAATTGTGTTGTGTTTCATTTCTAATAAAAATATTTTTCTGTGTTGTGTTTTTTTTATCTTTACCAGAAATTCATGGTGGCCATGCCTAATATTGGAGTGAAACCATGAATTTCGGTCTTAGGGCCAACTGATAATACACAGCTGGCCCTAACCCCATTATTACCCAGCAAGCCACCCGGCACCAGGGCTACTGGTGAGTTGGATACAGCGCCAGAAGATGGCGCTTCTATGAACGCACCATTTTCGGGGCGGCTGCGGACTGCAATTCGCAGAAGGGGGGCCCAGAAAGGTTGGGCCAACCTGCGCTGCGGATTCCAATCCCAGCTGCCTTGTTGTACCTGGCTGGACACAAAAATTGGGCGAAGCTCACATTGTTTTTTTTTTAATTATTTCATGAAATTCATGAAATAATTAAAAACAAAAAGGGCTTCCCTATATTTTTGGTTCCCAGCTGGGTACCAATAGGCAGCTGGGGGTTGGGGGCATCCCATACCTGCCTGCTGTACCTGGCTGGCATACAAAAATATGGCAAAGCCCATGTCGATTATTTTTATTTTTTTTTAAATCATTAAAAAATAAAAGAAAAAAACCCAAACACATAACGCTAACCCAAGGGTTAGGGGTAAAAAAAAAATGTGTGGGTTACCGCTGCATTTTCTATTGCTAGCTAAGGGTAACCCAAGCAGCTACTGGCTGTTAACCCCCACTGCTTGGTGTTATCTTCTCTGGCAATGGAAAATCGAGGGAAGCCCCTTTTTTAACTTTTTTCCAAAAAACTAAAAAAAGAATAACGTGGGCTTTGCCATATTTTTGTATGCTAGCCAGGTACAGGAGGAAGGAATGGGCTGCCCCCAACCCCCAGCTGCCTATTTGTACCCAGCTGGGAACCAAAAATATAGGGAAGCCCTTATTTTAATTATTTCATGAATTTCATGAAATAATTTAAAAAAAGTGACTTGGGCTTTGCCCAATTTTGGTATCCAGCCAGGTACAACTAGGCAGCTGGGAATTGGAATCCGCAAGGCAGGATGATCCGAGCTTTCTGGCCCCCCCCCCCGCTGCGAATTGCAGTCTGCAGCCACCCCATTAAATAGCGCTTTCATAGAAGCGCCATCTACTGGCTCTGTATCCAACTTTTAAAGCGACCCTGGTGCCGGGTGGCACACTGGGTAATAAGGGGTTAATACCAGCTTTGTTTTACCAGCAGGTATTAAGCCTGAGATTCTTAATTTCAGGCCAAGTTTGACCCGGCCATTAAGAATCTCCAATAAAGGGTTAAAAAAAGACACCACACAGAGGAAAAATACTTTATTATAAATAAATACACAGACACACTTAGGGATTCCATCTTTATTACTCCCTCTCACCCCTCCACGATCCTGGTCTTCTGTTTTCTTCTACCCATGCAGCTCTGCTATATCACACAGCACAGGGACGAAGAATGCTGCTCTTCCCCGTGCTGTGTAATCGAGCAGAGGCTGTGGCGGGTTGGTAGGTGGGGACGTCACCACTGCCACCATTGCCATAGTAACCTACTGAGCGTGGTACTACAGCAACGGTGATCTCCGATCAGCTGATTTCCGGCGCCGCTATTCAGCGGCGACGGTAAACAGGGAGTTAACTCCTGCAGCTCCTGCAGGAACCATTTCATAGCGGCCCCGGTAATCAGGTGATTGGAGATCACCGATGCTATAGTAGGTAAGTTACTATGGTAACGGTGGCAGCGGTGACGTTACGTCTCCTAGTACCTACACTATCTACACACTAAATCTGTCTCTAGCTCAGCAGCACCTCCCCCTACACTAGCTGATTGTGGATCATACTGCGGAGCACAGCGCTGTCAGCTGTCATATAGAGCTGATGACGCTATGCGGCCAGCCAATCACTGTAATGCCACAGCCATGTTGGTTGTGGCATTACAGTGTGTGACAGCCAATCCCTGCATGTGGTCTGACTCTGTAAATACTGCCCAAATATAGGGAGGAGGAGCCGAGGATCTGCCCGAGCATCTCGCCGGTACTCTAAGCTCGCCAAGTATACCAAGCACTGAGATGCTCGGGCGAGCACCGAGTAGCGGCAAGCATGCTTGCTCATCCCTAGTTCCAACTACTCTTGTTTTTCTTGGTGTTTTTCTACTACTGGGATTTTTTTTTGTAATCTTCCACAGTTACCGGGTCATAACAGTATCACCGGCCAGCAAAAAAAAAGGTACTCAAAAGAAGGGAAAATATTTTTTTTTATATCTATATATTTCTCCTCTTATTCTTTGAGTCCGTGGAACATCTTCTGTTGACATGGATACTAAACAGTTGGCTGAGTGTGTTGAGCATCTCTCCTCTTTTTTCAGGCAATATCAGCTTATCCTAAACAGACTCCTGTTTTAGAACCTAAAATTGCTGTTCCTGAATTGTTCTCGAGGGATAGGTCTAAATTCCTGAACTTTAAAATGAATTGTGAATAGTTTTTTGCCTTAAAACCTAAGTCCTCAGGGAGCGCCGTGCAGCAGGTTAAGATTGTCATCACTTTGGTGCATGGTGATCCTCAGGACTGGGCCTTTTTATTAGCTCCTGATGATCCGATTCTTACTACTGTGGATTCATTTTCTCAGGCCCTAGGATTGTTGTAAGATGAACCCAATGTTATTGATCAAGCAGAGAAGGCCTTGTTGGCTTTGATCCAAGGTCAGGATTCCGCTGAAAATTTTTGTCAAAAATTCAGAAAGTAGGAGATCCTTACCAAATGGAATGATGATGCTCTTGTGGCACTTTTTCGTAAGGGTCTCGCGGATTCAGTGAAGCATGTTATGGTGGGATTTCCTATTCTACTCTATGACTTTAGCCATTCAAATTGATATGTGTTTACGCGAGCGCAAAACGATGCGTGCTGATGTATTGCTTGTGGAACAGTCTTCAGAGCCTATGCAGTATGACAGGGTCCTCTCTATTATTGAGCGGGTTTTAGACGGAAAAATAAGTTGTGTTTCTATTGTGGTGACGCGTCTCACACTATTTCTGTTTACCCTAAATGGGAAAAAGGATTTGCTCGTTCTTTTGCTGTGGGGACTGTGCAACCTAAATTTCTTTTGTCCATCTCTATGATTTGCTCTTTATCCTCGTTTTCGGCTATGGCCTTTCTTGATTCAGGAGCCGCCCTGTACTTGATGGATTTTGGGTTTGCTAAGAATTGTGGTTTTCCTATGGTACCTTTACAAACTCCTATTCCTTTAAGGGGCATTGATGCTACTCCCCTAGCTGTAAATAAACCCCAGTTTTGAACCCAAGTAACTACGAAGGTTGCGCCAGTTCATCAGGTAGATTGTAAACTTTTAGTAATACACAACTTGCACGATATTTTGATATTGGGATTCCCTTGGTTGCAAACCCATAATCGAGTTCTAAATTGGAGATCCTTGTCTGTGGTTAGTTGGGGTTGTCAATGTGTGCATAATGATCTTTCTGTGTTGTCTATTTACCCTCCGCCACATGATGTACCTGAATATTTGTCAGAATTTCTAGATGTATTTAATGAGACTGATGCTGATTCTTTCCGCCCCCCCTCCCCCACAGGGAGTGTGATTATGCCATTGAATTAGTGCCAGGATGCAAATTTCCTAAGGGACAGATCTTCAATCTATCTGTTCCCGAACATGATGCTATGAGAACCTATATTAAGGAGTCATGGGAGAAAGGTCATATTAGACCATCCTCGTCACCTATGGATGCCGTTTTTTTCTTCGTGTCCAAGAAGGATGGGTCGTTGAGACCTTGTATTGACTATCGTCTCCTTAATAAAATCACTGTTAAATATCAGTATCCATTACCCTTGATGTCAAATCTGTTTTCCAGAGTAAAGGGAGCCAAGTGGTTTACGAAACTTGATCTGAGGGGAGCGTACAATGTCATTCGAATTAAGGAGGGTGATGAATGGAAGACGGCGTTTAATACCCCTGAGGGGCATTTTGAGTACCTAGTGATGCCTTTTGGGCTCACTAATGCCCGCTCCGTCTTTCAGTCATTCATGAATGATATTTTTCGGGACCTAATTGGCAAATTTCTAATTGTCTATTTGGATGATATTTTGATTTTTTTTCTGATGATTGGGATGCTTATGTTCAGCAGGTTTGGAATGTTTTTCAGATACTTATGTTGTATGTTAAGGGATCAAAATGTCTCTTTGGCGTGCAGAAAATTTCCTTTTTGGGGTTTATTTTGTCCCTGGCTTCTATTGAAATGGATCCAGTTAAGGTTCAGGCCATTCATGACTGGGTTAAGCCAAGCTCTTTGAAATCCCTTAAAAAAATGTTGGGCTTTGCTAATTTCTACCGTAAATTTATAGGCAATTTCTCTAGTGTGGTTACATTTTTGACTGATTTAACCAAAAAGGGAGCTGATGTTGAGAAATGGACTTCAGAGGCAATTATGGCCTTCCTGGAGCTTAAAAAGAGGTTCACTTCTGCCCCAGTCCTGCAGCAACCTGATGTTTCTCTTCCGTTTCAAGTGGAGATTGGAGCAGGTGCAGTTTTGTCTCAAAGAAATCCTAGTACTTCCAACCTGAAGCCTTGTGCCTTCTTCTCTCGGACGTTTTCTCCATCCGAGTGAAATTATGATGTGGGTAATCGAGAATTATTGGCAATGAAGTGGGCCTTTGTGGAATGGAGACACTGGCTGGAGGGAGCGAGACATCAAATTGTGGTGCTCACTGATCATAAGAATATGACCTATCTTGAATCTGCCAAGAGACTGAATTCTAGGCAGGCTAGGTGGGCTCTATTTTTTAAACGTTTCAATTTTGTGGTCTCTTTTCTTCCAGGCACCAAGAATATTAAAGTCGATGCTCTCCCTAGGAGTTTCTTTGCTGATGCTCTTGATGTTGCGGAGCTATCTAACATCCTGAATGAAGGTGTGGTCCTCTCCGCCATTTTGCCCGATTTCAGGTTAGCACTTGAGAGATTTCAGGGGGACAAACCTGAGAGATGTCCTGTGGGGAAAGTGTATGTTCCTGATCAATGGAGGACTAGAGTTATGTCCGAGATTTATTGTTCCGTATTGGCTAGTCATCCTTGGATTTTTAGTACTAGGGATCTTGTGAGTAGGTCTTTTTGGTGGCCTTCTTTGTCTTGGGATGTCAGGTGTTTTGTGCAATCTTGTTGGATTTGTTCTAGATCCAAACCTTGTTGTTCTCGTTCTAGTGGGTTGTTGTTGCCATTACCTGTGCCTAAGACACCTTGGGCTCATATTGCTATGGATTTTATTTTGGATCTTTCTGTCTTTCAAAGGATGACGGTTATTTGGGTAATTTGTGATAGATTCTCTAAGATTTCAACAGTTGGTTCATTTACATGGTATTCCTGACAATATTGTGTCAGACAGAGGAGTTCAGTTTGTGTCCAGATTTTGGAGAGCATTTTGTTCTCAGACCAATGGCCAGACTGAGAGAGCTAATCAGACTTTGGAAACCTATTTGAGATGTTTTGTATCTGCGGATCAAGATGACTGTTTTTTTTTTGCCCTTGGCAGAGTTTGCTCTCAATAAGAGGGCTAGCTCTGCTTCTTTGATGTCTCCTTTTTTCTGCAATTTTGGATTTCATCCTAGGTTCTCTTCAGGGCAGGTTGAGGCTTTAGCCTGTCCGGGAGTTGATTCTGTGGTAGAGAGAATGCATCAGATTTGGGCTCAAGTAGTGGACAAATTGTTTCAGTCCCAGGAGAATGCTCAAAGGTTTGCCAACCGACGTAGGACAGTTGGTCCCTGGTTTAAAGTGGGGGACATGGTTTGGTTGTCCTCCAGGAATGTTCCTATGAGAGTTTATTCGCCTAAATTTAAGCCTAGATTTATTGGGCCCTATATGATTCCGGAGATTATTAAGCCCGTATCTTTTCATTTGGCTCTTCCTGAGTCATTTAAAATTCACAATTTTTTTCATAAGTCTTTGTTGAAGAAACATATGGAGCTAGTAGTTCCCACGGCGGTGCCTCCGGATCCTGTGTTGATAGAAGGTGATCTCGAGTATCAGGTAGAGAAAATTTTGGATTCCCGTTTTAATAGACACAAACTCCAGTACCTTGTTAAGTGGAAGGGTTATGGTCAGGAGGATAATTCTTGGGTCTTTGCTTCTGACATTCACGCTGACAGATTGGTTTGTGCCTTCCATCATGCCCATCCTGACAGACCCGGTGGTTCTGGTGAGGGTTCGGTGACCCCCTCCTCAAGGAGGGGTACTGTTGTGAATGTCGTCTGTGTGGGTGCTGTTTTGTAGCTCCCTATAGTGGCCAGGAATGGTAGTGAAGCTGAGTTTGAGTCTGTGACTCATATAGGTGTCGGCATTAATTGGGAATTAAGGAAGTCCTATTGCAGACAAGCCTGGTGTATATAGGAGAGCACTTTTTGCCTTGCTGGCGCCTGTGATAGTTGAATTTTCCTCAATCTTTGAACCTGGCTTGGAGTTCTGTCCTTCCCTGTTTTCCTATGCAAGACCTCTGCAGATGAATTTGCAAGCTTTTGCTTTGCTTCCTGGTTTACACCTAATGGTGTTTGTTTCTTTTGTTTGGAATCTGTTTTCTTGCAGGTGAAGATTTGCTTTCCTAGTTTGGTGAGCATGGGATGGGAGTCCCCTTTTGCTAGCTCTTCTGCAAGAAAAGGGAGATTCTCCCTGTCAAACTTGATTTGCGCTTTTGTATTTTTTGTGTTCTTTTTGGTATTTTGTTTCTCCCATTATTTACAAGAGTACCTGATATAGTGGGGGTGAGGTCGTTTGACCTCTAGGGCCATTTTTACTATCAGGAGATTGGTATTTTTCTGCAGGGTTTTTGTACTGACTACAGTCAGTTTCCTTTTCTTTCCTTTGTATCTAGGTAGTTGGGCCTCGCCTTTGCTAAATCTATTTTTCCTATCTGTGTATCGTGTGTTCCTACATCACCGTAATCTCTATATGTCGGGGGCTGGCTATTCCTTTGGGGACTTCTCTGAGGCAAGGTAGATTTCCTTATTTCTATCTGTGAGGTGTAGTTAGTTTCTCTGGCTGTGACGTGGCGTCTAGGTGTTTAGGAATGCTCCACGGCTACTTCTAGTGTGGTCTGATAGGGGCTTGCCGTCAGCTCAGGTTCCAACTACTCTTGTTTTTCTTGGTGTTTTTCTACTAATGGGATTTTTTTTGTAATCTTCCATGGTTACCGGATCATAACAGGATGGGTGCAGAGAAAGTATGCAGAGGGGATAGGTGTGGACACAGTATGAGGAGTAAGGGGGGATGGGTCTGGACACAGTATGAGAAGAGGGGCGATGGGTGCAGACACAGTATGAGGAGTGAGCTAGATGGGTGCGGACACAGTAGGAAAAGTGAGGGGGGATGGGTGCGGACACAGTATGAGAAGTGAGGGGAGGATGGGTGCAGACACAGTATGAAGACGGGGATGGGTGCGGACATAGCATTGGGAGAAAGGGGGATGGTTGCAGACAAAGTATGCAGAGAGGGGGGATGGGTGCAAGCATACAATATTATGGGAAATGAGGGGGGATCGGTGCACACACACTATGGGGAGTGAGTATGGGGGAATGGGTGCGGACATAGCATTGGGAGAGAGAGGGATGGGTGCGGACACAGTATGAGGAGTGAGGGGGGATGGGTGCAGACACAGTTTAAGGAGGGGGATGGGTGCGGACACAGTATGAGGAGGGGGGATGGGTGTGGACACAGTATGAGGAGGGGGATGGGTGCGGACATAGTATGGGAAGCAAGGAGGTGATGACTATGGAGGTCGTTATGAAACCGTATGGGATGAGAAAAAGTGGCACATAAAGACTGGGTAGGGTGGGGGTGGGATGAATGCAGACAAAACTGGGTAGTGGGTGGGGGCGGTTTGTAGAAACGACTTCATTAGGGGATAGTGTGAGGCCACAGCAAGGAGGTGACCGTATGGTGAGAATAGGAGAGTGTGATGAGAGGGAACAGTATAGAGATTGGCCAGTATAGGAGGACACAGTGTAGAGGAGTGTAGAGGGCCCAGTATGGAAAAGAGAGGGTAGTGATTAGAGATGAGCGAGGTTCGAGGTTCGCCAATTTCATGTTCGAATGATTTTGGGAGGTGCTCGAGATCGAACTCGAACTCAAGCTTTTTGCTAAAAGCTCGAGAGTTCGAGTTAGGTTCGAGAACGGTTCAATCACCATAAACGTGGCTTTTCATAGTAAGGCTATGTGCACATGTTGCTATCTGCATGCGTCCTGTGTCCCCAGCACAATCCCTCTCCCTTTCCTACTCACCGATCACGGGCGTCTCGCTGCTCGGCTGTCACAAATCTCCGCTGTCTTTTCCTCTTTGAAAAATGGCTGCCGCTTCATTAGTCAATTAGTTATTATGTGCTTTCCCCGCCCACCAGCGCCCATGATTGGTTGCAGTCAGACACGTCCCCAAGCTGAGTGACAGCTGTCTCACTGCAACCAATCACAGCCGCCAGCGGGCGGGTCTATATCGTGCAGTAAAATAAATAAATAATAATAAAAAAAAAAAATGTAGTTCCCCCCATATTTGATAACAGCCAGGATAAAGCCGCTCGGCTAGAGGCTGGTATTGTCAGGATGGAGAGCGCCACGGTATGGGGAGCCCTCCAGCCTAACAATATCACCCAGCAGCCGCCCGGAATTGCCGCATCCATTAGATGCGACAGTCCCGGGGGACTCTACCCAGCTCATCCCGAATTACCCTGGTACGGTGGCAATCGGGGTAATAATGAGTATAATCATGCCAGGCGTCTCCCCGAGATACTGTCAATGATTAAACTGAAAGTGAAAGTAAATAAACACACACAGTGAAAAATCCTTTATTTGGAATAAAAAACAAAAAACCACCCTGTTTCACCTTTTTATTAATCCCCAAATACCCCTCCAGGTCCGACGTAATCCACACGACACTGTCAGCTCTGCAACAGAACACGAGTGCTCTGTGTCCTCTCCACGTAGCACATGAAGAGAATCGCGCGGTCAACAGAGACTTCAGCAATGCAGACTTCAAGATTACCAAATGTGCCTATCATTATCAATAGAGTCAGTAGCTCAGTGGATAGAGCGCTCGCCTCAGAAGCATTAGGTCGTGAGTTCTAATCCTGGTCCTGGTAAAGAATTTTTTTTTTTTTAATTTTAAATTATTATTATTAGATATTTATAATTATAATTTAATTTAATTTAATTATGCACTGAGGGGAGGAGCCGGACATCAGCTTGAGCCGCGGAACACACCTCTAAAATCGGAGCAGTTCACGGAATGAGGCTGCATTGCTCTCTCCTCTCTCTCTCTCTCCTCTCTCTGTCTCTCTCTTTTTCTCTCTCTCTTTTTTTCTCTTTCTCTCTCTCTCTTTTTCTCAGTCTCTCTTTTTCCCTCTCTCTCCTCTCTCTTCTCTCCTCTTCTCTCTCTCTTCTCTCTCCTCTCTCTTCTCTCTCTCTTTCTCTCCTCTCTCTTCTCTCTCTTTTTCTCTCTTTTTTCTCTCTCTCTTTTTCTCAGTCTCTCCTTTTCTCTTTTTCCCTCTCTCTCTCTCTCCTCTCTCTCCCTCTCCCTTCTCTCTCCTCTCTCTCTTCTCTCTTTTCTCTCCTCTCTCTCTATACTCTGTCTCCTCTCTCTCTTTTTTTTCTTCTCTTTTTTTCTCTCTCTTTTTTCTCTCTCTTTTCTCTCTCTCCTTTCTCAGACCTGGCGATGATCAGCTGATGCGGTCACCTGATGGAATCAGCCGACACTATAAGTCGAGCAGTGAGGCCGGCTTTTTACCGCCGGGCCGGCTAAACTATCAGCTGATGCTGTCGGACAGGAGTCTGTACAGAAGTGTGTAGTTTTTGTTTTTTGATGATGCATCATCTGATTGTATAAAAGCCGTTTATACAATCAGCTGCTGTGTCATGTAATTCAGGCCCTTGAACCTGACACATCATCTGATCGCTTTGCCTTCCAGCAAACCGATCAGATGATATTGGATCTGGATTGGACGGCGTGGGACCCTTGACCTAGGATTACTGCGGAGGGGGGTTCTTTATTTCAATAAAGATGGAGTCACTAATTGTGTTGTGTTTTATTTGTAATAAAAATATTTTTCTGTGTGTTGTGTTTTTTTTATCTGTAGTAGAAATTCATGGTGGCCATGTCTAACATTGGCATGACACCATGAATTTCGGACTTAGGGCCAGTTGAAAATATACAGCTAGCCCTAACCCCATTATTACCCAGCGAGCCACCCGTCACCAGGACAGCTGGAAGAGTTGGATACAGCGCCAGAAGATGGCGCTTCTATGAAAGCGCCATTTTCTGGGGCGGCTGTGGACTGCAATTCGCAGCAGGGGTGCCCAGAAAGCTTGGGCACCCTAAGTTGCAGATTCCAATCCCCAGCTGTGCCTGGCTGGGCAAAAAAATTGGGCGAAGCCCACGTCGGTTTTTTTTTTAATTATTTCATGAAATTCATGAAATAATTAAAAAAAAGGACTTCCCTATATTTTTGGTTCCCAGCTGGGTACAAATAGGCAGCTTGGGGTTGGGGGCAGCCCGTAGCTGCCTGCTGTACCTGGCTAGCATAAAAAAACATGGCAAAGCCCACGTAATTTTTTGGGGGGCAAAAAACTCCTGCATACAGTCCTGGATGGAGTATGCTGAGCCTTGTGGTTCTGCAGCTGCTGTCTGTATGGAGGAGAGCAGACAGCAGCTGCAGATCGACAAGGCTCAGCATGCTCCATTCGCTAGTGTATGCAAGAGAGCAGACAACAGCTGCAGAACTACAAGGCTCAGCATACTCCATCCAGGACTGTCTGCAGGAGTTTTTTGCCCACCAAAAAATTTTGTGAGTTTCACCATATTTTTGTATGCTAGCCATATAGTCAGATATACTGACAGGACCTAGCAATGACGTCTAGCCTTGTAGCCAATGAGATAATAGACACGTAACTGGTCACATGGCTATTTTGACGTCACGATAGGTCCTATGCTGGTGTTGGTTACCGGGAGGACGCAGCGATTATCGGAAGGAAAAGTGGTGGGAGACAGAGTGCAGGACACGTTGCGGGGACCTGTAAGTGTTATGGTAATGTTTATTAACTGTATGTGTACATTTATAATGTGTTTTTATGTGTTTGTGTTTGCCTCCCATTGGTTTCAATGGGGTTCGAGAGGTTCGTCGAACGGCTCCCCGAACCGCACTCGAACACGGCCGCCGTTTGATGAACCAAACTCGAGCCTTTAGAGGATGGCTCATCTCTAGTAGTGATGAAGACATGTACCATAAGAGGGACTGTGTGTTCATCATGTTTTGTGCAGGGAACACAATGAGTGGAAATTATTTATTCAGTAGCGCAGTGTGGTGCAGAAATTTTTATTCAGGGACTTTATAGTGACACTCTTATTTTTCAGGCATTGTGTCGGGATGTGCTGCAAAAAAGCAGAGAAGATGGAAGTCTGCAGAGATGAGCTCTGGCCATCAAAATTCATCATGGCATCGGGGCAAGATAAAGAAAAGAAAAAGACCGACTCTTCAGAGACAACGTTATCTAGAAGGTACATGGATGTAAATGTTTATTTGTGATACTAATTCTCATCAGTACTGTGGTTCCTGTATGGTCTGATAACTACAAATCCCAGTATCTTCTTACCATTGTTAAAGACATACTGGAAGTTCTAGTTTCATGCGATAAATACAGGGCTGACCTGACATTACAATTGATATACCGTGTACCGATTCTTGTGATGTATTCCTGTACTGATGAGGGTTCTGATGCTGTTTTTGTACTGATAGGGGTTATATGGATGTATTTCTGTACTGCTGGTGGCTCTGATGATAAACTTCTCTACTGATAAGCATTTTGATGCTTTGTTTCTGCACCTATGGTGGTTCTGGTGATGTATTTCTGTACTGATGGGCATTTTGATGCTTTGTTTCTGTTGATGTATTCCTGTGCTGTTATAAGTCCTGATCCTGTACAAATGTAACATTTCAAAACTTGTAAGATTACATTATACAGAGATATGTTAATAAAGTATTGTGCCATCTGCCAATTTAAGGGTTACTATGTTTTTTTAATGTCACATCACATTTGTGATGTGCCTGCACTCACTCTGTGTCACACTATGTGAATGCAGGCTTCTGAGTTCTCACAGCGTGCACACTGCACGCTGTCAGTATTCTCTGGTGCTGGCAGTGAGAGTGGGAGGTCACAAAACCACAAATATGCTAATTACATACATGTGGTCAGGTGTCAACTAAACATGCGTGGCCTTGATCAATGAAAATGAATTACGTGAGGCTGGGCACGTCTAGTCAGAATGTGGCCAGAAGTATACAAATCGCATACTTGTGCTCATATGATCGTTCAATCTCACCATTGGCACTAGAAAATCCTAAAAGTGTGCAGTGCAAGTGCTGTGAGAATTAGAAGCCTGCAGTCACCTAAAGTGACTGCAGATGTTCATCTCAACCATAGACAAGCCCTTTAATTATAAATTAAGTAATTTAGCATGCCCAATCCTAACAGCATGTGATATACTCACTGTCAGGATTTGGCTCTGCTTGATGGTTCCAGCAGTCATCACATGGCCACTCCACTCAAATGTGATTTTCATACTTAAGGTCATGTGACAATTAGCTTTTCTTCCTACTGCTCTCTTTTTCACTGAACATTGAAAGAATGAGAAAGAGCAGCTTGTCATCACATGACTCTAAGTATAAAAATCGCATATGAATGATTGTTCACATGACGACTACTTAGACCACTTTGGGGGAGGGAGTGGAGTGCAGAATTGCAGTTTTGCCAGAGCGGACAGTGGGATTGTGGAAGGTTTGAGGACTGGAGGCGGAGCTGGGCGGAGACAGGGCTGGGGTGGAGCCTGGGCAAAGTCTCAAGGGGGCCCGAAAATTTTGCCAGTATGGTGCCCTGAAATTCCTGGTGGCGGCCCTGGGTACAGTGCCCGTAGCTGTCAGGGTATATAACATGAAGTCTTGGAAGGAAAAACGGCTATCACGCTGCACTTATCACCAATTCAAGATGGAATAATTAAATCCAAGTCTTTATTGTATTAGCTAGGTACAGGTTAACGCGTTTCAGGGGTCGCAGCCCCCTTCCTCAGGACAATATATCGCAGTGACAAGGATAGTGCGACACATCACCCATCACTGTCTGTGTACATCACCACTCGCTGTCAGGGTACAGTGCCCATAGCTGTTCGGGTACATTGCATGTCACTGTCCAGACACATAGCCCGTAGCTGTCCGGGTACATCACCCGGCGATGTTAGGGTACAGTGCCAGTAGCTGTCAGGGTACATGGCATGATGCTGTCCAGATACATAGCCTGTCACTGTCTGGGTACATCACCTATCACTGTCTGGGTACATCACCCGTCGAAGCCAGGGTACAGCACTTGTAGCTGTATGCGTACATCACCCGTGGATGTCATCATACAGATCTCATAGCTGTCCGGGTACATCACCCATCACTGTCCGGGTACCAGTCGCTGTCAGGGTACAGTGCCCATAGCTGTCCAGGAACATTGCATGTCGTTGTCTAGATACAGAGCCCATAGCTGTCTGGGTAAATCACCCATCACTGTCCGGGTACATCACCCATCACTGTCTGGGTACATCATCCATCACTGTCTGGGTACATCACTCGTCGATGCCAGGGTACAGCACTTGTAGCTGTATGCCTACATCACCCGTGGATGTCAATATACAGGACACGTAGCTGTCCGGGTACATCACCAGACACTGTCTGGGTACATGATCCGTCACTGTCTGGGTACATCACCCGTCGATGCAAGGGTACAGCACTTGTAGCTGTATGCCTACATCATCCGTGGAAGTCATTATACAGGACTCGTAGCTGTCCGGTTACATCACCCATCACTGTCTGTGTACATCACCCGTTACTGTCCGGGTACATCATCCGTCACTGTACGGGTACATCACCCGTCACTGTCCGGGTACATCACCCGTCACTGTCTGGGTACATCACCTGTCACTGTCCGGGTACATCATCAGTCACTGTCTGGGTACATCATCCGTTACTATCTAGGTACATCATCCGTCACTGTCTGGGTACATGACCCATCACTCTCTGGGTACATCACCTGTCACTGTCTGGGTACATTATCCGTCACTGTCTGGGTACATCATCCGTTACTATCTGGGTACATCTGTGGAGACACGGGGCTCAATGGGTGCTCTTGTCCACTGAACCAGCCGCCTTTAGAAAGACAGCGTGGCTCAGGGCTCATCCCAACTGAACGCCGGCCTCCTTAACCGTGGGCGGAACACTACTCAGACAACACAGGGTGAGGGATCCACAATAATTAGACTTTATTGGATCCCCAAACGATTAACGGCACATAACACATAACCAGCAAAACACACAAATGTAACAGGCAACAGAGTCTCACTCTTCCGCTGGCTCACCAGGGATTAGAATGTCCATGCCTCAGAGCTTCCAGGGCCACTTACTCCAATCCAGCAGCACCCCGCTTTCGGCGGGCACCCACCGAGAAAGGAATAGTGCCAGATTTAGGAAGCTGTGTGAGGTCTGCAAAGTCTGTAGCCAGGTGACCAAATTGTCCCAACCTGGGTTTCTTCCTTAGGTAGTCCTCGTATGATGATATTATCCTGGCAGCCGGAGTCGAAATCCCTAGACTGTGGATATGGTCTCCAATCGGAACCGGGGTCCCTAGATTTGAGCCACAAGGTATCCTGATCCTCTAGCCAGCTCCTAGGAGCTTAGACTGGATCCATCAGCATCCATCAACAACCTGGTGGCTTAAAGATGTCCTCTCTTATAGCCACAGCCCTCCCTCTGGGCACACTGCGTCCTTATCGATTGGTTGGACAAGATCGCCTCTCCCATTGGATGAATCTCAAGCTGCATGGACAATTTTCATTCAAATGATGTCCACAGAAAGACTGAGGGTATACATGTAGTCTGGAATGCACAGACTAGATAATGGCTACTAAGGTAATCACATTAGCAATACACAACTACAATACAATGATTACTGGAAGAGTCTGGAGAAACAATAGCTAAGCAAACATGAGATAGCACACAGAAGAACAATGAGGTCTGGCTGAATTTTAAGAAACTTTAAACGTGAGAGGCATTGGGTGTCCATGTCGTTACAACATCATCTGTCACTGTCCGGGTACATCATCCGTCACTGTCCGGGTACATCATCCATCACTGTCTAAGTACATCATCCGTCACTGTCTGGGTACATCACCCATCACTGTTCGGGTACATCATCCGTCACTGTCTGGGTACATCATCCGTCACTGTCTGGGTACATCATCGGTCACTGTTCGGGTACATCATCCGTTACTATCTGGGTACATTATCTGTCACTGTCCGCCGGGTACATCACCCGTCACTGTTCGGGTACATCCCCTGTCACTGTCTGGGTACATCATCCGTCACTGTCTAAGTACATCATCCGTCACTGTCTGGGTACATCACCCATCACTGTTCGGGTACATCATCCGTCACTGTCTGGGTACATCATCCGTCACTGTCTGGGTACATCATCGGTCACTGTTCGGGTACATCATCCGTTACTATCTGGGTACATCATCTGTCACTGTCCGCCGGGTACATCACCCGTCACTGTTCGGGTACATCCCCTGTCACTGTCTGGGTACATCATCCGTCACTGTCTGGGTACATCATCCGTCACTGTCTGGGTACATCACCCGTCACTGTTCGGGTACATCCCCTGTCACTGTCTGGGTACATCATCCGTCACTGTCCGGGTACATCACCCATCACTGTCTGGGTACATCATCCGTCACTGCCTGGGCACA